>NW_023494792.1:61858210-62235710 GCF_904425465.1 Colossoma macropomum | reverse complement strand
AAATGCAAAAATGAATTTGTTAAATATATTTTTAAAATGCATTTATTAGTATTAGTTATTATGTGTTCAGTTGAGTGTAATGAAGGTTCCAGATGTAACTAAAAGTACTGACTTCTGTGATCTGCACTGTACTTTACATTAACCATGTACGTCTGCAGTCAGACTCTCACACACAATGTATTTCACATAAACAAGATATCAGATCATAACTGCATTTTCACAGAGTATCAATACCCACAACACTCGCTTCTGTCCTGTTAAAGGATCATTAGATCAGATTTAAAATGAAGATACTGGAACACAAATTTATCTCTAAAGGTATCAGACAGTGAAGAGCATCAGACAGGATTCTGGATATTTTCATACATTTTCAAACAGATCTGATGAACACATTTACATACATTTATTTTTGTATGGTGCATTTCTATGTGTAATATTTCCCAATACATTTTAAAATAAATGCATTTTAAAACATATTTCATTAATATGGTAAAATATTCTGAAATATATTTTAGTGTTTGGAATGTTTTTCAGAATGAACTGCAGAAATATATTTCAAATATATAAAAATACATGTTCATATATGTTTTCCATGTGTTCCTTTGTCCATCAGTGGTTGTGGTATCAACATCCACCAGTTACACAAGCACTAATTCAAAAAGCCTCAGTCCTGCTTTGACCCAGAGCTCCAGAACCACTAAACCCCCTCCGCTCTGAACGACCGCAGTATCAATATCCTGTTCAGACAACACTACATCCTGCCCGTCGTGACCTCCCCATGTAAACTGATACTAATCATGGATGGAGATGCTCATATTCAGGTCATTTGGCCTCGAGACTGACCTGGTTATGTGGTGCGATGAGTAAATACAGAACAGTCAGTCTCAATACGGCTTACATGAATGAAAATACATCTTAAAAAGGGGAAGTCCACCAATTTTTCTAAATGTCTGCATAAATCAGTGGTTGAAATGTAAACAATGTCATTCAGAGTGGTTTGATGCAAAATCGTTTTCAGAGAAACTTACTGACTCTGATTTCTTTACAGTGGTGGTGAGAGGAACCAAGGGTTGCCATGACTACGATGCAAATATAGGCATTTTATTTACACTGCAAAAAATGGTATAGAGTCAGGTAAAATCATCTTAAATATAGTCAAAATAATCCATTTTATTTACCACTAGATAAACTTAAAACAAGAAAAAACGTACAGAAACAGGTGGAATAATCTTAGAATATTCTTACAACAGTCTCACAATGAGAAATATTAGATATGCACTGCAAAAAATGGTGTCTTGTGAAGTAAAATAATCTTTAATATAGTCAAGAAATCTAATATTTCTCCTGTTCAGATTATTGTGAGCTTAATTCAAGATGATGTAACTTATTTTTAGACATTTTTACTTTTATTAAGTTAAATCATCTCACTGTATTTAAGATAATTTTGCTTGTTGTAAGTAATGAGCTTGAAACCAGCTAAATGATCTGCCAGTATAGTGAGATAATTTAACTTAATAAAATTGCCTATAATAAGTAAAACATTTCTGGAAATAAGATAGATAATCCTAAAATAAGTGCAAAACCATCTCAAAATGGGAAATATCAGTTTTTTGCAGTGTAATATTCACCCCAATTAAACTATGTCATTGTTTACATTGTTGTAGTTGCCCACCCAAATAATTGAAATGCCCACCCAAAGATGGCATCCTAGTAACACCTCCGGTGTAAAGGATCAGTCGATCATGCGTTCAAACTAGTTACCTATCTGTCTGCCTGCCTGTCTGTCTGTCTGTCTGTCTGTCAATCTATCTATCTATCTATCTATCTATCTATCTATCTATCCGTTGGTCTGTCTGTCTATCTGTCTGTCTGCCTGTCTGTCTGTCTGTCTGTCTGTCTATCTATCTATCTATCTATCTATCCGTTGGTCTGTCTGTCTATCTGCCTGTCTATCTATCTATCTGTCTGTCTATCTGTCTGTCTGTCTGCCTGTCTATCTATCTATCTATCTGTCTGTCTGTCAGTCAATCTATCTATCTATCTATCTATCTATCTATCTATCTATCTATCTGTCTGTCTGTTTGTCTGTCTATCTGTCTGCCTGTCTGTCTGCCTGTCTGTCTGTCTGTCACATTCATTCAAACTAGTTACCCATTATAAGAAGCAGAAAAATGCTCAGAAACAAAGTTAATACTCAAACCTTTCTGATTTGACGTTTAGTGGTTTCTTCCATTCGTTATTAACTGTGCACACATTACCTGACTGGCAAACCAGCAATGCAGAACGAAGTTAGGCTGCATGATTATGATCTCTTGCTGAGGTTTAGACTGTTTTTGACTTCAGTCAGAGCCTCAATTCTCAAACTTTCCAGCTAAAAGTGTCACCTGGAAGCTCCGCACCATCTACACGGAATCCAGTTTCACATTTCAGGCACAGTTCATTTCAAATGAGTCAACTTGAATGTCAGTCATGAACACATTTCCAGGCTCTCTGCATTCCTGAGCGCTGTATCAGCTGAATATCGGTGCTAATATCCGTGTGGACAGTGTGGTGGTGCGGAGGGATTCAGTCACAGGTTTCCTGACGTTCCTGGATGGTGATGATGCTCTGAGCGAGGGGCTTTCTGTCATCTCTGCTCTGTCAGACTGAAGGATCTGTCTTCATCCTGAATCATCAGATTCAGCTGAAACACTGAACGTTTGGCAGAAAAGAAAAAAAGAAGCAGCGTTTCAGCTCCAGCGTTTCATTCTGTTCCCCCATCGTCACCTTCACAGAGAACCTTCAGCTCACTGTCCTTCACCTGCACTCAGATTACCATGGAAACAGCTGTCTGTCTGTCTGTCTATCTATCTATCTATCTATCTATCTATCTATCTATCATCTATCTATCTATCTATCTATCTATCTGTCTGTCTGTCAGTCTATCTGTCTGTCTGTTTGTCTGTCTGTCTGTCTGTCTATCTATCTGTCTTCTGTCTGTCTGTCTGTCTATCTATCTATGTCTCTGTCTGTCGTCTGTCTGTCTGTCTATCTGTCTGTCTGTCTGTCTGTCTATCTGTCTGTCTGTCTGTGTATTGATTTGTGTATTGATGTATTAATGGATCAGTTTCTGATTAGAGTCACGCTGATGCAGAGCAGAGCGAAATGACGGTGAGTTTTCTGTTTGTTTCTGCGGAGAGGTGATGATGATGATGATGAAGCTGCCTCAGGTGAGGCTGTTTCCGCTGTGAGGAGTGAGGGCAGGAAGAGGACACACACCGCTGCCGGCATCTGGACGACCTTCTCTGACCCAGAGGACACAGTAACACAGAAACCAGCTCTCAGCACAGAGCGGTGTGGACAGATCTACAGGGCACAAATATCAGACCCACTATGACCAGCGCATCAGAACCTCAGCCAGAACTGACCGCTCCAAACATTACACGCTCCATATTTCCACTTATCAGTCTTATCTGTGGGCGTGACTGTGGTAAACCATCACTGTCCAAAATAACAACTTTACAAGAGAAGGTAAAAATATTCCTTTAGATAAAATGAGAATAAGTTTATGAACTTTCAGCATCATGTAGAGAACACACTGACTCTAAACCTCACTGAGATCCAAAAAGATTTTTTTCAGTATTTTCCTGTAACTTTATATCACTATTTAATGAGCACTGATAAAGTTCTCAGGAGGCAGATGTGATTAAAATGGCATTATAATAAATCGTCATATTATAATTAAAAATAAACAATAATGGGGCAGTCGTGGGCTGGAGGTTAGGGAACCAGCCCTGTGACCGTACGGTTGCCGGTTTGATCCCCTGAGCTGACAGTACGTGACTGAGGTGCCCTTGAGCAAGACACCTAACCCCCAGCTGCTCCCTGGGCGCCGTGGATAGGGCTGCCCACCGCGCCGGGCAAGTGTGCTCATTGCCCCCAGTGTGCATGTGGTGGTTCACTGCATGGATGGGTTAAATGCGGAGGTGAAATTTCCCCATTGTGGGACGAATAAGGGTCACTTAACTTAAAGTAAAGAAAACTCAGTGGGGTCAAAAGGCTTTTGCAACCAAGTAATATTTTAGTAATCATTAATTAATTGACTGATAATCAATTTATCTGCATAAAAGGTGCCTGTAAACCTGAAGAGCTGTAACAATAAAATGTTCTGGCAAACTGAAGTTCTGTTCACCAAGAGCTAAATTACACCCACAGAAAAACGTGGTGTTTTGTTTAAGCACATACGTTTGAGCTACAGTACGTAATAAGCTATTAATAATAAATATGTAGATTAATGTTACAGCGCTTCAGGCTTAACATTTTAACATGTTAGTCTACTAGATGAGCTCTGTGTGAACAGATTTGTAACGGACAGGCTGCCGAATGTTGAGTAGCTGCTGAAAAGTAATTAACAGAAACCAATACAGTTTAGAATAATCCTGCACTTTCAGACCAGATCAGCCCATCCTGAAACCTAACTGTATTATAACTGCTGAAAAACACAGCACAGACCAACATGCATTCTACGCAGGTCTAGTTTCATCTGGTGCTGGTTGTCCTGGGGCTGAAACATGGACTCTGATGTGTTTAGTCTCCATGACGACTTCAGTCCAGACTGAATTCAGGACAGTAGCTGTTCCAGAATAACAGTTCCTATCTTCATAATCTCATCATGAACTCCAGATAAGAAAACAGCATCACACAAACATCCTAACTAGACTAAACCTCCTAAATCCTGTCCTAACTTTAGGATGAACCCCAACAGGGTCCTCACTTCTGTTTAAGGTCCGTTTCTATGGTTTTTAGGCAGCTGTGTCAGCAGCATAGTTCACTACCAGCATAATGAGCTCCATTTATTCCTACTGTAAAACGCTGCTTTCACTGTGAGATGATTTTCTTTTCTAACTCTGCGTTTTAAAGATCTCAGACGCTGCAGACTCGATCTCCACCGCCCCTCTGATCACCTTCGTGTGTTAATGTTGATGATGAAATATTACAGTGATGGTGGTGAATAATGAGGAGACGGAGCTGAACGTGTGTCTGTTTATTAGGAGGAGTAATGTTAGCGCGCTCGGCTAAAGCGTTTGGGAAATGGAGACTGAAACTGGGGAGCGGCGACGCTCTGATAAACAGCAGGGGGCGCTCTCACAGTATTCACAACTTAATCACACTTTAGTTTTGTTTTGACGTTTTTACATCAGTAACAGCAGCTGTAGCTCACATTTGTAACATTATTTTGATTACGTGTTTACATTACAGCTGTGTGTGTATGATCGGTTGCCAAGGAACAGACAGGACAGCTTTCGGACTTTCGACTTCGATTGAGATAAGATTCTCTAAGATCAGATAAAACTCCTACATTGAAATTAGATTTGCCTGTCAGATCTTAACCTGAGATGAAAGATAGAAAGTTTCCGTAATACGGCCCCTGGATACCAGCATCCAGACCACAACATATGCTGGTTTTCTCAGCAGAGAAACGCTAGTTAAGCACTGTGGTAGGTTAGCTAACAACTTCATCTAAAATCTAAACGTTCTGATCTTTTTCATTTCCTACTGTTACTTATTTGCTAGAATAACAAAACCAAGCTGGGCAGCTAGTGATGAAATAAAAACAGGTGAAGCCGTTTTGCTTAAATGTGTTGGTTATTATGCTACAAACTAATACCAGCTAGCTAAGCTCCTGTTAGTGTTTCTCTCTGCCCACCTGCTCAGGTATCCCACAATCCAGAGCATTCGTGCTCTTTTAACACGCTCATCTCTCCCGACTCTACAAGACTGACCCATTACTCACTCATTAGCTGACCATGTTACGTCCTGTGTCTGGATGTTTCTTGTTCTCTCTCTCTCTGTCTGAATGTTCTCAGGTGGACGTTGCTGCATGACTGACGTGTGGCTGGTCCAGTTGTTGCCAGCTGTAAAAGGCCTTTGGTGTTTGAGCAATATGGAGCGTTTTTTTTCTGATTCGGCTAAAATTACGATTAGCAATCCAAAAACTCCTGCTAAATGAGTCTGACACCACCTACTGGTAGGTCAGTGAAATGCAGCCTCATCTTAATAAAGGAATCATGGGAAACTCAAAGTAGACGGAGTGCATTGCCGTGGGTCAGTACTGCTCCCGACTGCGACCCTGGAAAATCAAAATAACACTGGAAAGTGCCGTAATTTCCCATGTTAGCTTAAATACTTACTAACATATTGACACTGGGATTTCCAGAATGAGTTACGTTAGGCTCTGTCAGAATTAACCTGGCTACAGTTTGTGGTTGTGGATGTGTCTTTTTCTCTCTCTCTCTGTCTGAATGTTCTCAGGTGGACGCTGCTGCATGACTGACGTCCCAGCATGTGATTGGCTGTTCCAGTTGACGCCGGCTGTAAAAGGCCTTTGGTGTTTGAGCAATATGGAGCGTTTCTTTCCTATTCGGCCTCGCATGATTCTGCTCCCCTGGCTGCCCGCCAGTCGACAGACCAGTTATTGTTGATGGTGATTTGCTGGCCTACAGGTACCTTTGCAATTTTGTTTCTTTTTATTTTTTTTTAGAAAGGAAATGTAGGGGTGGCCTGCCCTTTTCCTTTGATCTGTTGCACTGTAGTGAGGGTAGTGTTTTTTGTAATTTTATTTTTTTTTATTAGGATCTTTTGTTTGTTATTTTGGGCCTCGGGCCTCCTTGAAGTTATGTTTCCTTTATTTTTTTGGTTTTCTTGCTTCAGTTGCATGCTGAAAGTAATTTGGATGATTGGATGAAAGTGCAGAGCATTGAATAAATTGTCAAATCCGAGTTTGATGTGTTTATTATTATTATTTATTTATTAGAATTTGTTTCTTTGTTCTGGTCTGGCGTCTGAGCGGCAGTCTTGCTTCCTCTTTGTGCGTCTTACCCTTTGCTGGTGAGTGTTTTCTCTTTTACTGATTGGCAGTTTTTTGTGGTGGGGGTGTTCGGGGGCGTTGTGATGCAGTTTAGTATAGAGGCGTTTAAACAGTCTCCTACTTTCAAGGCTTTGTTGGGTTGTCGTAAGTCTGATCTGTTGTTAGTAGCAGATTATTATGATACATCTGTTCCTACGACGGCTACTAAACAGGTGATAAGGGGGGGTGCTTCTGGAAAATTTAGTTGCGGCTGGTATTTTACCTGCTGAAGCTCCTAGTTTGGATTTAGGGAATGTAGATACAGTTACTTCTGGTGAAAAGCCGGTAGTTGGGGGTGAGGCTTCGGCTAAAATTACGATTAGCAATCCAAAAAATACTACAAGTATATGTATCGGTGTAAAATAGCTGTATTTAATAGCTATTGAGTGAAACTCCTGCTACTTGAGTCTGACACCACCTACTGGTAGGTCAGTGAAATTCAGCCTCATCTTAATAAAGGAATCATGAGAAACTCTCAGCAAAGTAGACGGAGTGCATTGCCATGGGTAAGTACTGCTCCCGACTGTGACCCTGGAAAATCAAAATAACACTATAATGTGCTGTAATTTCCCATGTCAGCTTAAACATTCATCAATAATTCCCATTAGAGACAAACATATTGAAACTGGCACTACCAGAATGAGTTACGTCAGGCTGAACTACATCTAGCTTTTACATTTAGACAGATAAACTTGCCACACTTACTGTAGTACACTTAAGTGCATTTCACTGTGTTCATTGTTTTATTTATTGTGTAATGTGTTTTATAACTGAGATGTTATGGTTGTGAGCTGTAGCTACAAATTAGCAGGATGACGTCTCATCTTCAGAGTTTGACCAAATCGACTGTCGATCAAATGTGATCTTAAAAGTGTCCATTTTCTGTTTGTGACAAAGTAAGAAGTAAAAACGGTCAAATGTCTTGAGCGTCTCCTACAGCTGTCAAAGTCATTGCTTGGCAACGGCGTCTCAGCAGAGTGATACAGTGTTTGTGAACAAACAGTGATGTTATGGTGAAATAACAGCACAGTTAGAACGCCTCTCAACCAATCAGCTTGCATGGCCGGAACTAACTGTTGTATAATTGATATTATTAATAGTAAATAGTTGAGTTTAGCTAAGTTAAAAAATATTCAACCACTACAGGATCACTGTTTTTGTTACTGTATAAACTGTATTAAATTGATTTGATTGTTAAATTGATTGTAAAATGGCTGTAAAATGACACATTAGTCTTTTCCTTTTTATTGTATTTTATACACACAGAGAATATAGAACCATCCACTAGCCTGCGTACATGTCTTAGCAGGGTGGGACGAACACCACCGAAGGCTACATATAGATATTGTGGTCATGTTTACAGTTTTTCTTTGTGTTCTTGTGTTTATATGCACAGGATTTTTTCAGTAACTGACCTAAAATGTTGCCGGCACACTGAGAATTCTCTCGTCTCTCCTGATTGCCCACTCCGGCATTGTTACTATAACACTAACTATCTGGCACCTGTAAGAAGGGAACTTCAGCTTCATCCTTTTACTGACCGTTTGGCAGCTTCTGAATTTTCTTTTCCGGTGATCAAAGGTAACGTTGTGGTTCAGTGGAAAGCTAAGTTGGACTTGCATATCATCACCGTCCAAAAAACAAGTGTCTCTAAATTAACAACTTTACAAGAGAAGATAAAATCATTCTTCATTTGTAATGTAAGTTGATGTTAAGAGGTTTTATTCCAAGCAGTTTTGGGCCATTTCTATTTCTCCATCCATCATGAAACTGAACGCAAGTGGCAGGTGGTGTTTTCAAATTATTAGAAAAATGACAAAAATGGAGATGCGACATAATGTTGCATGACAACTTTATTCTTCATTTTAAGAAAACGCTCCCAGAGTTGACCTCTTTATGAACTTTTTTAGCTATAACTGTTCATTTTCTTTCACTATCTGCTCAAACACACCTAAAACGATGATTCTTTAGTAAAGAAACTGGTTCTTGAACACTCAAAAAACGCTTTCCATGATTAAAGTGTTCTTTGCATGGTGAAATGGTTCTTCAGATTAATGGAGAATGTGCTGTAGATGGTTCTACATAGCACCTTTTTAAAGAACCTTCAAAGAACCATCGTTTTTAAGTGTGTAGTGAAAGAAAATTGCTAATAAGTGAACTGCTGCCCCCTTCAGGTGAACTCAACAACAGAAATATTAGAAACTGGTTTTTATTGCTGACCTTATCGATAATGACGAATGACTGTTTCAGCCATGAAGCTTTGAGAATCCGGCCCCTGGTCCATCAGCAGAAATGAAGCCAAAATTGGTGGGTGTACAGTGGGGGAGGCGTATGGTTCAGCATACAGATGTTAGGTTACTCAGCATGAGCCGGGACCATGTAGCGCTACTGTAGCCCTTGTCTCCATGGTGATAACCTTGACCTGCTTCACTGGCCCTTTGAAATATGAATTACAGATCAGAGGAGCGGATAGATTCAACTGACCGCTTCTCCATAAAAGACTGCAGGGCTGTATACAGCTATTCTGCCAGGCATGCAGTCACTTTCAGCCACCAGGGACGAGTGTTCCAGTCCAGGGTCTTTGGCGGGGATCTGGATGAGCTCACACTCAGAGGAATTGAGTCCTGGCTCGGGAAGCCTGGAGAAGACCTGGGCTAAATTTGAAGGGAGAAATAAAGGGTGGGTGGGGCGGCTCACAGCCCTGTTCCCTTTACCTTGCTGTAACTATAGAGATGAATGGAGAAGAACTGGAGTTTTCACGAACATAATTATGAGCTCCCTGGAAGAATTGGCAGTTTCCCCCATAGATATACATACCTAGATGCTGCGTTGGGTCCAACCAGGTGCGTCAACGGCACCGCCATTTTAGGGCGGTCAACGTCGCTGCTGGACTGCATTCAGTACCATTACAGAGCGGCAGTTTAAGAAAGATACTGACCAAAATTACACTATTTCAAGAATATTGCACTCAGAAAGCGAGATAGGATTATATAACCGAGGGAACTCAGTGATCCACACTCGTGTGTGTGATGCGTATTGTTTGTGTGATGGTAATGGTTGTAGTTATAGCATTCCTTAATCCGTTCCACCTTAAATGGTGCAGCTTCAGGCACCAGAAAGTGATTGCTGCGCTATTTAAGGTGGAACGGGAAAACTCGAACAAGAAGCTGCCGAATAGGAAGCCAACTTCAGCTGCGTCGTTCTTGTATAAAGATTAGACATTGATGGATTTGCTGATTGTATTTTACCGGAGTTTGCGCTAAACTCTCGTCAGGTGCCGACTGAATACTTTCCTGCTGGTCCGGATGGCTAATTATCACAATCAGTTATTAAAGTAATAAAAGCTACCGAGAGCAGATCCGTGCAGCCTGGATTAATCTGTATCTGAGGATTATAACAAAACAGATTTGGTGAAAATCGGTTGAGTAATAAGGAAGTTGTGGCTGATTTAATTCTGAGACTCTTCATCTCTCAGTACAAGTGAATTTGTTCACAAGCGGATCTTGACCTCTCCAACGTGGCGGACGCGCAGACGTATCACCTCAGATAGAGAACAACAGACAACGCGGCGTCTAGGTATGGATATCTATGGTTTCACCTCACCCAGGTGTTGCTAGGCAATAGCTATGGTATCCCAGGTGGTTGTTAATGTGTTGCTAGGTCTTTGCTATGTTATCCCAAGTGGTTGCTAAGGTATTGCTAGGCAATAGCTATGGTATCCCAGGTGGTTGTTAATGTGTTGCTAGGTCTTTGCTATGTTATCCCAGGTGGTTGCTAAGGTGTTGCTAGGCTGTTGCCATGTTATCCCAGTTGGTCGCTAAGGTATTGCTAAGCCATGCTATGGTATCTATGGTGATTAGTAAGGTGTTGCTAGGCTAATGCTGTGCTATCCCATGTGGTTGGTAGGGTATTTCTAGGTCATGCTATGGTATCCTTGGTGATTGGTAAAGTGATGCTAGGCTAATGATATGTTATCTCATGTGCTTGCTAAGGTATTGCTAGGCCAAAGGGTGCTAAGATGTTACTAGACTGTTGCTATGATCTCCTATGTTGTTGCTAAGGTGTTGCTAGGCTGTTGTTATGTTATCCCAGGTGGTTTCTAAGATATTGATAGGTCATTGCTATGGTATCTCAGGTAGTTGCTAAGGTGTTGCTAGGCTATGCCATGGTGTCCCAGGTGGTTGCTAAGGCTTTGCCAGGGCATTGCTAAAATATGTATATTTATGTGTGCTAGTACGTATATTAGTGTAATGTCTTCCAGTCATGCCCAGTCATCAGAGATAAGTGTTCCAAACTATGATGTTTGGCTGTTATCTGGCTTCAATCTCAGATGAGGGGGCAGACAAGGGTCCTGATGAAGACAGTAGCCAAGGAGATCCATGAGAAGGGCCCAGCGCACGTCCAGAGTTGCCGCCAGGATCTGGAGTTTTCCATAATTCCGAGATCCCTGGAGGATTTGGGAGTGAAGGTTTGAGGTTGGAAGTGAGGTTTCTCCTCACTTAGGTGTTGACCATGCTATAACATCCCAGGTAGTTGTTAATGTGTTGCTAGGTCTTTACTGTAGCATACAGGGGGTTGCTAAGGTGTTGCTAGCTCTTTACTAGGGCATCCCAGGTGGTTGCTAAGGTATAGCTAGGTTAAAGCTATGTGATCCCTTATGGTGGCTAAGATATTGCTAGGTCATTGTTATGGTATCCCAGGTGGTTGCTAAGGTGTTGCTAGGCTGTTGCTATGTAATCCCAGGTGGTTGCTAAGGTGTTGCTATGTTATTCCGAGTAGTTGCTATTGCAAGGCCATGCTTTGGTATCCTTGGTGATTGGTATGGTGTTGCTAGGCTAATGCTATGTTATCCCATCTGGTTTCTAAGGTATTGCTAGGCCATTGCTATGGTATCCCAGGTGGTTGCTAAGGTGTTGCTAGGCTGGTGTATATCTAGAGGGAGAAATAAAGGGTGGGTGGGGCAGTTAGCTTTCCTTGCCTTACTGTAACTACAGAGCTGTAGCAGGTGAATAGAGAAGAACTGTAAACAAGACATGTACCCCCCCCCCAACCCCCACCCCCCACGATCTGGAGTTTTCCACCACGATAATTCCAAGCTCCCTGGAGCTTTCGGAGTTTCCACCCACCTTCCCCTCCCTCACCTCCCCCTCGCTCCCTCTAGGCAGTCAGGCAGAGGGCTAGGCAAACTAATAAGTGCAGCAAATTGGAGGAAATGGGCTTTAAAATTACATTTTATAGCAGCCCACTGAAACGTACGTCATGGACAGGGAGGCCTCCTCCATGAACCTGATATGCCGAAGCGTATCAGGTATCAGTCAGCTGTCGTTGAAGACTGTCTCTTTGTCTCTTTTATGGATGAGATAGAGGTCGTCATTTGCACAGTGTAGCGTACCTCCACTCGTCTGATGTACCATTTTCTCACAGACACGAACTGATTTTCATTGGTTTGAGAGCTAATGGGGAATTTTTGAGATCGGATGCACATTTTGGGGCTCCGGTGGAGAAAAAACAGACTATTTCCCACAAGGCATCTATGTTCTGTGAAGCTGTGGTGCAGGACTGAGAGGTGAAAAAGAGAGGGGTTGAAATTCACTAAAATCTGAAGTTACTTTATCACCATCTAGTGGTTCACCTAAGCAATGTCACCTTGCCATACTTCAGCACTTTGTGTTATGAAACATATAACCATGGGTGTTTCCACCTGTAGATCTTTTTAAACCAATAAAAGTCAATTCTGTGAACCTGAAAGAGAACCAAATGACCTCAGTGCTTTCTGTGTTCACAATGTTATCAAACTTTAAAGGGGACTCTGTTCTCTGTCTGGTTTTCTTTACTGCTGATGAGATCTTAGACCACTTGCTGGTCACCCCAGTGCTCCTTCAGAACTCAAAGCCCACCTGGGTACCACTGAATTATGAATAGAGGTTCAGGTTCACCCTGAAAGAGATCTGATTGGCTGAGCCGCATTCAAACCCATAATAAAAAGCTATTAAGCAATCACACTGTTTTTGACACTTGATTATTTTTACTGAACATTGTATTTAATTTATTGTGTATGATATATTATGCTTATTATACTGTAACCATGATAATAAATTGTCATATTTCTCTTCAAAATCTAAAAAAAATTACCAAATAAATCAGCAAATCTGCATTGTTAACATAATTTCTCTCACACACTCTTAACATGGTCGCATGAAATTTCTGTGACTTATGTCACTGCCTTAAATTTGGTCTCGGAAGAAAGTCCCCATGAGGCTAATGCTGGCCTTACACCAAACGACTTTTCAAGCGATTTCACTGTCGCAGACAAATATCCATGTCGGGATAAAATCATGAGAGGCTTGCTAGAGTTGCGTCGCACTCGCGTCATCGCGATCGTTTAGTGTAAGGTGGTCAAGATGGAGGTCTTAAGTCAGTCTTTTTGCCGTCTTGACGCTGCGACAGAATCAAGAATCATCAGAATGTACGTGTGAGTGCCTGAAATCTCTGTAAAAACGGCAAGTCTGCTCCACTTTAATACAATATTAATCATATTAACTTAAAATGTAAACTGATTGCTTTAATATTTCTGGACTTTAAGAAAGGTATTATTGAATGCTGTCGTTTTTTCCTTATTTTTTAATTTAATTTAATTTTTTTATTTATTTTTTTTGTTTTCTGTTACACTTTGTTATTTATGGTTTAGTTCATAATATCCAATCGACAATGCTGAATCGCTGCATGTTGTGTTGATGTGTAAATTTTTATGTTAAATAAAAAAGTTACTGCACATTTTACAGGTTAATTAAAGATTCTGGGTGATGATCTGCCAGAATATACAGTTCTACAGTGAACTAATCTGAGCCTCAGATCTTTACACACCCAGCCAGCATATCTTCCCATCAGTACCACTATAGAGTGGAAGGAAAAGGATTTCTTTGCTTGTATATTTCCACCAGGTGCATGATGGAAAATAATCTCAGAAGTCTAGTTGCAGTCTTGTAAATAGTGACACTGCAAGATTTCTTGTCTTTTCAAAATCATAATCTGAGAGGGTGCCAGACTTTAGTCTTTCAAAAGTCTTTTCAAAGTCTTCTAGTGTGGTTAGCATAAGATGGCGCATACTTCCACGCATACATTCGACACTGAATAACTCTCACTGAAATGATATCCACTAACGCTGAAGGACTGTACATCAGAGACTGTACTCAGCAGCACAGGAGCACCACAAAGGACTGTACTTCCCCCCTTTCTCTTCACACTGTACACTTCAGACTTTCAGTACAACTCTGAAACGCGCCACATGCAGAAGTTTCCGGATGACACTGCCATTGTGGCTTGTGTAAGGGGAGGGCCGGAGGAGGAGTACAAGACCCTGGTGAAGGACTTTGTGGAGTGGTGCTGTAGGAACAACCTGCTTCTGAACACTGCCAAGACCAAGGAGATGGTGGTGGACTTTCGCAGGGCTGGTCCACTCTCACAGCCAATCTCTATTGGAGAGGGTTAAGACCTACAGGTATCTCGGGCTGCAACTGGATGATAGGTTGGACTGGTCAGTCAACACAGACATCCTGTACAGGAAGGGGCAAAGCCGGCTCTACTTCCTGAGGAGGCTGAGGTCCTTTAACATCTGTAGGAAGCTCCTGCAGATGGTCTATCAGACAGTGGTTGCCAGCTGTCTTTTTTATGCTGTGGTGTGCTGGGGAAAAAAAGAGAGATGAGATGCGACTGGACAAGCTGGTCAGGCGTGCGGGGTCAGTGGTCGGTGTGGAACTGGACTCTGTGGGTAAGGTGGCCGAGAGAAGGACTCTGCACAAACTGCTCTCCGTTATGGACGATGATGGCCACCCACTACACACCATCATCATGGACAGGAGGAGCATGTTTAGTGGCAGGCTGCTGTCACAGAGCTGCTCAAACAACAGACTCAGGAGATCCTTTGTCCCCAGAGCCATCAGGCTCTTCAGCTCTTCCCAGTGAGGCCAGAAGAGAAGACGGAAGAGGAGAGATGAGGACTGAATCTGAATCTCATGCTAAATCATAGGTTTAGGTTTATTTTATCCATCTGAACACATGGACACCTTACTGTACATATTGCACTTTCTGTACCCCCTATCACACATCCTGCACATTTGGACACTCCACACCTGGACACTTCATTTTAGACACTTTATTTCAGTACCAGTATATGCACATGTTTATTCAGTATTGTCATAATATGCAGTTACCTACGCCTGCTTGTACATCATTATTGCACTGCCTTTTTCATCTCAGGTTATAAATCTTATTCCAGATTTTTGTATACTTGCTTCTATGAAGAAAAGGATCATAATACACTGAGAAAGTGTAAAACAGAGAAAATTCTCACATTTGTGGGTTTCTTGGTCTCTTGGTCATCTTTTTTTCCTCATAATTCTCTGTTTGGAGTCTCTGAAAAACCTCCGTTTGGAGGGTCATGTAGCCCCAACACTTCACCCTCCCCCTCTATCTCAACAAGAATCAGGACACCCTACCTCTAGACATGAACATGTAAAACGGGGTAGGGCTGAGTGGTAGGGGTGAGGGGTGAAATGGTATTGGGCCAAAGTATTCCTAAGGCCATGTAGTGATATCCATCACAGACACATGCTGGTTTTCGATGTAGTGCAGTCTGAGGGTGTGGTTTTTGGCCTTTACCCACAGAGATCACTCCAGATTCCCTGAACCTTTTGATGATACTATACACTGTGAAAGTTGTTCTCAACCCCTTAAATGGTCAGGGTCCACCGGTGGGCCCAAAATTTTATTACATGCTCCTATAACCTAAGAAAAGCTCAGTTTGCACTGAAGTGCCTGTAGTTACTTAGTATGTAATAAGCCTGAGATTTTAAGGCGTTAAGCAGTTGGATTATTTGCTGATTCATTTTACGTCAGAATGGCGAGCCTCAACCCGTCCTCACTCACCTGGATGCTCCTTTTATACCCAAGCATGATTTCATCACTGGTTTAAGATGTTTCATTAACACCTCTCGATGTCCCTAGTCTTAAATTGCTCCTGTCCCCACTTTTTTGGAACATGTTTCCAGCATCAATTTCAGAATGAGCGTATATTTACAAAAACAACAAAGCTGATTAGGTAAAACAAGACATATCTTTGTACTGTTTTCGTTTAAATCACTATTAAACAAAAGCTTTTATCTCCAAAATTGTAACTTTACAGGAGAAGGAAAAAACATTAATAACTTTGAATAGAAGTCAATGGAGCTAGATCTTTTTCAAGTAATTTTAGAGCTTTTCTATTGGTCCATTCATCATGAAATTTTAGTTTGTTGTGAACGGCAGCTGGCATTTTCAGATTCTGTAAAAAGGCACAAAACAACAAAAATGGAGATGCAAGGTTTAGTTCCCACAGCAGCGAAATACGTGTCAAAGTAGATTGACTAATCACTGCTTTGTCTCTTTTTCTTTACCCACTGTCCCAACTTTGTTGGAATTGCGGTTCATGTATTTTTCTCTACTCTGTTTGATCTTATAGGCAGCAAAGCTGAAATGGTGTCTGAACTGGTTCGGGGGTTGAAGTACTGGTTTATCTCACCTCTGCGTGTCGTGTTCTGCAGGAGGCCAGACATCATAACACTTAGTGTAAAAAGCCGCCTGCTCATATTAAAAGCCATTTGGACTGGCTGATAGCAGCTGGCCCAGATGCCTGCTGGAGAAGAACCGATCTCCAACCCCCCCAGAGGAAACTGCAGCCTAGCGAGGAGATAATTCCTATCTCGCCAGCAGACGACTCCGAGCCAAAATCTGCTGCTGCTTGCAAGCAAGTGTAATATTCTGCACCAGTGTTGTGCAGCATCACCTTACTGATGAATACAGTGAACATGGCCAGGTTTATCACAGTGAGCAACAAGCTATTTTTAATAATAACACTTTTCTGTAAATGTTAATGCACAGTTACTCCACATCAACTCTTTTAAACTCTTTTAACTCTTTTACTTTCTAACCACGTCCACCCTGCCTGCAACTGTTTCACTTGATTTTCACTTTATTATTGTCTTATTTTCATTATTTTAGTTATTTTACTTTTTACAATTTATTTATTTGTTTATTTATTATTATTCATATTCTTATTCTTGTCTTAATTATGATTATTTTATTATTATTTCAGTCTGCTAAAGCCTGAGTAGACTGATAAATCAATGTGATGATCAGTTATTAATCTCAGTGTTACTGAGCTCTGCTAAAGCCTGAGTAGACTGATAAACCAATGTGATCAGTTATTAATCTCAGCGTTACTGAGCTCTGCTAAAGCCTGAGTAGACTGATAAATCAATGTGATCAGTTATTAATCTCAGCGTTACTGAGCTCTGCTAAAGCCTGAGTAGACTGATAAATCAATGTATTTAGCCCAAACCTGGTAGTAGGTAAATACAAACAGTCTTTTAAATGATATGTTTTGATGAATTGCCCTGCGATGGACTGGCAACCAGTCCAGGGTGTATCCTGCCTTCCTCCAATGACCCCCCAGAAGGATAAGCGGTTTCCGAACATGTGTGTGTGTTTTGATGACTCATTTTAATTTCACCAGAGAAATGAACTAGCAAGTTAAAAAGCAGTCGACTTCAGAGCCGATCGGTTCATCTCTCATTTATCGCCCATTTGAGACTATAAATATGCCACTTTTAGCCTGAACCGCTTGCGGAAACTAAACCAGGGAGAGACATTAATTCCTGCATGGCTGTTCTGACAGTGCAGAGTGCTTCGCTATAAATATGACAGAAGGTTACAGACACTGACTCCAAGCTGAACACCTCCTAAGGCAGAGGGCTCCGTGATAGCTGCTCCCACAGAGACACATTACAGCAGGTTATAAACTGCAGCGCTGTTTTGATTCAAAGATGTTGATTTCGCCTCAATAACAGCGCCGATTTTGGGAGCAGCGCCAGGCAGATAACCTGTAAAGTCAATGTCTATTGTCTAATTAATGTCCCCAGTGAATGGGGCTGAATTGGGCTAAACTCAGATAAAAAGTTAAAATAGTTTCTAATCACTTACATCGAACTTTCTTTCCATTTTAGAAAGTAGAAGGATGTATTTTATTAAAAAAAAAGCAAAAAAAACTCACCTGTATGTTTCCTTTTTTCTACAGCAAACGGGTTTTGGGCATCAGGACACTAACATTACTGATACTGAGTGCTGATTGGTTGGCAAGCGGAGCAGCTCATTGGCTGAGGCATGGTTTTAAACTGCTATAACTCGTTTAAAAATATAAAACCGGTGTTTGTGCTGTTCTGTGTTCGTGAAGTAAATATAATCTTTTACATTAAAAATGTTGACGTGTTTATAAACTATGATTTTGCTCAAATGCTCCGTATTAACCCATTCACTTTGGACTCGCTCGGGAGCGCCCCCTAGAGTTTGAGAAGCCCGGAAGACACTACAGAGTGATGATTCTCCTCTCTACAAGTTCTCTGGTTGTAATAGCAGTAGATCCCTCTCTGATTTGTCCTGTCGCTGCTCCCACAGAGACACTTAACAGCGGGTTATAAACTGCAGCGCTGTTTTGATTCAAAGGTGTTGATTTTGCCTCAACAACAGCGCTGATTTTGGGAGCAGCGCCAGGCAGATGACCTATAAAGTCAAAGTCTATTGTCTAATGAACATTTCTTTTCTTTTGTGTTTCAGGCATTTAACCAGGGGCATTTTTGTGACGTCACAAGAACCAACACATTTACATTTATCTGCCTATTCAGCCTACAGCAGTTTAGCTCCACCCACTCACACTGAAGTGAAGTTATAAGGAGTACTTTATGAAACAAGCTCAGCCAATCAGAACAGAACTCATTTACATACACCGATCAGGCATAACATTATGACCACCTCCTTGTTTCTACGCTCATTGTCCATTTTATCAGCTCCACTTACTATATAGGTGCACTTTGTAGTTCTACAGTTACAGACTGTAGTCCATCTGTTTCTCTGATACTTTGTTAGCCCCCTTTTACCCTGTTCTTCAGTGGTCAGGACCCCCATGGACCCTAACAGAGCAGGTACTATTTGGGTGGTGGATCATTCTCAGCACTGCAGTAACACTGACATGGTGGTGGTGGTGTGTTAGGGTGTGTTGTGCTGGTGTGAGTGGATCACACAGCAGTGCTGCTGGAGTTTTTAAACACCTCAGTGTCACTGCTGGACTGAGAATAGTCCACCAACCAAAAATATCCAGCCAACAGCGTCCTGTGGGCAGCGTCCTGTGACCACTGATGAAGGACTAGAGGATGACCAACACAAACTGTGCAGCAGCAGATGAGCTATCGTCTCTGACTTTACATCTACAAGGTGGACTGACAAGGTAGGAGTGTCTAATAGAGTGGACAGTGAGTGGACACAGTGTTTAAAAATCTCTAGAGTTTAAAAAACCTGGAAGACATTACAGAGTGGCGGTTCTGCTCTCTACAAGCTCTCTGGTTGTAATAGCAGTAGATCCATCTCTGATTTGTCCTGTAGCGCCCCCTTTAAGCCACCACAGTAACATAACGTCACGCAGTGAGTTTGTACAGAAGGACCGAGCGTTTGAAATGCGTTGATCAAACGTTGTCATTTGCGTTTGTGTACTTACGTTGGGTGTGTTTCTGGTCTAAAGGACGCATCATACCAACCTGGGCATGCAGGGCACTGGTTACCATGGCAATAACAGCATGCTGAGTGCAGTGAGGAACACAGTAATAACTGAGTGATGAGGAATATGGTCACACACAGTGTTCGGACATGCAGGCTGTTTGACAGAGGTGCGCGCAGAGGTGTAGCACCCAAATTTGGGTCCCTGGCACAGTAGTGTGCCAAAGCTCCCTCCCAAAAAATCAAGAACAGAATAAAATGTGATAATTATGTTGTATTTCTTTATGAGCAAAACAGCTGATAAACAATAAGGTAAGCTGTGCTTGACTTAAACTTAATCTCTGTTCAAGACAATCAATGTAATTAGAGGGAAATTCAAAAGAGAAAAAGTATATTTAAGTATATTTACTCTCATTTTCACCTAAAACCCCACCTAACAGTGTGTCTTACAGGTGAGCTGCTGGGCTGAGGCTGATGATCACATCTTCTTTATCAGCTTGTTGTTACTAGCTATTCAAGCTAACTTACCTTATGACAACATCCTTACAGTTTGGCACTTTAGGCTCACCTGTTTTGCAAAATCACTACTCAGAACAGTTCTGAAGGCAGCGCAACCCCAAGGCAGAACGAACGTAATTGGCTCAGGGAATAACCAATTAAAATAACCAATAGGCGGGGCTTATCTTCAGAAATGTATCTCTGTTCCTCAGTGCTGCTAATGTGGATGCAGCGCATTGAAAGGTGTGGAATTCCATCTCTGGTGTTGGCTGGAAAAATAGCAGCTTCTAAAGCAGCGTCTTCTTTGACCCTGTGCTCCAGCTTATATCAGTGTATTTGAGACAAACTAGTAATAAAAGTAATAGTAATAATGTGCTTTCAGCGTGACGTGAATTATGAACACATGGGTCTATATATTTGACAAACCTTATAGTACAGGGTGATTCAAAAAGATTCATCTGATTTTAAAATTATTCATTTCACTTGTAAATCATTACAGATCAATGCAGTGAACTGTAAATGGTTTAAATGAGCATAAAGTTTATTATGTAATTGTAGAAGGTCTCAGTTTGAACCTCCTCCAGCTGTACAGACAACATCAACACCATAGTCAAACTCATCCCATACTGGATTGAGCATGTCGGGTGTCGCTGCACTCACGGCTCTTTCAGTGCGATTTCGGAGATCATCCAGTGTTGTGGAACCAACGCCGAACGCTCTGAGCTGTTGGAGCTTCACTGCCCACGAAAATCACACTGCACAGTTATGACGGATTCACTCTTATTGAAGTGGAGAACGCAGAACGCTTTCTGCTCAGGGGTCTCATCTCCTCTCAGACTGAAGGGAGCCATCTTCCACTGACAGTCAGAAACTCTATGACCCCCTCTTTCAATTGGATTCTGATTGGTTCCTCGGCGCCTCGCAATTGTAAAAATATGGCGCTTTGAAATCGGATGAATCTTTTTGAATCACCCTGTATATCTCTCATTTCAACTTGCTCTGTTTAACCAATCACATTCATCCCCACCTGTTGGCTGGTAACCAATTACATTCATTCTACCTCGAAGGCAGCGCTGCCTTTGAACCGTCAAGAGACTCGTCAGCAGCTGCCTCCCCTCTTTCAGCTTTCTCTCTCGCTCTCTGCTCTCCTTCAGCTCCTGAAATGCTGATTCTGGTTTCATTTTGGTTTCAGAATCGGAGAAAGTCTCTGACTGTGGGTGAAGCAGCTAAACATGGATCTTTCCCTGAATTTGTATTTGAGCATCCATTTTCCCCAAACGGACAGCGTGGGGAGTTGATCTTCAGGGACCCCCAGAATTTTGATTTTGAGGCATTCAGGGAGTCCAAGAGGCAAATTAGACCCCCTTAGACTGCTGCTGAGTGCTGATTGGTTAGCATTACTGCTACCGAGTGCTAATTGGTTAACATTACTGCTACTGAATGCTGATTGGTTAGCATTACTGCTACTGAGTTCTAATTGGTTAGCATTATTGCTACCGAGTGCTAATTGGTTAACATTACTGCTACCGAATGCTGATTGGTTAGCCTTACTGCTACTTAGCGCTGATTGGTTAGCATTACTGCTACCGAGTGCTAATTGGTTTACATTACTGCTACTGAATGCTGATTGGTTAGCATTACTGCTACTGAGTTCTAATTGGTTAGCATTATTGCTACTGAGCGCTGATTGGTGAGAAATACTGCTACTGAGTGGTGATTGGTTAGCATTACTGCTACACTGCACTGATTAATTAGTCTTACTGCTACTGAGTCCTGATTGGTTGGTATTACTGCTAATGAGTGTTAATTGGTTAGCATTACTGCTAACGAATGTTGATTGGTTAGCATTACTGCTACTAAGTGCTGATTGGTTAGCATTACTACTACTGAGTGCTGATTGGTTAGCATTACTGCTGCTAACTGGTTAGCATTATTGCTACTGACTGCTTAACTGGTTAGCATTACTATTACTGAGCACCGATTGGTTAGCATTACTGCTAATGAATGTTGATTGGTTAGTATTACTGCTACTGAGTGCTGACTGGTTAGCATTGCTGCTATTAAGGGCTGATTGGTCAGCATTACTGCTACTGAGGACTGATTAGTTAGCATTACTGCTACTGAGTGCTGATTGGTTAGCATTACTGCTAATGAATGTTGATTGGTTAGCATTACGGCTACTGGATGTTCATTGTTAGCATCAATGCTATTGATTGCTGATTGGTTAGCATTATTGCTACTGAGTGCTGATTGGTTAGCATTACTGCTGCTGAGTGGTGATTGGTTGGCATTACTGCTACTGAGTGCTGATTGGTTAGCATTACTGCTAATGAATGTTGATTGTTAGCATTACGGCTACTGGATGTTGATTGTTAGCATCAATGCTATTGATTGCTGATTGGTTAGCATTACTGCTGCTGAGTGCTAATTGGTTAACATTACTGCTACTGAATGCTGATTGGTTGGCATTACTGCTACTGAGTTCTAATTGGTTAGCATTATTGCTACCGAGTGTTAATTGGTTAACATTACTGCTACTGAATGCTGATTGGTTAGCCTTACTGCTACTGAGTTCTAATTGGTTAGCATTACTGCTACCAAGTGCTAATTGGTTAACATTACTGCTACTGAATGCTGATTGGTTAGCATTACTGCTACTGAGCGCTGATTGGTTAGAATTACTGCTACTGAGCGCTGATTGGTGAGAAATACTGCTACTGAGTGGTGATTGGTTAGCATTACTGCTACACTGCACTGATTGATTAGTCTTACTGCTACTGAGTCCTGATTGGTTGGTATTACTGCTAATGAGTGTTGATTGGTTAGCATTACTGCTACTGAGTGCTGATTGGTTAGCAACACTGCTACTGAGTGGTGATTGGTTAGCATTACTGCTACTGAGTGGTGATTAGTTAGCATTACTGCTACTGACTGCTAACTGGTTAGCATTATTGCTACTGACTGCTAACTCATTAGCATTACTGCTACTGAGTGCTGATTGATTAGCATTACTGCTACTGAGCACTGATCGGTTAGCATTACTGCTACTGAGTGCTGATTGGTTAGCATTACTGCTACTCTGCACTGATTGGTTGGTCTTAGTGCTACTGAGTCCTGATTGGTTGGTATTACTGCTAATGAGTGTTGATTGGTTAGCATTACTGCTAACGAATGTTGATTGGTTAGCATTACTGCTACTAAGTGCTGATTGGTTAGCATTACTGCTACTGAGTGGTGATTGGTTAGCATTACTGCTGCTAACTGGTTAGCATTATTGCTACTGACTGCTTAACTGGTTAGCATTACTGTTACTGAGCACCGATTGGTTAGCATTACTGCTAATAAATGTTGATTGGTTAGCATTACTGCTACTGAGTGCTGACTGGTTAGCATTGCTGCTATTAAGGGCTGATTGCTTAGCATTACTGCTACTCTGTGCTGATTGGTTAGTCTTACTGCTACTGGGTCCTGATTGGTCAGCATTACTGCTACTGAGGACTGATTGGTTAGCATTACTGCTACTGAGAGCTGATTGATTAGCATTACTGCTAATGAATGTTGATTGGTTAGCATTACGGCTACTGGATGTTAATTGTTAGCATCAATGCTATTGATTGCTGATTGGTTAGCATTATTGCTACTGAGTGCTGTTTGGTTAGCATTACTGCTGCTGAGCGCTGATTGGTTAGCATTACTGCTACTGAGTGCTGATTGGTTAGCATTACTGCTAATGAATGTTGATTGGTTAGCATTACGGCTACTGGATGTTGATTGTTAGCATCAATGCTATTGATTGCTGATTGGTTAGCATTACTGCTGCTGAGTGCTGATTGGTTAGCATTACTGCTAATGAATGTTGATTGGTTAGCATTACTGCTACTGGATGTTGATTGTTAGCATCAATGCTATTGATTGCTGATTGGTTAGCATTACTGCTACTGAGTGGTGATTGGTTGGCATTACTGCTACCAAGTGCTGATTGGTTAGCATTACTTCTACTGAGTGTGACTGGTTAGCATTACTGCTACTGTGTGCTGGTTCTATCTAGAACAATTTTCTTTACTAAAGAACCTTTACTAAAGAACTCTTGAAGATCCATCATTTTTAAAGACTGTATTTAAAGCACTGTCAGAACGTGAACAGTGTGCAGGCTGTTTTTATGGTACCGTCTGAATCACAGAGAACCGTGTGGCATTCGTGGACCGGAGTCTGCGAGGGAGCTTTTTTTCTGAGAGCAAAATAAGAGTCTCTGGTTCGCATTTCAGGCCGGCGTAGCACTGACAGGTGAAGGCCGCGGTGAACGCCTGCAGGTCCGTGAGCGAAGGCTTCCCCAGGGCCTCGTACCGTCCGGCTGGGCCGCGGCGGATGCTGAAGCTGCCGGCGCTCAGGTGTAAGTAGTGGTCTGAGTTATAGTTCTTCCTCACGCAGCGGCCCTTCCCCTGGCACAGGAAGTTACTGCAGAGCCTGGCGGCGGTGGTGAGGTTGGTGATGTAGGGGTTGATGGTGCTGTCCAGGTGGGCCGAGAAGGCTTCACACGAGGCCTGGTGAGCGGGTGTGTTTGTGAGAGAGAGAAAGACTTTAGCTGCAGTTTTGTACTTTTGCACATTGTGAAATTTCAAACTTAACGTCAGGCTGTCTCAGAGTTTCCGGTCTTGTTGTCGTGAGGCGCTCAGACTAGACGACGAGGCAAAGAGAGAGAATAACACACACAACGAGTTTGAATGAATGAACCTTTTTAGCCAACTGTGTCTGAACACATCGGAATTAGACCTCCGCATTCAACCCATCCGTGCAGTGAAACACCACATACACACTAGTGAACACACACACTAGGGGGCAGTGAGCACACTTGCCCGGAGCGGTGGGCAGCCCTATCCACAGCGCCCGGGGAGCAGTTGGGGGTTGGGTGCCTTGCTCAAGGGCACTTTAGTCACATACTGTCAGCTCAGGGGATCTAACCGGTGACCTTCTGGTCACAAGGCTGGTTCCCTAACCTCCAGCCCACATAAGAACTCAAACTTCCAGATCTCCTCAGATCACACGACACGAACAGAGCAGGGAAACACACTGGTGGTGTCGATATTAAGCCAGCCCAGTTTGTTAAGAACCTTGGCTTTCTTCTTGATTCATCTCTCACGTTTGAGTCTCACGTTAAGCTCGTCACCAAAACTGCACTTTATCATCTGCGCAACGTTGCACGCTTAAACCCTATGCTGAGTGACACTGTCGCTAAAATGTTGATCGATGCCTTCATCTTCTCTCGCACGATTACTGTAACTCACTTTTCTATGGCTTTCTGCCAAACTAATCAATCATCTTCAGTACATCCAAAACTCAGCAGTCAGGGTTTTCATCTCCACCAAGCGCTCAGCTCATATTCCTCCTGCTCTTCGACAGTTGCATTGGCTTCCTATCAGTTCTAGGATTAAGTACAAAATCCTTCTTCTTACCTTCAGAGCTACATTCCTGTCTGATCTCATTTCATTGTGTTGTCCCTCTCGTGCTCTCCGATCCTCTAATTCTGGACTCCTCACAGTTCCCTCAACTAGACTTTCTACTATTCTTAGTCTTAGACTTTCCTTTTTAGTCCTCTTTAGTCTTCTAGATTTTTTTTTTTAAGACACAGTGTAAAGCGTCCTTGGGTTTGTGAAAGGTGCTATATAAGTTGAGCTTATTATTATTATTATTATTATTATTATTATTTCCAGGCATTAGAAATAATACGCCCTGTAATAATGAAAAATGACTCACCAGTGACGGTCACTACTCAACAAGACAAGATGCTCGATGAACTGGGCAAATCTGTCAAAAACTTTTCTCTCAAAGTCCACAGATCCGTGAATGAATTCAAGTGATAGCCTAGCAAGGGCAGGCAAGGAGAGCAGAAGAGTGTTTTTAGCTACACTCACAGTTAGCCATGTTTTTCTCTTGAACCTCTCTGGACTGAAGGAGCAGTTTTTGTCCTTTGCGGACCGAATGATGTTGAAATCCTCTGGCTGGTGTGTCCCAAACGTTTAATCTCTTGTTTCTGCTCTGATGTCAGGGCACCATTTATTACATTTTCGACTCGACTCATTATATTGCCTTGTTATTTTGATTAGCTACCACAACTGATAAGGAACTATTTCTGCGTAGCAACGCCCACACCGTAAACGCCGTTACTGAACATCTGGATGTATGTAAATTTATTATGTTTCATTGGCTGCTCTCAGCAATGTGATCATCCCCACAGCTGGTTGTTGACAGTGTGTTGAATATGCGCAGAGTGTTTTTCAACTGCTCGCTTGGTTAGACGAGTGCTGACGAGCCCCACGCTCACCAAACCAAGGCTGCACTTGCTGTGAGCTTGTCAGCTGCTTCTAAACGGTGCTGCACTGTAGGAAACAAGATGCTGATTAAAGTGAGGCTGGATTTTGTGATTCACACAAACAGCTCAGTGACTGAAAAAAATGACTTACGTGCCCTGAAAACACTATTTGGCTCAGATCTCTTAAAAACACTGACCAATCGCTTTGAATTTGGGGGGAGGCCACAGCTAGGATATGTGGTGATGTGGCCAGAAGCTCATGCTGCTTGACCATCTATAACAACATACACCGATCAGGCATAACATTCTGACCACCTCCTCGTTTCTACGCTCATTGTCCATTTTATCAGCTCCACTTACTCTATAGGTGCACTTTGTAGTTCTACAGTTACAGACTGTAGTCCATCTGCTTCTCTGATACTTTGTTAGCCCCCTTTTACCCTGTTCTTCAGTGGTCAGGACCCCCATGGACCCTCACAGAGCAGGTACTATTTGGGTGGTGGATCATTCTCAGCTCTGCAGTAACACTGATGTGGTGGTGGTGTGTTAGTGTGTGTTGTGCTGGTCTGAGTGGATCAGACACAGCAGTGCTGCTGGAGTTTTTAAACACTGTGTCCACTCACTGTCCACTCTATTAGACACTCCTACCTTGTCAGTCCACCTTGTAGGTGTAAAGTCAGAGGTCATCCTCTAGTCCTTCATCAGTGGTTCCCTCAAAGCTCCAACAGTGGTTTTAAGGTCTGATTGTGAACCTTAAATAAGTGTTTCCAGGTGAAAAGTTCGTATTTGTACCTTTTCATAACCGAATGTTTTAAACAGAACAGTAAAATAAAAGCCTGGAGACGAGACGGGGTGTGTGGAGTCAGTACAGCTTAGAACATATCATTTCAGTGGATTATGGTTCAGTTATGTTCCCTGACTAAAGGTACTGAGATGGACCCTTGAGGGTTCCACCCCAGTGACGAGGGGGGAACTGCCCCAGAGACAGTTTAGCACCTTTATTTTTGAGAGTGTGTACTGAACTCTCCTTATTCAACTATGCCAATGTAAACACAGTTTTCCATTTTATGGCACCTTTAAGGCGAGACACTTCAGGTGAACTGGGTCATTTTTTTTAAATAGAGATCACAATGAATCTTTGCCAGTGGACGACTGACAGTTTGGCTTTGTTCACACAGCAGGTAAAAGTGGCCCAGATCCGATCTTTTTCTTCATGTGTGACACAGATGTGTGTCTGTGTGAACAGATAAACACACTGAATCTGACATTTTCAATTCCGATTTGAGACGCTTTCAAATGGGGTAATGAAATCCGAAACGAATCCGATATGCGGCAATGTAACTCAGTCTAAACAGCCAGATCAGAATTCATGTTACTTTTACATCAACCCAACTGGGAATTCATCATAGTTTCACGCTGCTGAGACTCATAAACATTTGGGCTGATGTTTCTGTACAAAAAATTAGAAGGCACTTATCACAACCGCTCTGAACGTTAAAATTTAAAAGTCTGAAAGCAAAGAATCCGAGGACGCGAACCAAAGAAGTGACCGCGCCCTTTTCACAGCTTGAACACATTCTGGGTGATGAGCCCAGCTGTCAGTCAGTGAAGCTTCATGTCGGCTCCTGTGATGCTGGTGAAGACGAAGCTGATCCTCCGGGAGCGACTGGCGTTCGTTGGCGGTCGTGATTGTTTACCTCTGTTCTTTAGAGCATGTGGGTCAGTTTAGGAGCTGATCTGTTCAGATTGATGTCGCATACAGATCACATTTAAAAGATAATCTGAACAGCCAAACAAAAAAATCAGATTTGGGCCACTTTTACCTGCTGTGTGAACATAGCCTTGTATTGTATTGGAAGTTTGCAAAAAATACATTTAGATATGCAAATGCGTTGTCTACTACATTTCTACTTAAATATGCATAAAGTTGCATATTTAAAAAATACAGGGTGATTCAAAAAGATTCATCCGATTTCAAAGCGCCATGTTCTTACAACCATGAGGCGCTGAGGAACCAATCACAATCCAATTGAAAGAGGGGGTCATAGAGTTTCTGACTGGCTCCCTTCAGTCTGAGAGGAGCTGAGACCCCTGAGCAGAAAGCGTTCTGCGTTCTCCACTTCAATAAGAGTGAATCCGTCATAACTGTGCAGTGTGATTTTCGTGGGCAGTGAAGCTCCAACAGCTCAGAGCGTTCGTCGTTGGTTCCACAACACTGGATGATCTCCGAAATCGCACTGAAAGAGCTGTGAGTGCAGCGACACCCGACACGCTCAATCCAGTATGGGATGAGTTTGACTATGGTGTTGATGTTGTCTGGACAGCTGGAGGAGGTTCAAACTGAGACCTTGTACAGTTACATAATAAACTTTATGCTCATTTAAACCATTTACAGTTCACTGCATTGATCTGGAATCATTTTGAAATCGGATGAATCTTTTTGAATCACCCTGTATATAGTCTATGGATGATGTAAGAAAGAAATGTTTGTTTCATCTCCTGAAGATAAACTCCAGAAAAAAACAGATTATTTTTATCTCATTGTTTTATTATAGTTTAATCAAGAAAACAAAAGGCACACATGTTATAAAATATTTCTCAGGTCATTTTGTAACATATAACCTCGAATATGAGTAATATATTAGGAGCTCCTCCTGAAGGTGGAGAAAAGCTGATTTTGAGGAAAACATTTTTGAGAATTGGGCTCAGAAAACACACAACATTTGTGTGAACGTTGTTATTAGTACAAAAGAAACAGACATATTTGGATGTTCTAGTTAGATTCTACCTTCATTAACGATGCGAACTTTTGGAAAACAAAGTTAAACACGAGTGGACATGAACTGACTAAACACACTGTAATAAACCTAAACTATGTGGCCAAACATTTGTGAAATTTCCTTTTTTTAATTGTATGTAGTGAAAGTGGCAGATCATTTCTTGTAAACAAGTAAAATGATCTGCCAATGGAATAAGGCACTTTCACAAAATAAAATTACTTAAAACAAGTAAAAACACCTAGAAATAAGTTAAATAATCTCATAATATTCTTACAAAAGTCTCATAATGAGAAATATTAGATATATTAACTACATTTAAGATGTTTTCACTTTCTGAAATGCTATTTTTGCAACGCTTTTACCAGTTTTAGGAAAATTTACAAATTTATGCTTTTTTGAACTTTTCAAATAAATAATAAAAATCCAACTAACAAAGTTTTGTTTTTTTATGTTGTTTTCTGAGTCTCTAAACCTTCTAAAATCAATGTTTTAAGGCTGTTTTCACCAGAATTAACTGAATAACAGGGTTGAATACAGACATCATATTTCCCATTAAGCTGACATAGAAGGAGAAATTTAAAAAGTTTCTAAAATGTTCAAATTATTTTCATTAAATTATTAGTTTTAAGCCATTTTTACTTCATTTTCATTTAAAAACAACTGAAGGTTAAAAGGGTTTGGGTAACAAAGCCACACAAA
Organism: Colossoma macropomum; assembly: GCF_904425465.1. NCBI lineage: Eukaryota > Metazoa > Chordata > Actinopteri > Characiformes > Serrasalmidae > Colossoma > Colossoma macropomum. Next base: position 62,205,961 of record NW_023494792.1, on the reverse strand, counting down.
AAATGTGGGACACACGTTAAAATGGCTTTTTTGTTGAATTAACAGGGAAAAATAGCTCTTTTAACATTGAATTACTTGTAAATGAACCACATAACATTGTAAATATGGTGTTAGCGAAGGATTTTAATGAGTATATTTCATAGAGATGTTCAGGTTTTAGGTCACAGCATGTCTCTCTCTCTGTCCTCAATGTCAAATGACTGCCTGACTGCAGAACTGAATCCTCTACTCTTGCCGTAATTATTAGTACCCGCCATAGAATTAGCAGTGCAGCCTCACACATGAAGAGGGCTGACCAAACAGGCAATTTAACCGTCTTATCACTCAGAATGTCCCTGTTGCACCTGTGGAGAGTAATGTTATTAAAATGGCTCTCGTAAATATCAGGGCGCTCCGCAGCAGAACTGCATTAGTCAGTGATCTTATCAGCGACGATGATCAGTGTGTAGCTGAGACACGGTTAAGCTCTAATGATGCAGCAGCCCTGACTGAAACTCACTTTGCACAGAACAGCTTTTTCTACTCTGTAAGCGAAGTGAATGAAAGGGGATGGACTAGATACTAGAACAACCTAACATAGGGCACAGTTTAACAGGGACTTGCACCAATCAGGCATAACATTATGACCTCAAAACTCAACCATGGACCCCCACAGAGCAGGTACTATTTGGGTGGTGGATCATTCTCAGCACTGCAGTAACACTGACGTGGTGGTGGTGTGTTAGTGTGTGTTGTGCTGGTCTGAGTGGATCAGACACAGCAGTGCTGCTGGAGTTTTTAAACACCTCAGTGTCACTGCTGGACTGAGAATAGTCCACCAACCAAAAACATCCAGCCAACAGCGTCCTGTGGGCAGCGTCCTGTGACCACTGATGAAGGACTAGAGGATGACCAACACAAACTGTGCAGCAGCAGATGAGCTATCGTCTCTGACTTTACATCTACAAGGTGGACTGACAAGGTAGGAGTGTCTAATAGAGTGGACAGTGAGTGGACACAGTGTTTAAAAACTCCAGCAGCACCAGCGCAACACACACTAACACACCACCACGTCAGTGTTACTGCAGTGCTGAGAATGATCCACCACCCAAATAGTACCTGCTCTGTGAGGGTCCATGGGGGTCCTGACCACTGAAGAACAGGGTAAAAGGGGGCTAACAAAGTATCAGAGAAACAGATGGACTACAGTCTGTAACTGTAGAACTACAAAGTGCACCTATATAGTAAGTGGAGCTGATAAAATGGACAATGAGCGTAGAAACAAGGAGGTGGTCATAATGTTATGCCTGATCGGTGTATGTTGTTATAGATGGTCAAGCAGCATGAGCTTCTGGCCACATCACCACATATCCTAGCCGCGACCTCGCCCCTGATTGGTCAGTGTTTTTAAGAGATCTGAGCCAAATAATGTTTTCAGGGCACGCAAGTCATTTTTTTCAGTTACTGAGCTGTTTGTGTGAATCACAAAATCCAGCCTCACTTTAATCAGCATCTTGTTTCCTACAGTGCAGCACCGTTTAGAAGCAGCTGACAAGCTCACAGCAAGTGCAGCTGGGCTTCAGTCCAGCCTCCGCACTGCGGGGTTAGTTCTTATACAGCGTTCCAGCTCAGACACCTTCAGTACACAAAGACTGATCAAGTAAATTCAGTTTTTTTGTTCCAGTTTACACAGATTTTAAACTGAAACAGAGAAACTTCTGAAAACAGAGATTTTCTGCCTGATTAGAGTCTTTCAGGCGTCAGTATTTTGGTTTTAAATAAGTATTGTTACGTCCAAGTCGACTCCGCTGCTGCCCTCTACTGGTCTTTTGTGTTGTCTTTCTTTCTCTGTTTCCTGGGTGGAGCTGTTTGGATCAGCTGATCTGGTGGGACTGATGTCAGCTGACTACCAAGCGTGCTGCGATTGGTGGCTGAATGAAGATTCGCCCTTGAAAAAGTGACAGCCATGAGATGCAGTGGGCCTGCGGTGTTTTCATCATGTGGTCCATGGCGGTCTAAAGGGAAGCGGTGTCTTTTTTTGTGCTGCTCTCTTGATGTTGTTCACCTGGTTGTTTTAGAACTGTAGACCAGTTAGACTTGTAAACTGGATTTTTGTACTGGTGATTGAGATTCAGTGTTTAGCTTTTTAATACTTGTACCATATTTTGCCTATTCCTTATTACCATACCTCAGAGGTCACAACTATGTAGGGGTGGGTGCCATTTATTTTGATATATATTATTTTTCTCCTGTTTACCTGTTGAGGGAGGTGGATTAGGGAAGGTAGATTCATGGTGGCTTTAGAGGTTTTGTTTGTTATTTTGGCGTCAGCCCACCCTGAAGTCAACACCTTTGTGACTGTTTGCCTTTATAAATAATACAACCTGTTCACTTGAGTATTAAATCAGTGCACTGGTCTATATGTTTTTATGTTGCGACCCCCTTTTTCCCTAGACTAGACTAAATCCTGTGTGGACGGTAGAAGGGGGTCGTAACAGTATATTAATGAAATTGACATCATCAGATGATAAAACTGTAGTTATTCAGAAGCAATGTTCATATTTTACTGATGTGGATGTTTTTATTTGCTGTCCTAAATAAATCTGTCACTGTTTGACACACAGTCTCAGTCAGTGTTCATATATAATCTGATGTGTGTGTATCAGTTGGTCTGTCTGTCTGTCTTATAGATGATAATATATAATGCAGTTTGGTTGGAAAATATATTTGTTTCATATAACATAGAATTATATTGAAATGGCTCTGTTTGCACTGATTGATCAGACTTTTCTAACAGGTGTTAAACTGGGGCGGCATGGTGGTGCAGTGGGTAGCACTGTCGCCTCACAGCAAGAATGGCCTGGGTTCGATTCCCGGCCGGGCGACCAGGGTCGTTTCTGTGTGGAGTTTGCCTGTTCTCTCCGTGTCTGTGTGGGTTTCCTCTGGGTTCTCCGGTTTCCTCCCACAGTCCAAAAACATGCAGTCAGGCTGATTGGACGTGCTAAAATTGCCCCTAGGTGTGAGTGTGTGTGTGATTGTATATGTATATCTGTCTGCCCTGCGATGGACTCCTGCCTTCCACCCAATGACAGCTGGGATAGGCTCCAGCACCCCACCGTGACCCAGAAGGATAAGCGGTTTAGATGATGTGTGTGTGTGTGTGTGTTAAACTGACCCTCTGTCTGTTATATGTATACTTTCATTTTTCACTGATTTTGAAAAGGTAATGGGACATAAATTGCCTGGGACAAAGGGACTGACTTTGATTTTGGGAGTCACTGGGAAAAAAGGGTACCTTGTCATCGTAGTCAGCGCTGGCTCCCCACAACACAGCACCGGATGCACCCACGGCTGCACTCTCCCCTAAGGTGCTGACCAGATCTCCCTGCAGACCAGCACAACAGTAGCACGTGTGTAAGAACAGACAGTATGACTTCACCGAAGCAAAAACCACAGCTCAAGATACTAACACTGTGTAACCACAGAGCAATAAACCACACAAGTATGTAATGTATTGAAAGTATATCACAATATATTTTATTGTAATTGTATTGTGATGTTCAGGGATGCATCGATACCTATACTGGTATCAGGTATTGGGCTGATACTGTGTTCATTTACTTATACTCAGAATTAAAATTCACAGATTTAAACATCAGATACCACCTGCTACCGTGTGATGTAAGCTGAGTATACACTCCTGGGCAAAAAAATGGGCCCAGCCAAAATTTAATGTTTTTTCCTGATGATTCTGGCTGGTCAGAGTCCAGATTTAAACCTCTATAGAGAATATTTGGTCTCACATTAAACACAAACTAGCTCAGCGATGTTTTTCAGCTGTTTGAAGCCATCGATGCCGAGTGGATCAATACTCTTAAACACACACAATCACAACTGCTTCCCCATTATGGATGGAGACACATAGGCTAGCAAAACAGAGGAGAAAAAGTCCTTATATGCTGATTTTGCTCTGTTTGACTGAATAGAATTGCAAAGTATAAACGATAATACAGTGATTTTTAATCCCTTAAATGGCCAGAGCCCACCAACAGGCTCAAAGTTTTATTACACACTTCTATAACCTAAGAATAGCTCAGCCAGTTTGCATTGAAGTCCCTGTAGTTACTGAATAATAAGCCTTAGTATGTAATAAGCCTGATTTTAAGGGGCTAATTATGTAATTGTTACTGAATATTGCACTCATTTACATTAACAACTACTTCATCCTAAGTAGGTCATTTGTAATGGTATTATACTCGGTATCAGTAAGTATAAAAATATGCATTCATACTTGGTACTGAGACATTCTTAGTAATGCCCCATATTCAGTATGTGCCATGTTTCTGGCTCTTTCTGACCCCAGCAAAGGCGTGTATGCCTGTAAAACACTAGTTTACAACCTGGTCATTGGGAACCAGCCAGGTGATCCACGTTTTTGCTGTATCACAGCTCTCAGTACCAGGTAATCAGTTCTTGATTGCTGGGCTGTGTTCAAAACAGCATTCTGTGTACTGTTTACTGTATTTACACCAGCGCTGAGTCATTTCATTTGCTGTTTAACATAAAGCTGACATGTTAGAAGTTTGCCAAACCACTCACTGAGCAAACTCACCTCAAAGGAAAACTAATGGGGCTTCAGTGTTTGGCACATATACACTCACTGAGCACTTTATTAGGAACACCTTGTATCTACACTCACTGTCCATTTTATCAGCTCCACTGACCATATAGTTTCACTTTGTAGTTCTACAGTTACAGACTGTAGTCCATCTGTTTCTCTGATACTTTGTTAGCCCCCTTTTACCCTGTTCTTCAGTGGTCAGGACCCCCATGGACCCTCACAGAGCAGGTACTATTTGGGTGGTGGGTCATTCTCAGCACTGCAGTAACACTGACGTGATGTGTTATTGTGTGTTACACTGGTCTGAGTGGATCAGACACAGCAGTGCTGCTGGAGTTTTTAAACACCTCAGTGTCGCTGCTGGACTGAGAACCAAAAACAGGAGGATGACCAACACAAACTGTGCAGCAGCAGATGAGCTGTCGTCTCTGACTTTACATCTACAAGGTGGACTGACAAGGTAGGAGTGTCTAATAGAGTGGACAGTGAGTGGACACAGTGTTTAAAAACTCCAGCAGCACTGCTTTGTGTGATCCACTCGTACCAGCGCAACACACACTAACACACCACCACCACATCAGTGTCACTGCAGTGCGGTGGGGGTCCTATGGGGGTCCTGACCACTGAAGAACAAGGTAACAAAGTATGCAGAGAAACAGATGGACTACAGTCTGTAACTGTAGAGCTATATATATATATATATATATATATATATATATATATATATATATATATATATATATGCAATTCCATTATGGGATGCATTATGGGATAGTACATCATCTAGGTGTCTCTGGCATGCATGAGAAATTCATGTCAATTACATGCATACTCTGCATACTACACTGTCAGAAACAAAGGTACTGCACAGGTAAATCAAGGTTCAAACAATGTAAATACACCCTCAAAGGTACAACAGTGGTTTTCAGGTCCAGCTGTGCACCTTATAGAGGAAAGATGCATATTTGTACCTTTTCATAATCTATTGTTTCAAAACAGAACAGTGAAATGAAAAGTGTGGAGTCAGTACAACTTAAAAATGTAATCACAGTGGATTATGGTACAACTGTGTTCCCTAATTAAAGACACTGAGATGTACCCTTGAGGGTACCACCCAAGTGACAAGACGGGTACTGCCCCAGTGACAGTCTAGTATCTTTATCAGTATGTGGGTAGTATGTAGGCTATTTCAAACAAAGGCCTTGGAATAGAGAAAAACAGTGGACCATCTGGACTGAGTCGGTTTACTAACTCAGAAGAACAGTTTTTAAAACTGACCTGGCTCAGCAGCCGTTTGTTCTGGTCCGTGAAGACGGGCCGAGTATAGACATACACCGGAGCTGTGTACGTCCGTTTGGGCAAGGCTGCCACTCGCAGGGCCTCTTGTACACGATTTCGCACCATCAGCGCAGCAGAGCGGTGGTCTCCAAGTGACTCCTGCAGGTAGATAGAGGGGAACAGCGCCGTGCTCACCTCCCACAACCACAAAAGCATCTCGTTCTGCTTCTGCACCTCCTTCGAGCAGTGTCCCGTGTAGCCCGGCTGCTCCCAGCCATAGTTGTAGCAGTTGGGGAAGAGGTAAAAGCCCCAGAGGTAGCGCGGTCGCAACCGGGTGCCCAGGGTCAAAGTCTCTAGCATGTAGCTCTTGGCGGCAGACTGAAAGCGGCGCTTGGCCAGAGCGACCGCCTGCCGTAAGGTCAGGGACGGGAACTTGTGGCGGGCATAGCTGATGGACAGGGCACGGTAGATTCTCTTGGAACCCCAGTTCCTCTCCCACAGGGGCCGCCAGTCCTCCCAGTCGATGACAGCCAGGCCAGGGGAGCTCTTGGAGGGGATGTAGTGGATGATATCTGCCCTGGCTTTCTCCAGGCTGGCCTGCAGGTTGCCTCTCTGGGGGATGCCACCATTGAACTGTCTCCTGGATTCCAGGTCCACGTAAGGGTACAAGCCCAAGCGATCAGCGTAGAACAAGACGAGGAACTGATCCGGGACTTTGGCCGGGTTACTCACACTGTGGAATGAAGAAGTGTCCAGAGAGATGTTGTACCTGTTACAGACAAGGTCAGGGATGTTCCAGATCACCATGAAGGGCTGCCCATCAAAGAGGGGAGGGGCAGTGCGGGGCAGGGATTGGCTGGTGGGGATTGAGCTGAGAGTGAAAACGCCAGTAAGGGACAGTGACAGGACGGGCAGCACAAACACAGAGTCCTTGCTCATCAAGCCAGACAAGCCCATTCTTTCGCCTGTTGGAGGCAAATTGGTCAGTTTTCCATCTCAGAGGTGCACAAAACTGCTCTGAATGTAATTCTATAACAAATATGTTACTATTTTGACTTGTAGATGACCAATGAGAGACACTATGCTGGGCAATGACAGGTTTGCAGATATAACCAATTTGGTTAGGGTTAGTAACCTAACCCTAACCAATTTAATTCACTTCATTGAAATGGTAAAGACTTCAGAAAACCATAACCCTTCATAAGTGTCCACTTCAGTTTGTAACAAGGTTCTCCTCTGGGAACAACAACATAACCTCAGGCCAAATTACCAAATTACCTAATCATTGATTTCCGAAGTGAAAAAGAAGCAAAAACAACCTCTGCAACAAACGATTTTAAAACATAACACTTTTTCTGGAAAATTAATGCAAAGTTGGTTTATATTTGATTAACTTAAAAAATAAATAAATAAAACTATAATAGTGCATATCCTGAAGAAAATGCAGAGTGATTGCGCAGCTTAAGTGAATTGAGAATGGTTGCTAGGCAGTTGATAGGTAGCTGCTGTGGAATTCCAGGTGGTTGATGAGGTGTTGCTAGGTGGTTGCCATGGTATCACAGGTGGTTGCTAAGGTGTTGCTAGGTGATTGCTATGGTGACAGGTGGGTGATATGTTGTTGCTAGGCATTTGGCATGGTATCCCAGGTGGGTGCTATGCGGTTGCTATGGTATCCCAGATGGTTGCTAAGGTGTTGCTAGGTGGTTGTTACAGTATCCCAGGTGGTTGCTAAGGTGTTGCTTGGCAGTCGCTATGGTATCCAAGGACATTGCTAAGCTGTTGCTAGGTGGTTGCTATGGTATCCCAGGTGGTTGCTAGGTGGTTGCTATGGTTTCACAGATTGTTGCTGAGGTGTTGCTGGGTTGTTATGGTGTAACAGATGGTTGCTAAGATGTTGCTGGGCAGTTGCTATGGTATCCCATGCAGTTGCTAAATTGTTGCTGGGCAGTTGCCATGGTGTATGGGGTGTTTATTTAGTGTTAGCTATGTGTTGTTAAAAATGAATGGGAGTCTATGTGAAAAAAATGACACGTAGAGGAGTGCGGGTCATTATGGCTGTGGATTAGAGCTTGGGGACCTGCCCTGAGTGAGAACATGTGTTTTAGTAGCTGTCAGTCAAAAAAAAGTATATGTCTTGTTTGTGGGTGAAAATGAATGAGACTCTATGGGAGGAGCGAGGGATGAAAAACCAACACACAGAAGAGTGCAGGTCAGTATGGCTGTGAATTAGAGCTTGGGGACCTGCCCTGAGAGAGTACATGCATTTTGGTGGCTGCCGGGCAAAGAAATAACAGGGCTGGGTTTGGGCGAAAATGAATGGGACACTAAGGGAAGGAATGAGGGAAGGAAAAAATGACACATAGAGGAGTGCAGGTCAGTATGGCTGTGCAGCAGAGTTTGAAGCCCTACCCTTAGTGAGTACATGTAGTTTGGTGGCTGTAGGGCAACAAAATAATAGAGTTTTTGTGGTTGCGAAAATGAATAGGACTCTAGGGAAGAAATCGAGGGATGGAAAAAAATGACAAACTAATGTGTCAGAACAACATTGAATTCCTGCTCGAAGGCCTGCCCTGAGATAGTGTATGCGAAATGGTATCTTTCGGTCAAGCAGAATTTGGTATCTTTGGTAGATATCACAGCCGTTCTAGTCGTGATTTAGGAATTTTCACCCACTCTTCCTTACAGAACGCTTCCATTTCGGCGATATTCTTGGGAAGTCTTGCATGTACAGCGTATTTATGATCTTTCCAAAGATTTTCAGTGATGTTTGTCAGGTGACCAAGAGGGTTGTTCCAAAATCTTCATCTTGCATTTCTTGAAGTAGTTGATGGTGGATTTTGAGGTATGTTTTGGATCATTGTCCTGTTGTAGAAACCAGCTTATCTTCAGATTCAGTTTCTTGGCTGACCAGAATTTGCTGATAGTGTTGGGCAAAATACTTTCAGAAAGTAGTGATGGCTGAATACTGAGTACACTGTCCTAAATGTATTCAGTAACATATTCCATCACAATATATAAAAAGTAACATATTCAGAATATATTTAGAATACATTTTGATAAAGGACATGTGAAAAACCTTTTTATTTATTTCACACTGTTCTTCGCTGTTACTGGTTGGCAGTTTTCTTCCTGCAATTCTTCAAAATGTTAATAGGTTTCATAAAAAATTCACATAATGATTTAAGTCAAATTCAGAAATTCTCAACATTTTTCTTTTTGTCTCACCACCTGCTTCAGTCCAATTCCGGTCCCATAATCCCCCTAGTAGAAGTTTAATCATTCCTCAAAATAACTCTGTAATGCTGAGATAATTAACTGGATCATCACATTGATTTATCAGTCTACTCAGGCTTTAGCAGAGCTCAGTAACACTGAGATTAATAACCGATCACATTGATTTATCAGTCTACTCAGGCTTTAGCAGAGCTCAGTAACACTGAGATTAATAACTGATCACATTGATTTATCAGTCTACTCAGGCTTTAGCAGAGCTCAGTAACACTGAGATTAATAACTGATCACATTGATTTATCAGTCTACTCAGGCTTTAGCAGAGCTCAGTAACACTGAGATTAATAACCGATCACATTGATTTATCAGTCCACTCAGGCTTTAGCAGAGCTCAGTAACACTGAGATTAATAACTGATCACATTCATTTATCGGTCTACTCAGGCTTTAGCAGAGCCCAGTAACACTGAGATTAATAACTGATCACATTGATTTATCAGTCTACTCAGGCTTTAGCAGAGCTCAGTAACACTGAGATTAATAACCGATCACATTGATTTATCAGTCTACTCAGGCTTTAGCAGAGCTCAGTAACGCTGAGATTAATAACTGATCACATTGATTTATCAGTCTACTCAGGCTTTAGCAGAGCTCAGTAACACTGAGATTAATAACTGATCACATTGATTTATCAGTCTACTCAGGCTTTAGCAGAGCTCAGTAACACTGAGATTAATAACTGATCACATTGATTTATCAGTCTACTCAGGCTTTAGCAGAGCTCAGTAACACTGAGATTAATAACTGATCACATTGATTTATCAGTCTACTCAGGCTTTAGCAGAGCTCAGTAACACTGAGATTAATAACTGATCACATTGATTTATCAGTCGGAATAGTAGGAATTCAGGATTTGTAAAGATGCATTTAAATAAATCTGTTAAACAAGCATTGTTTATTAGATCTGTTTCTTTTACAGAGGGTAAATATTTGTTAAATTTAGTGGGAAAGTATTCTAAAAGTATTCTCCTACAAATGGAAAAAGTCACAGTACTCTGAATACTGCCTTTAAAAAAGGTCATTTGGACCGAATACAGATACTTCTGTATTCTAAATACATATTCCTAACACTTGTATTCCATTACATCCCTACAGTTAACACGGTGTTCCTTTCATCAGATGCTGCTCCTTTGTTTCTCTAAATATTCCTTTGATGATTGTGGCCAAACTTTCCATTCTTTACTTCATCAGTCCACAGCACTTGTTTCCAAAAAGCCTCTAGCTTCTCTTGAAATTGATTTCCACACAGTTCCGCTAAACTGCCGTTTTATTTACATTTCAGACCGTTTGGAGCACTTTGATGTCTTTTTATAGTCGTCTCCTGCTTTGTAGACATCAGTTAGTTTCATTTTCAGACTTTCACTCAGCTGCTTAGAGGAGCCCATGATTGTTGAGTGTTTGTACACGGTTTGAAGAGTCTGGAACTTTCATCAGCTGAACGATTCCTAATGACAGTTCTTAACCTGCCCAACCAGCCCTAACGAGTCCATTAAGGCCTAACGAGTTAATCAGGTTAATAGAAATTACAAGTATCCAAACTTTTGCACAAGCCACAGTTCTGTTTTCTAAGGTAATCAAATATGAAGTAACTGCGCATTAACGTTTACATTTGCAGAACGTTAAAATATAAAAATATAGCTGCCAAATGTGCTTACTTCTTTTCACAAACAACAAAAAAAATATTTAACATCAACTGTATCTATCTACACTGCAAAAAATAGCATCTTGTCAAGTGAAATTATCTTGATTCTAGTCGATATATAATATTTCTTATTTTAAGATGGTTGTGTGCTTATTATAAGATTATCTAACTCATTTCTAAATATTTTTATCTGCTTTAAGTAATTTTATTAAATAAAATGATCTCACTCCACTGGCAGATAATTTGTCTGGTTTAAGCTCATTTCTTACAACAAGCAAAATTATCTGCCAGTACAGTGAGAAAATTTACTTAATAAACTTACTTAAAACAGGTAAAAATGTTTGGAAATAAGTTAAATAATCTTAAAATAAGCTTACAGCAATGTTAGATGTCTCGACTAGATTTAAGATAATTTTATTTGATAAGTTACCATATTTTGCGGTGTGTTTTTTTATTATTATTGCCAAGCCTGCAAAGCTATTTTCACTGACAACAAAGTGACAGAAAAAGTGACAGTACCTGGACATCACTTCACACCACTGTCCAGCTCTGCAGCCCTGGAAAGGAAAATTCTGTGGAGATGAGAACAAAGTGAGTGAAAGGAACCCGGTGAAAACAAGCCTGTTCCTCCGAGGTGGAAGAAATGAGAGAGAGAGGGAGAGAGAGAGAGAGAGAGAGAGAGAGAGAGAGATAGAGAGAGGGAGAGAGAGAGAGGGGGAGGAGGGAGGGAGGGCGAGAGCGAGACTGACTTAGAGATGAGTAGATACAGTGAGAGCTGTTGGCCTGCATACTCCAGCTATGTATTTGTCTATGTCATGTCAGGGTCATCGTGTGCCAGGTTTGTTTTGGAGAAAGGCAGGAAGGCACACCAGGGTGTTATGTCATGGAGCATGCACTGGTCTAACCTCAAGGCTAGACTGTTTGTGGGGGGGTGAGAGTGACAATGCCAGTCATCTGCACATCCTTGCTATTCGAACATTAACACAGGAACAACATTTCTGCAAGACGCAGGGCTGGAATATAACAGAATACAAGCAAACAGAAATTAAGTATCTGTATTTACACCATGTTACATTTTGTAAAGGCAGCATTCAGAATACACTTACTTTTACAGCCCCATTTCCAAAAAAGTTGGGACGCTGTGCAGAATGTAAATAAAAATAGGATGCAATTATATGCAAATTATATAAACCATATTTTAAAGGAAAATACTACAAAAACAACATATCAAATGTTGAAACTGAGAAATTTGAATTTTTTTTGAAAAATATTTGCCCATGTTGAATTTGATGCCAACAACGCGTTCCAAAAAAGTTGGGACGGGGGCCTGTTTACCACTGTGTTTCATCACCTCTTCTTTATCAACACTCTGTAAGTGTTTGGGAACTGAGGAGACACTGCTGTAGTTTAGAAAGTGAAATATTTTCCCATTTTTGCTTAACATAGGATTGTAGTTGCTCATCAGTTCAGGGTCTCCTTTGTCGTATTTTTCACCTTATAATGTGCAAAATGTTATCAGTGGTGACAGGTCTGGACGGCAGGCAGGTCAGTTTAGCACCTGGACTCTTTTAATACAGAGCAATGCTGTTGTAATACATGCAGAATGTGGTTTGACATTGTCTTGCTGAAATAATCAAGGCCTTCCCTGAAAAAGACGTCGTCTGGATGGCAGCATATGTTGCCAAAACATGTATATATCGTTCAGCATTAATGGTGCCTTCACAGATGTGCACATCACCCATACCATGTGCACTAATGCCCCCTATACCATCATGAATACTGGCTTTTGAACTGTGCACTGATAACAAGCTGAATGGTCTTTAGCCGGAGGACACAGTGTCCATAATTTCCAAAAAGAATTTCAAATATTGATTCGTCGGACCACAGGACACTTTTCCACTTCCTCTCAGTCCATTTTAAATGAGCTCTGGCCCAGAGAAGGTGGCAGCATTCCAGGATCCTGTTTATTTTTGGTTTCTTCTTTGCATTTTGGAGTTGCAGTGATGAACTGTTTTCACAGACAGTGGTTTTCAGAAGTGTTTCTGAGCCCATGCAGTGATTTTCACTACAGAATCATGTCTGTTTTCAATGCAGTGCTGTCTGAGGGCCAAAGATCACAGCCAGCAAATACTGGTGTTTGGCCTTGACCCTTACATACAGAGATTTCTCCAGATTCTCTGAGTCTTTTAATGATATTTTGTACCGTTGATGATGAAAAGCAGAAGTTCTTTGCTATTTTATGTTGAGAAACGTTCTTCTTGAATTGTTGCACTATTTGATGGTGCAGTCTTTCACAGAGTGGTGAACCCCTCCTCATCTTTACTTCTGAAAGACTCCGCCTCTCTGAGATGCTCTTTTATACCCAATCATGTTACTGACCTGTTGCCAATCAACCACCAGGTGTTTTTTTTTATCATTACACAACTTTACAGTTGCCGCCGTCCCAACTTTTTTGGAACATGTTGCTGCCATCAAATTCAAAATGGGCAAATATTTTTCAGAAAACAATAAAATTTCTCAGTTTCAACATTTGATATGTTGTCTTTGAAGCGTTTTCAATGAAATATAGGGTTTAGATGATTTACACATCATTGCATTTTATTTTTATTTACATTTTTCACAGCGTCCCAATTTTTTGTGAATGGGGTTGTAACTGTATCTAGTTAAAGTGGGAGATCATTTTAGAGAAATAATGAAGACAATTTTGTTTAGTTCAAGAAATAATGCTTAAAACAAGTAAAATGATTTACCAATGGAATAAGACACTTTCATAAGACAAAACTACTTAAAACAAGTAAAAATGTCTATAATTAAGTTAAATAATCTTACAATATTCATACAACAGTCTAATAATGAGAAATGTTAGATATATTAACTACATTTAAGATGATTCCACTTGTTTGTACGTGCTGCTTTAGGTGCCAATGACACTCCATTTAAACGAGTTTCTCTGTCGTTGCTGCTACATAACAAGCGACAAGCCGGCACCAGTAAATAGAACTTGCACATGACGATGGTTGATGGAAACTGATTATTTTACATTTTCTTTTACAAGCTTTACAGAAATTTGCTTACAATTAGCCAAACATTTGAATGGAAAACCTCGAGTTTCTCGACCGACTATGTCACATCAGCTTCCAGAATTTGCCAATATGAAGAAAAGATAAAACAGAACTTTATTCATCCCGGAGGAATTTTTTTTTTTTATGGCAGTAGTTGCTCAGAAAAATTACAACATAAGCAAAAAAAAAATGTATAAAAAATAAATAAATTAATAGTATAATAAGTAAGCAAAAATAGAAAAAAAAGCCCAAAAAAAGTAAAGACACAATGTTGCACATGATATTGAAAGTCATATTAGCAACGATATTGAAAAATAATAAAAAGATAAAAAGTAATCATTACACCTCATATTGAGAAATAATGTTGCACATTATATTAAGAAGTAATATTCCAATGATGTTGAAAAAAGCAACATTGTGCATTATATTGATATTAACATTATTATTCTCGGTTCTGGATGTTTCAGCTGTTCTTCCTATAGAAGGAGGAGGTTTAGTTTAGTGGAATCCATTCATTCATCCACCCATGCAATGTTTCCTGAGTCACTGGCTGCCACACGTCCTCAAAGCACAATAGATCCACACTTGGCACGGTGTTCCTTTCATCAAATGCTGCTCCTTTGGGGATTGTGGCCAAATGCGTTTTTAATGTATCAGGTCTCTTCATCAGTTTCCAAAATGCCTCAGGCTGATGTGGATGTTGTTTTGCATACTTCAGATGTTGACTTTTGTGATGAGGTCTCAGGTGGGGTTTCCTTATTATGACTCATCCTTGCTATTGAAACATGAACAGACGGGCCAACATTTCTGCGAGACACAACAGGCCTCAGACTGGCACTAGAGATGTACTAGAGATATTTTTCCACCTCTGAATCTGGAGCGCTCCTCTCCCACACTGCTGACACTGACACACAGGTGTGAACAGCCGTACTGTGGCTGGCTGAGACTGAAAACATGGTGCTGTAACAGCTCTGACACGGAGAAATTCCTGAGCAGAAGACAAAACAAAACACATGAACAGAACAAAACAGGGAAGCAGTCACACCGTTAAATAACCTTCATTCATCCAGCCTTATAAATAAACACTGAGAACAAATATCATTACGTTTTGACGTATATGTGTGTGTATATATATATATATATATATATATATATATATATATATATACACACACTGTAGTCCATCTGTTTCTCTGCATACTTTGTTACTCCAGCAGCACTGCTGTGTCTGATCCACTCAGACCAGCGCAACCCACACTAACACACCACCACCACATCAGTGTTACTGCAGTGCTGAGAATGATCCACCACCCAAATAGTACCTGCTCTGTGAGGGTCCATGGGGGTCCTGACCACTGAAGAACAGGGTAAAAGGGGGCTAACAAAGTATGAGCATCTGTCACATGAACAGGAAGGTTCTTGCTGCATGAAGACCAGGAACGTTTACCTCTCACTAAGGTCTTAGCCCAGGTGCTCCCTGTCCCAGTCATGCGGAACCCACAATACTCACATTTTTCCTGCTTTCTCTCATTTAGCTCACCTGACTGAGCTCCTCAGGTGAAGAGCCTCAGGCCTGCAGGACTGACAGCAGAAGTCCTAACCAAAGCAATAAGAATGAAGCATGTAATTCCAGTCTGTACAGCCTGGGGGCGCCATTGTCTGTTCTTGAATGTTTAGGCACATCAACCAAACAAAGTGGTTAGACACAGAATAGTATGTTTTCATCCCATCCGTGTTCATATTTAATAATATTTGAGGCCTGGCACAGTGTTAGCATGTATCTATAGAGATACAGCATTGATAAACTGATATATATACAGTACAGGACAGTTTGTATATTAATATATAGTCTATTCTAATTGGAATTTTCCAAACTGGTGTTATTTCACAGGCAGGCTCTCAAGTCTTCATGCTGAATTTTGACAGTAATTTGGTGATCTTGCAAGCAAGGGACCAATAATCAATACTTTTATACATTTACACACAGCAAAACATGACAGCAAGTGAAGACATCTGAAATGTTGTCAATACATCTAATATTTCTCATCATGAGACTGTTATAGGAACACTAAGATTATTTCACTTATTTCTAGATATTTTGTACTTGTTTTAAACTCCTCAGTGTCGCTGCTGGACTGAGAATAGTCCACCAACCAGAAATATCCAGCCAACAGCGTCCTGTGGGCAGCATCCTGTGACCACTGATGAAGGACTAGAGGATGACCAACACAAACTGTGCAGCAGCAGATGAGCTATCGTCTCTGACTTTACATCTACAAGGTGGACCGACAAGGTAGGAGTGTCTAATAGAGTGGACAGTGAGTGGACACAGTGTTTAAAAACTCCAGCAGCATTGCTGTGTCTGATCCACTCAGACCAGCACAACACACACTAACACACCACCACCACGTCAGTGTTACTGCAGTCCTGAGAATGATCCACCACCCAAATAGTACCTGCTCTGTGAGGGTCCATGGGGGTCCTGACCACTGAAGAACAGGGTAACACAGTGTGCCGAGAAACAGATGGACTACGGTCTGTAACTGTAGAACTACAGAGTGAAACTATATGGTCAGTGGAATAATGTGCTCGGTGAGTGTGTGTCCATATGAAACAAATATAAGTTGGCTAAGGGAAATTCATACGTCACATACTTGAAATCCAGAGCTGCGACGTGTGCAGAGTTCACGTCTTTAGGTCAGCAGTGCTGACACCCGAGGAAGGCGAGGAAAGTCTGGATAAGCAGTTCTAATCCCGGTTCTGAGGATGTGGGAATGCTGGTTTTGCGATATAAGGTGTATACGTGGTGTTAACTGTTTATATTGAACCGCGTGGAGCTGATTCAGTAGCTGGGAGGGAGGCAGCTCTGAGTGAGGAGCTCTGGCTGTGGGCTGTGATGTCTAACAGTGGAGATCTCCTCCTTAATCTCCTCCTGGTTCAGCTTTTGGAGCTGAATTACTGCCTTCTTATCTTCTGTCCCTCTTACAGTCTGTCTGCGCTGCACTTACTCATTACCCATCAGCCCTGTGTGTGGGTGCCCTAAATGCTTGAGTGTTGCCCAGTTTAAACCCCCCACCAGACTTGAAGACAAGCAGACTTAAAGGGGAACTCCACTGATTTTTCAAAAGTTCTCCATAATTAAATGGTTAAGATGTAGACAGAGTCGTTCAGAGTGGTTTGGTGTGAAACGCTCCGTTCTAGAGAAACGTACTGAGTCAGAACTGGCAAGGCAAGTTTATTTATATAGCACCTTTCAAACACTGCTGTCATTCAAAGTGCTTAAGAGTCAGAGTTGGTTAAAAAAAGTAAAGTAAGCACAAATAGAAAAACGTAATTAAAAACAACTTTAAAAACATAATTAAAACATGATTAAACCAACAAATTTAAAAGAAAAAAATAATTAAATTAAAAATCAAATTAGAAATTGAATTATGATGGTTAAATAATCAAAATAAAAACTAAAAGTTAGATTAGGATTGAAAAAAACTGCCGTTACAGAGAAAAAGGGTCTAGAAACGCTAACAGTGTTTAAACTGAGCTGAAAGTTGCTCAGACAGGAAGGTTTTCAGGCTGGTTTAAAGTGACCAGTGTCGGGGCTCTTCTAATGCTCTCTGTCCACTGTGTCCATTTAAGAGCAGCAAAGTATCTAAACGCTGCTTCTCCATGTTTAGTCTTCACCTTCGGCAGGACTGACTGACCAGTTCCTAATGATCTGAGAGTTCTGCTCGGTCATATCGCTGCAGCAGATCAGATAAATACGCTGCTCCTGCACCATTAAGACATTTATAGAGCAGTAACAGCTCCTTAAAGTCTATTCTGGAACAGACTGGTAGCCAGTGTAAGGGTTTAATAATGGGGGGGGTCCCTCTGTTACTCCTAGTGAGACTCAGGCAGCTGCATTCTGAACCAGCTGAAGATGTTTGATTGTCTTGTTTGGGAGTCCAGTTAGGCGACCATTACAGTGATCAACCCTGCTAGAAACAAAGGTGTGGATGAGGTTCTCCAGCTCTGCTTTAGTCTGAACATCTCTGATCTTGTTGATGTTCTTAAGGTGATAAAAAGCTGATTTAGTCACTGCTTTGACATAGCTGATAAAACTGAGATCAGTCCACTAGATCTGTACTAGATCTTTAGATTTCAGAGATTTTCCAGAGAGGTTAGTCTGTGTCTCTCATTGCTATTCCCAAATAAAATAATCTCTGTTTTATGTTTATTCAGCTGCAGAAAGTTTTGTTTCATCCAGTTACTGATGAGCTCAAGGCACTTCCAGAGTGAGTCAAGGGGACCATAGTTGTTTGGGGAGAGTATCATCTGCATAGCTGTGGTAAGATACCCCATAGTCTTGTAGTATTTGGCCAAGAGGCA
Organism: Colossoma macropomum; assembly: GCF_904425465.1. NCBI lineage: Eukaryota > Metazoa > Chordata > Actinopteri > Characiformes > Serrasalmidae > Colossoma > Colossoma macropomum. The sequence goes on along the minus strand of NW_023494792.1, from coordinate 62,187,724 downwards.
GCATGTATACATTAAACAAGAGTGGCCCAAGAATTGAACCCTGGGAGACACCACAGGTCACTGGCACTCTCTCAGAAATATTATTTTCAGTTTCCACAAAGTAGTGCCTTCCTTGCAAGCATGAACTGAACCATTCAGTTGTTCACAGTGGTGGTGATAGGAACCAGACGTCCACCTCTAAAAGCTCCCTCACAGAAAGTTCCTACATGAAATGGTTATGAATTCACTGCCTGATGACTGAGATGCGGTTTTATACGGAGCCCTGAAGGAGGCGGGGATAAAAACAAAAATTAATTTGAGGGAACGTTTTGCAATTTGTACCATTTATCGTGGTCACAATTTCTTAATTTGTTCCCACAATTAACAGTTTGTTTTCTCGTTTCTTTTTAATCAAGTGCATGTTTTCTTTTTAATTGTGTGATTTTTTTATTTGTGTGCAAACAAAACAAACATGTCAAGCTTGCAACAATAGTAGAACCATTCTGGTGCTATACAGAATCATTCTCAAAAAGGTTCTATATAGAACCATCTACAACACCTTCTCCATCAGTCTGAAGAACATTTCACCATGCAGAAAACCATTTAAGCGTGTAATGGATCTGTACAGCCATGTACTCATAGTTCATTCCTTAAGAAACCATTATTTTTAAGTGTGTACAGTTATGTTCCCTAACTAACTGAAGATGTACCCTTGAAGGTTCCACTGCAGTGACAGTCTCTTTCTGAGAGCGACAGATCTGACTGAGGAGAATCAGACACTGTGACTGAGTAATGTTACACGGCTTCTCCTTTTTTCCAGCTTCCATTCTTTTCAGGAGACTCACTTTCAGCTCCTCAAAGAATCTGCAGACACACCTCCAAAGTTCAGTCTTAGAAGCTGGTTGATGATTTTCTGAAGTAATCAAACACATTCAGTGGTGTTGAGGTCTGGACTCTGGGGTGGTCAGTCCATTGTTCAGCTTCTTTGTTTGATGTGTCCGTCTCCTTTTCTCAGTGAGGTTCTTCTTGATCAGCTACACATCCTTTCAGACCCACAGCGCTGAGTCGTCTTCTCACAGTGGAAGGATGGACAGAAACACCTGTGGATGTTTTCAGATCTGATCAGCTTGATTTTCTCCTCTCTCTCAGAGATGAAAGCTTTAAGTGCTGTTTATCTGATGGGGGCAGTTTTGGGGTCGACCAGCTCTTCCAGGTGATTGTTAGGAGCCTTATTTTCTCTGTAGCTTTTAATGAGTCTTTGAACTCTTTGACTTTCCTCTTCACTGTGTAAGTGGATTATCTCAGATCTGATCTCCTGAAAAATGAGGAACTTGTACTTCGTGGCTGTTTTGACTGGAAGTGAAATGAACTGAAGGTGGTCTTTTGATCAGTGCTGTGTGTCGGTCCACCTTAAATGTACGATGTCAGTCATGTTTATTCATGTCGGTGATGAGTAAATGAAGTGAATCCAGGTCTGAGTTCAGTCTGACCCACAGGTCTGTCTCTGCTGGGTTCTGGTTTATGTTTGTTTGCAGTCTTTGGCTACTCAAACCACCAAATCTGGCATCAGCCGAATCCCCTTAAACCATCACCGCATTTAATGTACACAGCAGGCTGGGAACTTTATTTATTTATTTATTTATTTATTTATTTATTTAAGGTATTTAGAGTTTATAGCGTTTATAGAGCTGCTGATCCACATGAACATTTAATTCCCTGTTTCTTACTAAGTTCTCACTTTCTTTCTCTGTCTCTCTCTTTCATCTTCCTTTCATTTATTTCTTTCTTTATTACTTTTTTCATTCATTCTTTTTATTCTTTCTTTCTTTCTTTAATACTTTCTTCATTCCTTCATTTCTTCCTTCCTACCTTTCTCTTTTTTCTTTCTCTTTTTCTTTCCCTCATTTATCTTTCTTACTTTTTTCCTTCCTTTCTTTCTTTCTCTATCTCTCTATTGTTTTCTTTCCTTAATTTTTTATCTATTTCTCAATTCATTTCTTCCTCTCTTTCTTCCTCTCTTGTTCTTTTTTCTTTCTTCTTTTCTTTCTTTCTCTCTCCCTTTCTTTCTTTCCTTTCTTTCTTTTATTCCTCCTTCCTTCATTCCTTCTCTCCTCTATATTTCTCTCTTTTTTCATTCATTTATTTGTTTCTCATTTAATTTCTTCCTTTTTCAGTTCCCTTTCTTTCTTTCTTTCTTTCTTTCTTTCGTTCTTTCTTTCTTTCTAATTTTCTTTTTTATTCCTTTTCTTTGTTTGTTTCTGTCTTTCTTTCTTATTTATTTTTTCTTTCCTTTACTTTATTTTCTTTCTTCTTTCTTTCTTTCTTTCTTTATTTTTTTATTTACTTTATTTTCTTCTTTCTTTCTTTCTTTCTTTTTTCTTTCTTTCGGTCTTTCTTTCTTTCTTTCTTTCCTTTACTTTCTTTCTTTCTTTCTTTCTTTCTTTCTTTCTTTCCTTTGTTCTTTAAAGGTGCAGTGAGATTGAGGGGGATCTGTTATCAGAGATTGAATGTGGTAATAAAGCCCTGTGTTTATCAGTGTATAATCAGCTGTAATCGTTGTGTTGTCGTTATCTCAGATTGAGCCCTTCATATCTACAGAATGAGCAGCTCCTCTTCAACAGAAGCCACTGTGAATGTATACATTTCAGATTCACACATTTAGAAGAACCAGACTTTCAGAATTCTTTAAAAACCCTACAGAGAGAATCAGGTATGAGGGCTTCAGGAAGAGGACGCTGTGCTGGTCAGGAATGTGGCTGAATGTGACTGTAAACTTCACTGTGGTTTCAAGCAGAGACGTTCACATTTCTCACACTGACACCACGTCAATCAAACACACTCAGTCTCACAAACGCAGCGGCCTCAGCGCTCTGGTCCGCTGACTTTAAAGAGGAAATACAGCTTTTTCAGAGGAACTTACAGAGTCAGAACTGTTCACAGTGGTGGTGATAGGAACGAGACATCCACCTCTAAAAGCTCCCTCACAGAAAGTTCCTACACTCCAAAACAAAGATATCTCGGCAAGTGAAAACATCTTCAATGTAGTTAATATATCTAATATTTCTCATTACGAGACTGTTGTAAGTATATTTCACTTATTTCTAGACATTTTACTTGTTTTAAGTAATTTTATCTTATTAAAAGTGTTTTATTCCTTTGACAGATCATTTTACTTATTTTAAGCATCATTTCTTGAAATAAGCAAAATTAATTTAATTATTTCTTAAAATAAGAAATTATTTGCTACTGGAATAAGACACTTTTACTACATACTTTACATTAAAACAAGTAAAAGTGTCCAGAAACAGGTGAAATAATCTTATAGTGTTCTTATACATACATACATACATACATACATCATCTAAACCGCTTATCCTTCTGGGTCGCGGTGGGGTGCTGGAGCCTATCCCAGCTGCCATTGAGCGGAAGGCAGGATACACCCTGGACAGGTCGCCAGTCCATCGCAGGGCTAGTGTTCTTAAAACTCTCTCATAATGAGAAATATTAGACATATTAACTACATTTAAGATGATTTCACTTGCTAAGATATTATTTTGAATATGAATACACTGCATGAGGCAATACGTCTGCGCGTCCGCCATGTTGGAGAGGTCAAGACCCGCTTGTGAACAGATTCGCTTGTACTGAGAGGCGAAGAGTCTCAGGATTAAATCAGCCACAACTTCCTTATTACTCAACCGATTTTCACCAAATCTGTGTAGTTATAATCCTTAGACACAGATTAATCCAGGCTGCACGGATCTGCTCTCGGTAGCTTTTATTACTTTAATAACTGATCGTGATAATTAGCCATTCGGACCAGCAGGAAAGTATTCAGGCTGCACCTGACGCTAAAAACCGAGTTTAGCGTGAGAAACACAATCAGACACATCAGCAAATCCATCAATGTGTCAATCAATTCTAATCTTAATACACAGAAAAATAAAATAAACCCCCAAACACCTAAGGACGAAGCTGAAGGTGGCGTCCTATTAAATGTATAAAACATATATCCGCGGAGCAGAGGTGCATCGGGGGACTTTCCACTGTCTTACTTGGCAACCCCTGGTTCCCATTACCAGCACTGTGAAGAGATTCAAATCAGTAAGTTTCTCCTCAATGAACTGGAGCTGGGCGATACGGCACAAATATAATATCGCGATACTTCAAGAAATTTTCACCATACACAATATATATCTCTTTTTTTTTACCATGCATCTGAACAGAGAAAACGGAGCCAATACACTCAATAATAATGGTTCCTTAAAGGTTCTTTAGTAAAGGGAATGGTTCTATTTAGAACCAAGGGTTCTATATAGATCCATCACATGCTTAAATGGTTCTCTGCATGGTGAAATGGTTCTTCAGATTGATGGAGAATGTGTTGCTTTTTGAAATCGATTCTATATAGCACCAAAAATGGTTCTTGTTATTGTTACAAGCTTGACACTGCAATAGTAGAACCCTTTTAGGTGCCATAAAAACCACATACACTCTTTAAAAAGATAGTTGTTCGAGGGTTCTTTAGTAAAGAAAATGGTTCTGTATACAACCATGAACACTCAAAGAACCCTTTGCATCATGAAAAGAACTGAAGGAGAATGTGCTGTAGACGGTTCTATATAGAACCTTTTTGAAAAGGGTTATATATTTCACCAAAAAGGGCTCTTTTATGGTCACAAGCTTGACATTGTAGCAATAGAAAAACCCTTTGGGGTACTATATGTAACTTTTTCCAAAAAGGTTCTATATAGATCAATCTACAGCACATTTTACAATAATATGAAGAACTTTCACCAGCAAAGAACCCTTTAATCATGCAAAGGGTTCTTTGTGTTTTCATCATTCTGCAACCCCATTTCCAAAAAAGTTGGGACGCTGTGCAAAATGTAAATAAAAACAATAATGTGCAAATCATTTAAACCATATGTTTCATGGAAATTAGTACAAAGACAACATATCAAATGTTGAAACCGAGAAATTGTTTTGTTTTTTGAAAAATAGTTGACCATTTTGAATTTGATGCCAACAACACATTCCAAAAAAGTTGGGATGGGGGCAACAAAAGACTGGTAAAGTTGTGTAATGCTAAAAAAACACCTGGTGGTTGATTGGCAACAGGTCAGTAACATGATTGGGTATAAAAGAGCATCTCAGAGAGGCGGAGTCTTTCAGAAGTAAAGATGAGGAGGGGTTCACCACTCTGTGAAAGACTGCACCATCAAATAGTGCAACAATTCAAGAAAAACGTTTCTCAACATAAAATAGCAAAGAACTTCTGCTTTTCATCATCTACGGTACAAAATATCATTAAAAGATTCAGAGAATCTGGAGAAATCTCTGTATCTAAGAGTCGAGGCCAAAAACCAGTATTTGCTGGCCGTGATCTTTTGGTCCTCAGACAGCACTGCATTAAAAACAGACATGATTCTGTAGTGGAAATCACTGCATGGGCTCAGAAACACTTCTGAAAAAGTCTGTGAAAACAGTTCATCACTGCATCCACAAATGCAAGTTAAAACTCTAAAACACAAAGAAGAAACCAAATATAAACAAGATCCAGAAACGCTGCCACCTTCTCTGGGCCAGAGCTCATTTAAAATGGACTGAGGGGGAAATGGAAAAGTGTCCTGTGGTCTGACGAATCAACATTTGAATTTTTTTTTGGAAATTATGGACACTGTGACCTCTGGGCTAAAGACCACTCAGCTTGTTATCAGTGCACAGTTCAAAAGCCAGTATTCATGATGGTTTAGGGGGCATTAGTGCACATGGCATGGGTGACGTGCACATCTGTGAAGGCACCATTAATGCTGAACGATATATACATGTTTTGGCAACATATGCTGCCATCCAGACGACGTCTTTTTCAGGGCAGGCCTTGATTATTTCAGCAAGACGATGTAAAACCACATTCTGCATGTATTAAAGCAGCACTGCTCTGTATTAAAAGAGTCCTGGTGCTAAGCTGACCTGCCTGCAGTCCAGATCTGTCACCACTGATAACATTTGGGGCATTATGAAATGAAAAATACGACAAAGGCGACCTTGAACTGATGAGCAGCTGAAATCCTGTATCAAGCAAGAACAGGGAAACATTTCACTTTCTAAACTACAGCAGTGTCTCCTCAGTTCCCAAACACTTACAGAGTGTTGTTAAAGAAGAGGTGATGAAACACAGTGGTAAACAGGCCCCCGTCCCAACTTTTTTGGAATGCGTTGTTGGCATCAAATTCAAAATGGGCATATCATTTTCAGAAAACAATAAAATTTCTCAGTTTCAACATTTGATATTGATATTTTCCTTTAAATATATGGTTTACATGATTTGCACATCATTGCATTCTATTTTTATTCACATTCTGCACAGCGTCCCAACTTTTTTGGAAATGTGGTTGTATATAGAACCATTTTCTTTAATAAGGAACCCTTGAAGAACCATCATTTTTAAGAGTGCATCAAAATCTGTGAACACAGTCATTTTATTCAATATTTGGCACCAAATCCAGTTAAACAGACTCATTTTGCCCTGTTTATAATGAAACATGCGGTTGGTCAGTGGCTACAAGCACTGATGATGTCACGATCCGATCATAAAAGCATATTGTATTGTGAGAATTTATCATAGTAATGATAAATATTGTCATATTGCCCCGCCCTACTGAGCCGTTTCACATCAAACCACTCTGAATGACTCTGTTTACTCCCTCACCACTGAATTATGGAGAAATTTTGAAAAATTGGTGGAATTCCCCTTTAAGGTGACAAGATAAAGTAACACAGATTCAGTGAACTGAGCTACAGGAAGGAAACTAAGATAACTTTTCCTTTAACTTCTCGTCCTTTGGCATGGTGTGCTCTCTCTCTCTCTTTTTATGGCCTCTCTTATCTGGCCGGTTCTTCAGGTTCTCTCTCTTTACCTCACGGTTCAGTCATGCATGGGCGTGGCTTACACCAGCCCAAAAACAAGAGCAGTTCTAGTGTGTCAAGTGTCAGTGACTAACAGTTCCGCCATACTTTAAACCCTGCATACGTTTCTAACATTTCCCAATCATGTAGAAGCATTTTAGGAATTCTATGACCTAGAAAACTAATATTACTATTCATAATTCCACACAGATTATAACTGGAGTAACAACATGAGCTTATATTAACAATGAGAGGCATGGATACACATATCACACTGCAAAAAATATGATATCTCAGCAACTGAAACATGCCTTAAATGTAGTTAACACACTGATCAGGCATAACATTCTGACCACCTCCTTGTTTCTACACTCATTGTCCATTTTATCAGCTCCACTTACTATATAGGTGCACTTTGTAGTTCTACAGTTACAGACTGTAGTCCATCTGTTTCTCTGATACTTTGTTAGCCCCCTTTTACCCTGTTCTTCAGTGGTCAGGACCCCCATGGACCCTCACAGAGCAGGTACTATTTGGGTGGGGGATCATTCTCAGCACTGCAGTAACACTGACGTGGTGGTGGTGTGTTAGTGTGTGTTGAGCTGGTACGAGTGGATCAGACACAGCAGTGCTGCTGGAGTTTTTAAACACTGTGTCCACTCACTGTCCACTCTATTAGACACTCCTACCTTGTCAGTCCACCTTGTAGATGTAAAGTCAGAGACGATAGCTCATCTGCTGCTGCACAGTTTGTGTTGGTCATCCTCTAGTCCTTCATCAGTGGTCACAGGACGCTGCCCACAGGACGCTGTTGGCTGGATATTTTTGGTTGGTGGACTATTCTCAGTCCAGCAGTGACACTGAGGTGTTTAAAAACTCCAGCAGCACTGCTGTGTCTGATCCACTCGTACCAGCTCAACACACACTAACACACCACCACCACGTCAGTGTTACTGCAGTGCTGAGAATGACCCACCACCCAAATAGTACCTGCTCTGTGACCTCAATAATTAGGAGACAACGTTTGGGCCATATAATGTATACTGTACTGTCTATTTAATGTATTTTTGCCTAATTAAAGGGGAACTACACCTATTTATCAAAACGTCTGCATAACTAAATGGTTAAGATGTAAACAAAGTTCATTCAGAGTGGTTTGGTGTGAAATGCTCCGTTCTACATGCTTAAAAAAGATGGTTCTTAAAGGGTTCTTTAGTAAAGAAATGGTTCTATATATAGAACCATAAACACTTAAAGAACGCTTTGCATTATTAAGTGGTTCTTTGCATCGTGAAAGATGGTTCTGTATAGAACCTTTTTGAAAAGGGATCTATATAGCAAAAAGGGTTCTTCTACTGTAACAGGCTTGACATCGTAACAATAGAAGAACCCTTTTTGGTGCTATACAGACCCATATACAACACATTCTCCATCAATCTGAAGAACCTGTTCATGACGCAAAGAACCCTGTAATCATGAGTGTTCATGGTTCTATCTGGAACCATTTTCTTTACTAAAAACCCATAAAAACCATATTTTTAAGTGTGTACAGAAGCTTATCGAGTCATAATTGTTCACAGTAGTGGTGATAGGAACCAGACGTCTGAAGAGTTTAATGATTTTAGAACAGTGGTTACTGCTGAGTTTACTTCCATCCTACACCAAACATGCTGCCTCCTCCTTACCTAACACTTAGGCATCTGATGCAGCCAACCAAGGACTTCTGAGGAAGCTTATTAGCCAGAGCAGGCGTGGCAGATTGTGGTTGGAACTAGACTCTGCAGCAAGGTAGATCTCTGGGTTGGTGACCGCTGCTCTAAAAGCTCCCTCACAGAAAGTTATTACAGGTAATGGTTAATAATATGCCGCCTGACGTCTGAGACATTGGTGTACAATAGTTCTGATGAAAGGTTTTGACCTGAAAAGTATTTTTAAAACCCATCCATAGCAGTGTGACACACACAAACCAGCTTAAGACAAAATATGCTATCAGCACCACTGTAAAGACATCTGAACCATTTCACAACAAAACCACCCTGAATCACTCTGTTTACATCTCAGTGATTGACTTATGCAGAACTTTTGAAAAGACGGTGGAATGTCCCTTTAAGGCAGGACTGAGAGACTGATTTCGAGTTCAGTCATGTCCATGTGTCACGCATTCCATCCTCACTAGCCCCGCCCAACCCCCCTCAGGCTTGATTGACATAGCCTTGTTCCTAATTCATGCACAATAAATGAGATTATGAAAGCATGAACCTTGTTTGGCAAATTTTATATATACAAAACCAGAGTCATGGCATGGGTTGCTAATTTATGGCTGGATTTTTTATGATTCTTTATCATAAAACAGAATAAAAAATGCTCTTTTGTGAAATGAAATAATTAAAACACTGCACTGAGTAACATAGATGATACATAGATTATACATACATACACATGTATGACTTTATATACCAGTCAGATTTATTTTATTATTATTATTATTATTATTATTTTATTTTTATTATTTATTTTTTATTTGTCTATTTTTTTACTTTGTTATTTATGTATTGCCCTGTCACGTGAAGATTCAATGGATTAAAAAAAAAAGTTTGATTGACATCTTCGTTATCCCGTGTTGACTCAGTTGGCCCCGCCCGTTCTCGCCGAGGCCCCGCCCACTCGCTGCATTCCTCTTCCAGAACGCAGCCTGACAGCAGCCGAACAGCTCCGAAGTGCGAACTTCTGACCGACCTTTCGGCCTCCTAACAACCGGGGCGACATCGACGGTTCTCCGGGCTGCGAGGCTAGAACATCGCCGTATCATTCCGCAATGGTGGACCGAGGCGCGGATGGAGCGGAGTTTCCCTGAGTTTGGAGTCCTGGGCCCGGCGATTCCCTCTCCCTCTCTCCCTCACTCCCTCACAGCCTGGAACAACTTCTAGCCCAGAACTTCTCGCCTGTCTCTTCTTTTCCGGCCGTGTCACATCTCAAAACAGCGACCGCAGCGATCACAGACCAATGACCGCTTGCTTTAAGGTCCAGCTCCCCCACCGCCGTGATTTCGGACCGTCCTGTAGCCGGTAGAGTCCACAAACATGAGCGGGCAGCCGCCGCAGAGGAGGGGGCCCAACAACGTCGGCTCCATCCTGCTCACCAATCAAGAAAATGACATGCTTTACAGCCACCTGGGCAAAAAATGCACTGTAAGTCCAGCCACCTTCACTCGTTTACACTGTGCCAGCTTATCACAGCGCTGTTAGGCTGGACAGCTACTTGTTTCAATTTCCCCGTTCCACCTTAAATGGTGCAGCAGTTACACTCTGGCGCCTCAGCTTCTCGCTCGAATTCGGGTTCCACCTTAAATGCTGCATCGGTGACATTCTGGCGCCTCGGCTTCTCGTTCGAATTTCGCGTACCACCTTAAATAGTGCATGTGACGTTCTGGCGCCTTAGCTTCATGTTTTACATTTTTCCGTTCCACCTTAAGTGGTGTAGCACTTGCATTCTAGCGCCTCAGCTTCTTGTTCTGATTTCGCGTTCCACCTTAAATGGTGCAGCAGTGACATTCCGTTCCACCTTAAGTGGTGTGGTGCTTGGATTCTGGCGCCTCGGCGTCTCGTTCGAATTTCGCGTTCCACCTTAAATTCTGCAGCAGTTACATTCCGGCGTCTCAGCTTCTTGTTCGAATTTTCCCGTTCCACCTTAAATGGTGAAGCAGTTACGTTCTTGTGCCTGAGGACCCAGAGTGTATCCGCTGCACCATTTAAGGTGGAACGGGAAAATTCGAACAAGACCCTGAGGCGCCAGAATCTAAGCGCTACACCATGTAAGGTGGAACGGAATGTAACTGCTGCAAAATTTAAGGTGGAACGGGGAATTCGAACACGACGCTGGCGAATAGGAAGCCGACTTTAGCGTTGTTTTGCTTTGCAGCTCTGAAAGTAGCATTAGCGTTAGCTAACTTAGCTAAGCTAACTTGGCTATTAGCGATCCCAGCTCGTCTAATGTGCTGTTTTTCCCACACTGCGAACATCACTACAGTTTATCTCATGTTTTAGGGCTGAATATCCCGTGATAAAGTTTAAGTTTGTCGGGAGATTCTGATATTCTCGAGACAGAGACAGAGACAGTAGCTAACTCGTTGGCTAACATTACCATAGCTTCAGTAGCTACCACCCTCGCTACTCTCTTAAAGGGGAACTCCACCAATTTTCCAAATTTCCTGCGTGATTAAATGATGGAAATGTAAACAGAGTCGTTCAGAGCGGTTTGGTGTGAAACGCTCCGTTCTAGAGAAACTTACAGAGTCAGAACTGTTCACAGTGGTGGTGATAGGAACCAGACGTCCACCTCTAAAAGCTCCCTCATAAGGTTATTACATGGAATGCTGCCTCATGTATGAGACGTTGCTTTACAGTAGTTTTATGATAAAGTTGTGGCCCAAAACGTATTTTTTTCAATTTATTTTAATGTATTCGTGGTGGAAGGATACAAAAAGTTTGTTCCAAGGTAAAATAGCCCCGCAAAAAAAAAAATTATTTCAGGTTTTCCACTATTTTGCCAGAAGACAGCTCAGAAGACACATGTAGGTTCACTGGTGGTTTTGGATATTAAATAAAATACCTATATTTGTGTTGTAGACTTGGCAACACCTGGTTCCTATCACCACCACTGTAAAGACATCTGAACCATTTCACACCAAACCACTCTGAACGACTGTTTACATCTAAACCACTGAATTATACAGAAACTTTGAAAAATCAGTGGAATTCCCCTTTAATTTAGTGTCTTACGCTGCCTCAGAAGCTTCTCTGACTCAAACAACTTCAAGGCCAGTGTGGTATTAAAGGGGAATTCCACTTATCGTCCAAAATATCTGTATTGTTAAATTGCTACAGTGTAAAAAAAGTCATTCAGTGTGGTTTTGATTTGAAATGTGCCGTTCTAGATAAAGATGTAGAGAGGCTCACAGTGGGCTGTGATAGGAACCTGATGTCTGAAGTGTTTTCAGCTTTAATGCATTGACACAGCTTTTAGAGTTGGTATATGACATGGTTATGAATATGAGTCATTGCTTTACAATAGTTTTGAGGAGCTTTGAGCACCTAAATATGTTTTTATAATATATGCAGAGGCAAAATAGTCCCCAAAGAAAACTGTTATTTCAGATTTATCACTATTTTTCCATCATCAGAACCTCAGAAGACTCGTGTAGGTTCACTGGTGGTTCTGGATAGTAAATAAAATGTCTATATTTGTGTTGTAGTCATGGCGACCCCTGGTTCCTATCACCACCACTGTAAAGACATCTGAACCATTTCACACCAAACCACTCTGAATGAACTTTGTGTACATCTCAACATAGTGAACCATGGCAGAGATACATATTTGGACAGTGTAGTCACTGTGGAGACATCAGGTAGTGGCAGTAAATCTCTAACAGGTTCAGTAAGTGTTGGTCACTGTAACAGACCGTGCCAGATGTGTTGGTGCTTTAATTTTTTCTAAGTTAAAGTGGATTTTCTGCATAGTGAGCCAGTCAAACCAGTCACACAGGCTCATGTCGGAAAGCGCTTCGCTGCTCTCAGTTCAGCTGCCGTGCGTTTGCTTTATGGGGGGCTGTTAATGATAGTAGTGTTGGTGTTAACACGTTTACAGTAAGTAGCTGGCAGGGCAGACCTACAATACAGATAAACCGGCAGCAGCTGGACACTGTTAAAGGGGAATTTCATTGATTTTCATTCGACTAGGGCTGCTTGATTATGGCAACAATCATATTCTTGTAATCTCATAGTCTCAGTCATTTTGCTTAATATTGAGATCAGCATTATTTAACACAGTTACTCATTGACTTTGGACGCATCATGTATTTATTATGCAAAATTAAAAAAAAAAACAACGTCTTTTAACGGTGGAACATTAAATATAATTCAATTGAAACCCCAAAAAAAGGAAAAAATAAATAAATTATATATCGCTGTTGTCGGACGAAAACCTTGTATCTCCATTTTTGTTGTTTTTCAGTTTTTGACATGTTTTGAAAACACCTCTTTACATTGTGTGTAAATTTCATGATAAATAGTCCAAAAGAAATGACCCAAAATTACTTGGAAAAACGTCTGGTTCCATTGACTTACATTGAAAGTAAAGTAGGTTTTTTCCTTCTCCTGTAAAATTTGGAGATGCGAGGTTTTCTTCCGACAACAGCGATATATATTAAAAGAATAATATAAAAATAGTTAATAAAATTAATTAAGATCAAAATAAGATCAACTATGTTGTAGTGCACTTCCACAACCTACTGAAAACTACTATACATATTAAAAATAAATAAATAAAAATAAATCAGACCAAAATAATTAGATGAGTTTGGACTTTTAAGGAGGGTTGAAATGTTGATGATGGAAAACAGTGGAAAATCTAAAATGATAAGTTTTCTCTGGGGACTATTTTGCCTCACAGCGCCCTGCATGTATCCCTCCACCGTGAATGGAGTTTAAAAAATACATTTTAATGCCAAAAGATTTTCATAAAATTTGTGAAACAGTGTCTTAGTAACCACTTTCAGTTGTTTAGTAACTTTCTGTGAGGGAGCTTTTAGAGGTGGACGTCCGGTTCCTATCACCACCACTGTGAACAGTTCTGACTCGGTAAGTTTCTCTAGAGCAGAGCTGGCTGAGGCTTCAGCAGGTAAATTTCATATTAGCAAAGGGCTGAAGTGTGTAAATCTGTAAGGTGATGTGACCAGTTTCACCTGGATAGGAGAGACACCTGTGTTCCCTAATGGCGCATCAGAAGTTTAGGCTACTTCACATAAAACAGCTGTGTGGCTTTTAGTAAAGGAGGCACTGCATCGTAAAATCGTCATTGACAACCATCAAATAGACACACGTCACTCAGCGCCGCCCTCTAAAGGCGTCATTAACAAACATCAAATAGACACACGTTGCTCAGCGCCGCCCTCTAAAGGCGTCATTAACGACCATCAAATAAACAAACGTCGCTCTGCGCCGCCCTCTAAAGGCGCCATTAACAACATCAAATAAACAAACGTCGCTCAGCGCCGCCCTCTAAAGGCATCATTAACGACCATCAAATAAACGAAGGTCGCTCAGCGCCGCCCTCTAAAGGCGTCATTAACAAACATCAAATAAACACACGTCGCTCAGCTCTGCCCTCTAAAGGCGTCATTAACAGCCATCAGATAAACAAACGTCGCTCAGCGTCGCCCTCTAAAGGCGTCATTAACAAACATCAAATAAACAAACGTCGCTCATCGCTGCCCTCTAAAGGCGCCAGTAACAAACATCAAATAAACAAACGTCGCTCAGCGCCGCCCTCTAAAGGCGTCATTAACAGCCATCAGATAAACAAACGTCGCTCAGCGCTGCCCTCTAAAGGCGTCATTAACAAACATCAAATAAACAAACGTCGCTCAGCACCGCCCTCTAAAGGCGTCATTAACAACCATCAGATGAACAAACATCACTCAGCATCGCCCTCTAAAGGCGTCATTAACAGCCATCAGATAAACAAACGTCGCTCAGCGCCGCCCTCTAAAGGCGTCATTAACAGCCATCAGATAAACAAACGCCGCTCAGCGCCGCCCTCTAAAGGCGCCATTAACAAACATCAAATAAACAAACGTCGCTCAGCGCCGCCCTCTAAAGGCGTCATTAACAAACATCAAATAAACAAACGTCGCTCATCGCTGCCCTCTAAAGGCGCCAGTAACAAACATCAAATAAACAAACGTCGCTCAGCGCCGCCCTCTAAAGGCGTCATTAACAGCCATCAGATAAACAAACGTCGCTCAGCGCTGCCCTCTAAAGGCGTCATTAACAAACATCAAATAAACAAACGTCGCTCAGCACCGCCCTCTAAAGGCGTCATTAACAACCATCAGATGAACAAACATCACTCAGCATCGCCCTCTAAAGGCGTCATTAACAGCCTTCAGATAAACAAACGTCGCTCAGCGCCGCCCTCTAAAGGCGTCATTAACAGCCATCAGATAAACAAACGTCGCTCAGTGCCGCCCTCTAAAGGCGCCATTAACAAACAGCAAATAAACAAACGTCGCTCAGCGCCGCCCTCTAAAGGCATCGTCAACAACCATCAAATAAACGAAGGTCGCTCAGCGCCGCCCTCTAAAGGTGTCATTAACAACCATCAAATAAACGAAGGTCGCTCAGCGCCGCCCTCTAAAGGCGTCATTAACAACCATCAAATAAACGAAGGTCGCTCAGCGCCGCCCTCTAAAGGCGTCATTAACAACCATCAAATAAACGAAGGTCGCTCAGCGCCGCCCTCTAAAGGCGTCATTAACAACCATCAAATAAACGAAGGTCGCTCAGCGCCGCCCTCTAAAGGCGTCATTAACAACCATCAAATAAACGAAGGTCGCTCAGCGCCGCCCTCTAAAGGCGTCATTAACAACCATCAAATAAACGAAGGTCGCTCAGCGCCGCCCTCTAAAGGCGTCATTAACAACCATCAAATAAACGAAGGTCGCTCAGCGCCGCCCTCTAAAGGCGTCATTAACAACCATCAAATAAACGAAGGTCGCTCAGCGCCGCCCTCTAAAGGCGCCATTAACCAACATCAAATAAACACACGTTGCTCAGCGCCGCCCTCTAAAGGCATCATAAACAACCATCAAATAAACAAACGTCGCTCAGCGCCGCCCTCTAAAGGCATCATAAACAACCATCAAATAAACAAACGTCGCTCAGCGCCGCCCTCTAAAGGCGCTGCCCTCTGAAGGCGCCGCCCTCTAAAGGCGCCATTAACCAACATCAAATAAACACACGTCGCTCAGCGCCGCCCTCTAAAGGTGTCCTTGACAACCATCAGAAAAACACATGTCGCTCGGCGCCGCCCTCTAAAGGCGTCCTTAACAACCATCAGATAAACACACGTCGCTCGGCGCCGCCCCTAAAGGCGTCCTTAACAACCATCAGATAAACACACGTCGCTTGGTGCCGCCCTCTAAAGGCGTCCTTAACAACATCAGATAAACAAACGTCGCTCAGCGTCGCCCTCTAAAGGCGTCATTAACAAACATCAAATAAACAAACATCACTCAGCGTCGCCCTCTAAAGGCGTCATTAACGACCATCAAATAAACAAACGCTGCTCAGCGCCGCCCTCTAAAGGTGTCCTTAACAACCATCAAATAAACGAAGGTCGCTCAGCGCCGCCCTCTAAAGGCGTCATTAACAAACATCAAATAAACAAACGTCGCTCAGCGCCGCCCTCTAAAGGTGTATTTTGCAAAAACTGTAGAATATAATCAATCAGGTGATTATGTAATAATTTACAGGCCTCCAGTGGAGCCCAAGAAAGATGTTTGCAGAAGCTGTGGGACGAACGTTCGTCGCCGTAAAGTCTTGTGTGTAATATTTAACCAGAAGTCTCTCAGCCGTTATCAGTATATGGGACACACTGTATTCCAGCACGCCGTCCTGATCGTTATTCATCCGACATGAATCTGTTTTGTTGAGCCTAATCAGCGGCTCTGATCAGATTTCCCCTGCAGCCTGTCGTTATATAATGTGTTGACAGTGAAATTAGCCTCCCGTGGGGGTTTTTTGTTAAGATTTCAGCCAAGTGTGGTTCCACCTTCACTTCACTGCTTCTGAAAAGTGACCTTTAGCTCATGTTTGCCCATAAAGGATCCGGATTGCAGTTCCTCATTCCACTGAATTACCTGCGTTGTGTTTCAGTGAGAACAGGTGAACGCTGGATTACTTCCTCCTGGTTTGAGGACAGTGGGAGTCACGCGGTCGTGTTGTGCGTTTCTGAGCACCTGCATGAAATCAGGACGTGCTCCGTTGTGCTCATTCCTGCCACCATTTTGTGTGAGCAGTGAAGTTTTGTTATCAGTAAATGAGCGACGGTAGGATTCGCTTGGTTATGGAGAGACTGACAGGACTCCTGCAGGTCTTTAGGAAGTTTTAGAACAGATTTGAAAAATTTAAGGTGATGAAATGTCAGAAAATGTCCTGTTTACACTGGAAAAATGGTATCTTGTCAAGTAAAAGAATCTTAAATATTGTCGATAAATCTAATATTATTCCTGTTGAGGTTGTTGTGAGCTTAATTTAAGATTATTTACCTTATTTCTGTACAGTTTTTACCTGTTTAAGTGATTTTATTAGCAGACAATTTTGCTCGTTTTAAGAAATGTGCTTCAAAATGTCTAGAAATAAGGAAATTAATCTTATAATAAGAGCAAAACCATCTCAAAATGGGAAATATTATATATATTGACTAGATTTAAGATCACTTCACTTGACAAGATACCATTTTTGCGGTGTATTTGCTGTTTTAAGGTATTCAGGAGTATTTTTAAAGCTCTGGCAGGTATTTCACAAAGCAGGATTTCTCAGTAAACTGGGTAACTTCGGGCAAAAGTTGAGGTTTGTTGTCATTGTGTTTCACACACTCTCAAATAATAATAAATATTACCATACAACAGATATTGTGACACAAAATAGACAATAAGTACAAATGAATCAATAGCAGTTACAAAACACAGATGCAGTGTGAAATATTGCACACACTCTCAGAAATAAAGGTGCTAAACTGTCACTGGGTCAGTTCCCCTCTAGTCACTGGGGTGGAACCCTCAAGGGTTCATCTCAGTACCTTTAGTCAGGGAACATAACTGAACCATAATCCACTGAATGATATGTTCTAAGCTGTACTGACTCCACACACCCCGTCTCGTCTCCAGGACTTTATTTTACTGTTCTGTTTAAAACATTCGGTTATGAAAAGGTACAAATACGAACTTTTCACCTGGAAACACTTATTTAAGGTTCACAATCAGACCTTAAAACCACTGTTGGAGCTTTGAGGAACATTTACACTGTTTGTACCTTGATGAACGAAAAATGTACCTGAACAGAACCTTTATTTCTAACAGTGCACATGAATTACTGAATTACACCGATCAGGCGTAACATTCTGACCACCTCCTTGTTTCTACGCTCATTGTTCATTTTATCAGCTCCACTTACTATATAGGTGCACTTTGTAGTTCTACAGTTACAGACTGTAGTCCATCTGTTTCTCTGATACTTTGTTAGCCCCCTTTTACCCTGTTCTTCAGTGGTCAGGACCCCCATGGACCCTCACAGAGCAGGTACTATTTGGGTGGTGGATCGTTCTCAGCACTGCAGTAACACTGACATGGTGGTGGTGTGTTAGTGTGTGTTGTGCTGGTGCGAGTGGATCAGACACAGCAGTGCTGCTGGAATTTTTAAACACCTCAGTGTCGCTGCTGGACTGAGAATAGTCCACCAACCAAAAAAATCCAGCCAACAGCGTCCTGTGGGCAGCGTCCTGTGACCACTGATGAAGGACTAGAGGATGACCAACACAAACTGTGCAGCAGCAGATGAGCTATCGTCTCTGACTTTACATCTACAAGGTGGACTGACAAGGTAGGAGCGTCTAATAGAGTGGACAGTGAGTGGACACAGTGTTTAAAAACTCCAGCAGCACTGCTGTGTCTGATCCACTCAGACCAGCGCAACACACACTAACACACCACCACCACTCTGTTTACTCCACTGTTGTAGAGGAGCCAGAAAGGAAAGCATGTTTTCTGAAAGTGATCTACTGGTTTAAAGAGGAATTTCACTTCTTCAAAATTTCACTGTATTTCAGAGCGGATTGGTGTGAAATGGTTGATTGAAGAGACTCAGATGTCTTTGTAGTGGTGGTGATGGGAACCAGGCGTCGTGTTACAGAAACGTCCTATTTTTTTGTCTTTGGATTCACAGATTTGTATTACAGAAGCAAATCCTTTCAGGAATTCAGGAATCTTATCTTACAGCATCTTATCTTCAGTTAGGAAATCCTAATCTACTCAAACGACATTGATAATCAACTCTCATGTCTGTTGCCTAGCAACCGTCCATACACACACAACTGAACCGTAAACACGTCATCAAAATAACATTAAAAATGTGAGTTAAGCTGCTGTTACTGCTGTAAAAAAGGTCAAACAGAACTAAAGTGTGATAAACTGTAGGTTGTGAATACTTTGAGAGCGCCCCCTGCTGTTTATCAGAGCATCGCCGCTCCCCAGTTTCAGTCTCCATTTCCCAAACGCTTTAGCCGAGCGCGCTAACGTTACTCCTCCTAATAAACAGACACACGTTCAGCTCCGTCTCCTCATTATTCACCACCATCACTGTAATATTTCATCATCAACATTAACACACGAAGGTGATCAGAGGGGCGGTGGAGATCGAGTCTGCAGCGTCTGAGATCTTTAAAACGCAGAGTTAGAAAAGAAAATCATCTCACAGTGAAAGCAGCGTTTTACAGTAGAGATAAATGGAGCTCATTATGCTGGTAGTGAACTATGCTGCTGACTCAGCTGCCTAAAAACCATAGAAACGGACCTTAAACAGAAGTGAGGACCCTGTTGGGGTTCATCCTAAAGTTAGGACAGGATTTAGGAGGTTTAGTCTAGTTAGGATGTTTGTGTGATGCTGTTTTCTTATCTGGAGTTAATGATGAGATTATGAAGGTAGGAACTGTTATGTAGTTAGTCTTTGCCCAGACTGTTCCGTCCAGCCATGAACCGTCGATTTTCCTTTTAGTTTAATTATTTTCAGTACTGTAACAGTTCCTGTTCCTTCAGGCCTGTAGCTCCGTGATCAGAGCTGGGAGTGTTGAGGGAGCCGATAAGAGAGTCTCTCAGCTCTTCTCTGCAGGAGTGACTGATCACTGTGGCATAGCAAGTGGCTTCTTTCATGGATGAGGTGGAGAATAAGAATGAGGCTGCAGCAGCAGCAGCGGTGCTACAGGAGGTGCTGTGATAGACTGACTTTTTTCTGCCGCTGCTGGCAGAACGAGCTCGTCCTCTCCGGTGTGAATGTGAGAAGCTCCTCTACTGAGCCACGCCCTTCAGTCGTCCACTCAGCCACTAAACTAGGATTATAATGTACTGCTCCTGGGGTGACACGGAATAATGACATTTCTGGGACATTAAATACTGGATAATAATCATAATAACAGCAATAATAATAACAACAATAATAATAATAACAATAAGTTCAATTTATATAACGCCTTTCTCAAATCCAAAGACTCTTTACAAAAACATCAGAAAATAACAAAATATATTATCAACAATAAATAAACAACACACACACAACACTACATTTCCAACAGCTGGGGGGCAGTCATGGGCTGGAGGTTAGGGAACCAGCTGCATGACCGGAAGGTCGCTGGTTCAATCCCCTGAGCCGACAGTACATGACTGAAGTGCCCTTGAGCAAGACACCTAACCCCCAACTGCCCCCCGGGTGCCATGGATAGGGCTGCCCACAGCTCCGGGCAAGTGTGCTCACTGCCCCCTAGTGTGTGTCTTCACTAGTGTGTATGTGGTGTTTCACTGGATGGGTTTGAATGCAGAGGTGAAATTTCCCCGTTGTGGGACTAATAAGGGTCACTTAATCTTAATCTTAAGATAGCGAGGAGGGGTTACAGTGGCCACAGTATGGAGTCTTAGCTAGCCCTAAAAGAGTCTTTAGCCGTGGGGAAAGTCTCACTCCACAACTATGGTGCGTCACACAGGAGGCGGCCCAGGAAGCCTCGAAGGACGAAAACGTCCTCAGCAATGAAGGGGGGACCATTTTCCATCCAGCTGAACACCAGCAGTCCAGGCAGCCTCATAGCTGCGATGTAGCGTCGCTTAGGCAGCCGGCCCGAGAGGCCTCGTAGTCGCAGCGTAATGCTGCTCACGCAGCCGAACACTACCGGTCCAGGCAGCCCCACAGCTGCAGTGCAGCGTCAACCGAGCAGCCGGCCCAGGGAGAGAGGTCTCATCGATCAGGTCCCCAGTCCAGAGAGCCCTATGGCCGCGATGCAGCATCACTCAAGTGGCCGGTCAAACTAATCAAGGCTGCTCACTATTCCAGACCTGTTAAGTTTATCACAGTAAGTGTCTTCCGCACCTGTTGGATGGGCTTTACCAGCCGATTCGGGGAGCATATGTACAGCGCTCTTTTAAGAATTATAGTTTCATTGAGCAAAGTGACAGATTTGATTGTTTATTCGTTTGGTATCTGTAGAACTTTCTTGCTGCTCTGTTCAGCAGCACGAACGCTGTGTGTGTGAATGACCAGCACGTGCAAGCTGTAGCAGTCTAAAACTGACCCTCTGTGTCCAAACGTAATATAAATAGAATGCAATGATGTGCAGATCATGTAAACCATATTTTTAAAGGAAAACACTACAAAGACAACATATCAAATGTTCAAACTGAGAAATTTTAATGTTTTTTGAAAAATATTTGCCAAATTTGAATTTGATGCCAACAACATGTTCCAAAAAAGTTGGGACGGGGGCCTGTTTACCACTGAGTTTCACCACCTCTTCTTTAACAACACTCTGTAAGTGTTTGGGAACTGAGGAGACACTGCTGTAGTTTAGAAAGTGAAATGTTTTCCTGTTCTTGTTTGATACAGGATTTCAGCTGCTCATCAGTTCAGGGTCTCCTTTGTTGTATTTTTCATTTAATAATGTGGCAAATATTATCAGTGGTGACAGGTCTGGACTGCAGGCAGGTCAGTTTAGCACCAGGACTCTTTTAATACGGAGCAATGCTGCTGTAATACATGCAGAATGTGGTTTGACATTGTCTCGCTGAAATAATCAAGGCCTTCCCGAAAAAGACGTCGTCTGGATGGCAGCATATGTTGCCAAAACATGTATATATCTTTCAACATTAATGTTGCCTTCACAGATGTGCACGTCACCCATGCCATGTGCACTAATGCCCCCTATACCATCATGAATACTGGATTTTGAACTGTGCACTGATAACAAGCTGAGTGGTCTTTAGTCTGGAGGACACAGTGTCCATGATTTCCAAAAAGAATTTCAAATGTTGATTCGTCAGACCACAGGACACTTTTCCACTTCCCCCTCAGTCCATTTTAAATGACATCGGGCCCCAGAGAAGGCAGCAGTGTTTTTGGATCCTGTTTATGTACAGGTTCTTAAATTGCATTTGTGGATGCAGTGATGAACTGTTTTCACAGACAGTGTTTTTCAGAAGTGTTTCTGAGCCCATGCAGTGATTTCCACTACAGAATCATGTCTGTTTTTAATGCAGTGCTGTCTGAGGGCCCAAAGATCACGGCCAGCAAATACTGGTTTTTGGCCTCGACTCTTACATACAGAGATTTCTCCAGATTCTCTGAGTCTTTTAATGATATTATGTACTGTAGATGATGAAAAGTAGAAGTTCTTTGCTATTTTATGTTGAGAAACGTTATTCTTGAATTGTTGCACTGTTTGATGGTGCAGTCTTTCACAGAGTGGTGAACCCCTCCTCATCTTTACTTCTGAAAGACTCCGCCTCTCTGAGATGCTCTTTTATACCCAATCATGTTACTGACCTGTTGCCAATCAACCACCAGGTGTTTTTTTTTTAGCATTACACAACTTTACCAGTCTTTTGTCGCCCCCGTCCCAGCTTTTTTGGAATGTGTTGTTAGCATCAAATTCAAAATGGTCAACTATTTTTCAAAAAACAATAAACTTTCTCAGTTTCAGCATTTGATTTGTTGTCTTTGTACTATTTTCAATGAAACATATGGTTTAAATGTTTTGCACAGCATCCCAACTTTTTTGGAAATGGGGTTGTAGCATGTTTCAAAAATAGTCCAAACAAAGGCACTTTACACCACTGTCTAATTTGGCTGGAGGCGAGGACGGCTGCACCCGGACTGGAACACAGAGCGAACGGAATGGAGAGACTGGAGCGAACTGGTGCTGCAGTGCCTAGATAAAAGTGAAAGAGGTGGAGACACAAACACCCACTGCATTTACAGCAATGGTCAGGGACATGATGGGACACAAGTGCCTGTAGATGATGTCATAGTATTTAACCCAGAGGTCACTTCCTCCATAAATCACTAAAGATCACTGATAAACTGAGTGATAAGAGTCTCTGAATGCAAATCTGCCCATTGTTGCTGCTGCGCTGTGAAACAGGGCTCAGCAGTGTAGACAGATTTCTACTCTGTAGTGTTAAATTTAAAGGGAATTTCCACCTATTTTTCAAAATTTCTGCATAACTCAGTGTGTGAGATGTAAACAGAGAGATTCAGAGTGGTTTGGTGTGAAATGGTTCAGATGTCTTTACAGTGGTGGTGATAGGAACCAGGGGTCGCCATGACTACAACACAAATATAGACATTTTATTTACTATCCAGAACCACCAGTGAACCTACACGAGTCTTCTGAGTTTATGTTTATATGTTTATAAATACATAAAACAAATTTTTCTTTGGGGACTACTTTGCCTTTCAGTGGCCTACCTGTATCCCTCCACCATGAATGCATTGAAATAAATTGATTTAAATACATTTTAAGCCAAAACTTTCTCACAAAACTATCATAAAACAGTGTCTCAGACTTCCGGCAGTGAATTCATAACCATTTCATGTAGTAACTTTCTGTGAGGGAGCTTTTAGAGGTGGACGTCTGGTTCCTATCACCACCACTGTGAACAGTTCTGACTCTGTAAGGTTCTCTAGAACAGAGAACCACTCTGAGCCACTCTGTTTACATCTTAACCACTTAATTATGTGGAACTTTTTGAAAAATTGGTGGAGTTTCCCTTGACGCTGACTGCAGTCATTTTCCACTGTTGTTAGATTTCGCAGTCATGTTATGCTGCAACAACCACATTGTGAATTGGGTGCGTTGGGTTAAGACAAATAAATGTAAATAAAAACAAAGCTGTAAGTTCTGACTTCTAACTTGCTACCCTAACTTATTCAGGAGGAAGTGCTGAGTAGCGTTTGTTTATTTGTTAGCTGTGTGGCTAACGGTGTTAGCATGCATGCTGGCAAAACTAGTTTTAAACCTGGTCATGAAAGCTCAGGGAGTTCACTCAGAGACTAAAACTCCTAAAACGAGCCTTTGGAAAACGGTCCCCCTCCTCCACCAAGCAACCCGGACACCTACGTCCACTCGTTTCCTGCTTGTGTCTCTTTCATCTGCCTGTTAATGGGGGCTTTGACGGTCTGTGAGGAGCCTTAAATTGGGAGCCTGTGGTCGGGAGAGCCGTTAAGACCTGCTGTGGGGCTGCATTCCTGACCGGGCTGCTGGCAAGACCGCCTGCTTGTGCAGCTCTGCTGTCTGCTCGTGTAAACTGAGCGGAACCTCAGCACGAACTTGAGGCTTTTGTCTTTCGGATCAGCTGTTTTTCTTTAAAGCACTGAGTCGTTTTTCACCAGACTGCAGAGTCCTACTTCCTACTTGCGTTGGGAGCGACTCAGCTGTTTTCACTCCGCAAGTCTCAGCAGAAGCTGCTGGTTGTGCAAAAACCATCAGCTTAATTGCTCAAACATGCTTTACCATTTAACATTATGCTGTCATTCACAAGCGGCTCACAAAGGAGTTCTTAAATCGCCAAAGTAGGGCAGAAAGATGAATCGTTTTTATATTGAAATCGCAATTTTACCCTGTTCTTCAGTGGTCAGGACCCCCATGGACCCCCACAGCGCAGGTACTATTTGGGTGGTGGATCATTCTCAGCACTGCAGTAACACTGATGTGGTGGTGGTGTGTTAGTGTGTGTTGTGCTGGTCTGAGTGGATCAGACACAGCAGTGCTGCTGGAGTTTTAAACACCTCAGTGTCACTGCTGGACTGAGAATAGTCCACCAACCAAAAATATCCAGCCAACAGCGTCCTGTGACCACTGATGAAGGACTAGAGGATGACCAACACAAACTGTGCAGCAGCAGATGAGCTATCGTCTCTGACTTTACATCTACAAGGTGGACTGACAAGGCAGGAGTGTCTAATGGAGTGGACAGTGAGTGGACACAGTGTTTAAAAACTCCAGCAGCACTGCTGTGTCTGATCCACTCACACCAGCACAACACACACTAACACACCACCACCACATCAGTGTTACTGCAGTGCTGAGAATGATCCACCACCCAAATAGTACCTGCTCTGTGAGTTTCCATGGGGGTCCTGACCACTGAAGAACAGGGTAACAAAGTATCAGAGAAACAGATGGACTACAGTCTGTAACTGTAGAACTACAAAGTGCACCTATATAGTAAGTGGAGCTGATAAAATGGACAATGAGTGTAGAAACAAGGAGGTGGTCAGAATGTTATGCCTGATGGGTGTAAATATAAAAGCAAAAAAAGAAATTAAAGACAAAGGGCTTAAATTAGCTTATTAAACTGCAGTTACACTCTTAAAGATGGTTCTTCAATGATTCTTTTGTAAAGAAAAAGGTTTGTTTTCTTTACTAAACGGAACGTGCATGAATGTGCTGTAAACGGTTCTATATAGACATTTTTAGAGAATAATGGAAAAGGGTTTTTTCTGTTGCTACAATAAAAAAACATTTTGGGTGCTAAATATGGTTCCATACAGAACGATCTCCAACACATCCTCCATCAGTGTGAAGAACCCTTTCCTGATGCAAAGGAATCTGCGTTTAATCATGCAGAGTGTTCGTGGTTTTATATAAAACCATTTTCTTTACAAAGAACCCTTGAAGAACCATCTTTTTTTAAGAGAGAAGAATGAAGAGCAAGTCTTAGAGCTCAGTCGTAGAAACGCGAGAAGAGAAATGATTTTATCCTGGATTTCAGAATCTCGGTTTTTGAATGCAGAACGTTCTCATCTCTTCTTAGAGCCGCAGTCTTCAGTGTGTTCCACTCAGATCCTCACTGTAGGTGTCTGTGCCGAATGTAGGTGTCTGACTTTGGTCCTCCTCTCTCTGCAGTCTCTGTGCTCGGCAGTGGTGCAGGTGTACGCAGCGGACAGGAACGCCTCCTGGACGAAGCGATGCTGCGGCGTGGCCTGCCTGGTGAAAGACAACCCTCTGAGATCTTACTTCATCAGGGTGTACGACATCAAAGTGAGTAGCAGGGGTGCAAATTTTGGCAAATTCTTCTGACTGACCACATAGAGGTGGGCAGTATGACGATATGATTTCCTGAGCGTGTCACAGATATGCTCTGGATAAGTTGGTCAGTGAGGCAAAGCAGGTCAGTTCAGTGTGCTTCACATGATAAAAGCAAAAGGAACATCAAAAGGAAATATAAAGTCTAGACACTCAGATCGGATTTCAAAGTGTCTTTTTAACCAGAAAATATTGTGCTTATTATTTTTAGATATTACCCAGGCCTAGTGAGACGGATCAGGACACCACACACCTGTCAAACGTGTCACTCGCAACACGACAAACAACCACGATGTGAAATCCAGAGTGACGGATGTGGCCAAATTAGCCACCTTGCTTCCTGGCTGTTTACTACGGAAGTCCGGAGAGGCCACAAGCTGTGGCTTTAATTTCCTGGATTGCGGTCTTGATTAACACTTAATTATCTTGTGGTCTCGAGATAATGTGTTGTCTTGAGATCACAACTTAATTATGTTGTGATCAAGATAACAACTATCTTGTGATCTCAAGATAACAAAGTTGTCAAGATATCGCAATTTAATTATTTTATTATCTCGAGATATCAGAAGTTATCCTGATCATGACTTATCTTGCGATCTCAAGATAACAACCTAGCTGTCTTGAGATCTCAAGATAACAAAGTTATCTTTGATCACAATCTGATTATTTTGTGATCTTGAGATATCAAGTTATCCTGAGCAATCTTACGATAATCTTGAAATAACGACCCAGAAAACTGTAGCCACAGCTTACAGCCTCTCCGGACTTCCGTAGTGAACGGCTGGGAAGCTGTAGGCTTGTACTTTAATAGTCGAATACAATAAACAATAAAAGACCAATCGTTAATTATTTATGTGGCAGTTAATTGTCAGCTAATATTTCATGATTGTGACACAATCGCTGTGTATATGAAATGTCAAATTAAAGAGGAAATCATTCAATGGACAAACAGTCGTTTACTTTTTCGTTTACGGCCAGTCAGTTATTCGGTTGATCATTTACATCTCTAACGAGTTGGCATCAGTTAAATTGAGGCCTCTGTATGAAGCACCTCTTTCATGTCGTGCAGTTTGTGATGGTTTGCATTACTTATTACTTATTTGCTAACACAAATTAGCAAATTCAAGTCAATATTTTTCTATTAGCAAAGCAAATGTTAAGCAGGGACATTCAAAACCGTTGAAACCGGTCAGACCTGCTGCTCTCAGCTCAGCTGTTTAAATCCGGTCCGTACATCTCTGAGGGAGCCGGCCGGACTTAGTCTGATAATTAGCTTCTTGTTGGATGAAAACCTCGTATCTCCAAACTGGTAACTTTCCAGGAGAAGGAAAAAACCTACTTTACTTTTAATGTAAGTCAATGGAACCAGAATTTTTTCCAAGTAATTTTGGGTTGTTTCTTTTGGTCCATTCATCATGAAATTTACACACAATGTAAAGACCAACAGGCATTTTCAAATTATGTCAAAAACTGAAAAACGAGGTTTTCTTCCGACAACAGCGAAATGGTCCTTTTAAAGGCCCCATTATAATTCAGTGTTATAACAGCAGAAGTGAACAGAACATTATGTCTACGTTTCATTTAATCTTATTTATTGCCTTCTGATCCCGTTTCCCAGCCGTGGTAGCAGATCGGAGGAACTTTCTCTCCAGGTTAGAGCTTCAGTAACTGCTCTAGAGTAAAACTTAAGCTCAGTTGTTTTACTGCAGTGAGACACACTAAAGCAAACCGAAGCATGAAGGCATTTGTTTTCGGTTCCAGGTACTCAAGCTAAACTTGGCGTGAAGTAAAATAAGCAGAAGGTGAAGAGCCGTGCAGTAGATAAAGCCAACATTCCAGTCTCTCTCTCTCTCTCTCTGTCTCTCTCTCTCTCTCTCTCTCTCTCTCTCTCTCTCTCTCTCGAGGTCCACACACTCTTCATTAATTCCAATTTCCCAACATATTTACAATCCATTTTCCTGAACAGTCCTGTCTATTTCTCAGTTCTTTTCCCAAAATAACTATCATTTGCCTTTTATTGTCACCTTTTATTATTGCCATCAGGCTGTTGATCTGTCATCAACGATATCCGATTACGCCAGCCGATCACCCAGGCCTCCGTCCCACTGTCCACTTATCAGATCACTTGAGACGGATGTTAATAGCTGGGGCCAAATTCATGAAAGCTCACTTAATACAAGGAAAAATATCTAGAAATAATAAATTTACTGATCTCACAATACTTTTAAAACAGTCTCATAATGAGAAATATTAGATATATTAACAATATTTGAGATGTTTTCACTCCAGGGCGTGTCTGTGGGCGGGCTGGGGTTGGCGACATAAGCTTTTTCCCACCCAGAAGAATCATCTGCCCATCCAATGAAAAGTTTCCCTCTCTAGTTCACTCAAAAGCTCATTGCTCATAAAATCTAAGTCAAAATTTTACAGTTTATTTTTTTTCTTGAGAAAAAACTTGCGAAGGTTCTTAAGACAAACACTGAGAAGTTCATAAGAATGTTCTTCTTAAAAAAACGTAAGAACTTCTCAGATGTTCCCTTCCTGGCTACGTTGCGTTTTACCCCGTACCGTAAATGACGCCAGATACATTTTTAATTTGTTTTAACTGTTATTTCCGTCGTTATTTAGTTTAATCCACTTAGAGGAGCAAAATGGGGGAAAAACATCAAACCAAATGTTTAAAAATTAGCAGAGAAGATCCAGAGTGAATGGAGGCAGAAACGGCCAACAGGAAAAAATCCTCCCTAAAAAAATTGTGGAGTGACGATGGAAAGCAAGGGACGAGGATGAGGAGCAGCAGGGGCGGCGTCCGTGATGAATTTAGATGCTCACCTCGTCGACTCTCACAGCCCGAGACTGTAGAGGTGTCAGTCTGTCGTAAGGTTAAGAAAACATAATATTTCCAAGAATAACACTTGTTCAGGTTTTTCTTAAGGAAATAGTTGAGAAAAGATAATAAGCGAATTCTTCAGCAGTTATTTGAAGAATAACAATATTTCGTAAGTCTTTTCCTTAAGAATGAAGTTAAGAAAACACACATCAGAATCAGAATCAAGCCTTATTGGCCCGGTTTGCTTATACATACAGGGAATTTGGTCTTGGTTACAGGAGCTCACGCCAAAAGAGTACTATATACCACCAAAAAGGGTTCTTATATTATATATTACCTATATCTATGGTTCTATACACTCTATATAGAACCATTAACACTCAAAAAAGGCTTTACATGATTAAAAGGTTCTTTGCATCATGAAAGGGTCCTTCTACAGAATAGAAAAACCCTTCTGTGGTGCTATATAGAATCCTTTTCAAAAAGGTTCTAAGTAGAGCCATGTACAGAAGGTTCTCCATCAGTATGAAGAACCCTTTCACAATACAAAGAATCCTTTAAGCATGAATGTACTCTACATGGTTCTATATAGAACTTTTTTGAAATCAGACCAACACTTACATGTAGAGCTGGGCGATATGGCCTAAAATGTTTTCACGATAAACAAAATTCATATCGTTCGATATCGATACATACCGCGATAAATGTCAAATCATTATTTCTTTCAAGTTTGAAGGCTGATTTTTGCTCCTGGGTGGTTAATCACTGTTTTAAACTATCCTTTATGGTCAGAACACGATAAACACTCAGCAAACAGTGGAACATTTCACAGATCTGTCATGGGAGAGTGGGAGAAAGTGTCTGCTGAGCTGTTTTACCAGCTGGAAAAGCATGGCTATTTTGTAATAGTCATAATTTAAGAAAGAAAACAGATTATTTTAGCTGGTGCCGAGCGCTCGGCTACCCCGCTACACACGACATCACAGTGTTCAGACACCAGCTAGACGACTGGATTTCTCTGTACTATCGTAGTAGTTTAAGGGATGAACCGCAAAATATCAACACCAGACAAACAGAGTCCGACTTTTAGGTACGTTTAAACTGAAAGCGGTGCTTTTGTGTCGTGTTTGATCTACAGTATCATCAATTCTCCATGCTGTGTGAGTGACGGAGCTGCTTCTAGTTAGCCAGCTGCTAAAAACAGCTAGCCTGGAAAGCTAGCGCTCTCCCGCTCTCCAATGCCTCACAGCTTCCTCAGTTTACTTTCGTTTAAATCAGGGCTGTAATTTACATGAACCCACTTTTTTCTTTCACTTTCGTTGCTTGTGAACGCACTAATACTAAAATACGACTGAGCGCTTTAACAGTGCTGTAGTTGTGAGGAGCAGATGTGATTTAACGCTGCTAAAGCTGTTAGGATGTTAGTAAAGAGGTGAGTTCGCTGTAGGACAGTACGGTTACACCACTGACCTCGTCACTCACACTCGGTCACAGGAGAGCAGATCGCCGGTCGGTCCACTCAAACAGGGAATGTATAACTCCGCGTTTCAGCCGTTGCTAAAGACTCATCTTACTCGTGGCCCCCTCCCTCTCTAATCATGTCGAAAAACTCGGAAGTGCGCCCTCTCCTGTAGTAGTGTCACTTTCCTTGCAGTAGAAAATGCCAAGGCTTTCGCTGAACGAGGAGGTGTGAGAATGGTGTATTATATCGAACATGTCGTATCGCTCTATCGAGGAAAAGTTATATCGCGATAATTATCATTATCGTTTTATCGCCCAGCCCTACTTACATGTGGTGAATAAAATAAAATAATAAAATACAATAAAATAAAATAACATAAAATAAAACAAAATAAAACATGCATTCCTACCATCACACACACACACACACACACACACACTCCTCCCTGTACCCTTTACATTGTGCAAAGTACGAGTCTACAGTTAAAGTGCTGAGTGCTGCTGTAACTGCAGACCCATTTTAACACTTTAACTGTAGAACATTTATGATTATCTTTCTTGAGACCCTTTCAGAAATCCGGCTCCTGGGTCTTTGACGCCCCGTAATGCTTGTCATGATTTCTGACTGTATTTTGTGTTAATATTTCCTTTCCTGTGCTGATTTTGCAGGCAGGCAAATCCCTGTTTGAGCAGGAGTTCTACACAGACTTCTCAGTGAAGTACCCCAGGTCCTACTTCATGACGTTCGCTGGAGACGTAAGTGGCCTCGGCCTCACTGTGTGTCCATGAGCTCGTGTTTGTGTGGGGGGAAATACACTTGGGTCTCCGCTGCATGTGACCGCAGCAGACCAGAAAGTATGCGGCTTTCTCATAAGAACACAGAGGGAAGTAGAACCTGATGGCGGTTCTGTGATAAAGCTGCACTTTAGAGCAGTGCACTTAATTGCATGCAAATCGATCAACGAGCCGTCGCAGGCCTTTCTCTGAAGAACAGGAGATCAAAATGAGATCCTGAGCAGATTCTGAATATGATAAACACAAACATGTACAGAAGATGGTTCCTTCAAGGGTTCTTCAGTAAAGAAAATGTTTCCAGATAGAACCATAAACACTCAAAGAACGCTTTACATGATTAAAGGGCTCTTTTTGTCATGAAATGGTTCTTCAGATGAATGGAAAATGTGCCCTTTTTAAAAAAGGGTTCTTATATTGTTACAAGTTTGACCTCTATGGTTCTGTACACTCACAGATGGGTTCTTTAGTAAAGGCAGTGGTTGTGTATAGAACTATGAACACTTAAAGAACCCTTTGCATAATTGAAAGGTTCTTTGCATCAAGAAAGGGTTCTTCTACTGTAGCAAGCTTGGTATCGTAACAACAGAAGAACGCTTTTTGGTGCTATATAGAATCCTTTTCAAAAAGGTTCTATGTATAGAACCATATACAAAAGATTCTCCATCGATGTCAAGAACACCTTTCTCAATACAAAGAATCCTTTAATGATGAATGTGCTCTACATGGTTCTATGTACAACTTTTTTGAAACGGGTTCTATATAGCACCAAAAAGTGTTCTTATATTGTTATATAGCAAGCTTGATAGCATAACAACAGAAGAACCCTTTTTGGTGCTGTATAGAATCCTTTTCAGAAAGGTTCTATATACAGAACCATACACAAGACATTATCCATCAGTCTAAAGAACCATTTCACGATGCAGTGAACCCATTAATCACGCAGAGGGTGTTTTGGGTGTTCATGGTTCTATATAGAATAATTTTCTTTAATAAAGAACCCTTGAAGAACCATCTTTTTTCATGAGAGTAACCTCATAAACAAATCCTCCTGTTACCCAGACGGTGTAATGTACAGCCTGTTGTTATGTTCTTCGTCATCTTCAATCTCATGTTTCAGATGAGTTTTGTGACAAAGGAATTCATGTGACCTTGAAAATTTATTAACTAAATAAATAATTTTGGCAAAAATAATACTGGTCAGTCTGTTGAGCGCCTGTGTGTCTTAAACACGGTACTGTGGAAAAGAAAATTGGATTTAAAAAGCTGTTTATCTGATCAGTAAATATTTGTTTGCTCAGGAAAAATGACTAATATTAAAATAAATATAAATAATAATGATATACACCAATCGGGCATAACGTTCTGACCACCTCCTTGTTTCTACGCTCATTGTCCATTTTATCAGCTCCACTTACTGTATAGGTGCACTTTGTAGTTCTACAGTTACAGACTGTAGTCCATCTGTTTCTCTGATACTTTGTTAGCCCCCTTTTACCCTGTTCTTCAATGGTCAGGACCCCCATGGACCCTCACAGAGCAGGTACTATTTGGGTGGGGGATCATTCTCAGCACTGCAGTAACACTGACGTGGTGGTGGTGTGCTAGTGTGTGTTGCGCTGGTGCGAGTGGATCAGACACAGCAGTGCTGCTGGAGTTTTTAAACACTGTGTCCACTCACTGTCCACTCTATTAGACACTCCTACCTTGTCAGTCCACCTTGTATGTGTAAAGTCAGAGACGATAGCTCATCTGCTGCTGCACAGTTTGTGTTGGTCATCCTCTAGTCCTTCATCAGTGGTCACAGGACGCTGTTGGCTGGATATTTTTGGTTGGTGGACTATTCTCAGTCCAGCAGTGACACTGAGGTGTTTAAAAACTCCAGCAGCACTGCTGTGTCTGATCCACTCGCACCAGCGCAACACACACTAGCACACCACCACCACGTCAGTGTTACTGCGGTGCTGAGAATGATCCCCCACCCAAATAGTACCTGCTCTGTGAGGGTCCATGGGGGTCCTGACCATTGAAGAACAGGGTAAAAGGGGGCTAACAAAGTATCAGAGAAACAGATGGACTACAGTCTGTAACTGTAGAACTACAAAGTGCACCTATATAGTAAGTGGAGCTGATAAAATGAACAATGAGCGTAGAAACAAGGAGGTGGTCAGAATGTTATGCCTGATTTAATGTCTGTCAGAGTGTTTGTTTATCTATTTCCTGGCCCCTCCTCCAGGAAGCCCAGTATTATTTGTGGTTATCTCAGTACGTGCTTTATCTAATCAATATTTATTTATAGGGGTGGGCGATATGACGGTATTTTATCATATAAAATTGTCACAGTACAATTTTCTGGGCGTCATCAGTACTTAAAATACCCTAACTACATGTTTTATGACAAAAGTGAGTATAATTAGGCCTGTTTAATCGGCCTTAATTTTTTAAAATTGGTTTAATTCAATTATTGAATAAAACAAAGAAATATTCATAGATATCATGTATCGTGAAAATGTCTTGAAGTATCGTGATATAATATTTTTGATATATCGCCCACCGCTACTAAATCAGGTGCTGCTGGTTTGTTCTTCACAAATGCTGATCAAAAAAAATGAATTTTTGTTGCTTTTTACTGTATGTTTATTTTTGTTTACTCTAACGATGTATGTTCATATATTCTTATATTGATTTTACCAGCACAAACATGCTTCAAACTTATAGATGGTTTTAATTAATGTAATTAGGTGCATTTTTGCACAGTACTGTATACCAGTAGGCATATTACTCTCACAATGCAGTGCGTAACAGTGTAGTTACAATAGTGCTGAGCAATATGACGATATTTATTGTTATTATGATAAATTACGCCACAGTATACTTTTCAGAGCATGTTGTAGATATCGTCTGTACCTAAAGTGGTTAAACTGCATGTTTTATTACAGAGAAAGCGTTTTTGGACCTGATTAATTGGATTTGGTGCAAAAAATATTGAGCTTTTACTGTATTTTGTTTATAATATGGTTAATTGGTCGTAATGATACTTTAGGCTACTGTGTTGGTGTATTATTTACACAGATATACATTTTTATTGCAATATCTTTGATGGTGGTTTGCTTGGCTCTAAACACAGACGTGTCAGATTGGCCTCAACTTTGCCAGTGAGGAAGAAGCCAAGCGTTTCAAAGTGGTGTCTGACGGCCTGTTGGAGAAACGACAAAGGAAAACGGGTATGTACCACTTCGCCCGTCTGTCCGCCGTCTTGTCCTTTGCAGTTAATATCTTCCTGTTTATGGCTTTATTCTGAGTAAGGCGTGTACAACAGTTGTAGGCAAAAGTTTGGGCCAAATTCCATATTTTGTAAAATATGTGAAATATGTAAACAGAACCTATACATTTTAATGCACAATTACTTTATACTAGAACTAGAATAGTCAACAATATTAAATAGTAATTTGTGGCATGGGCAAAAGTTTGGACACCCTTCCAGTTGTAAAGTCTCAGAGCTTCATTAGGCCTTAATTGACACGTTAGGCAGGTCAAGAATTACCATTAGGAATTTCCAGCTACTGACAATTCCAGAGTATAATAAATTCTGACTGTTGAAATCAAGTGCTAACACTGAACAACCTTGGGCTCCTCTGCGCAACTGGATGAGGGTCTGAAAAAGAAACTAATCGATGCCTATGAAGCAGGAGAAGACTACAAAAAGATATCAGAGCGCTTCTGAAATGTCGTTAAGAAGTGGCAGTTAAGGGGAACTGTGGAAGTCAAGGCAAGATCTTGAGCTTTCAGGTAGAGCTTCTCGTGTGCTGGGCAGAAAGGCAAAGCAAAACCCCCACATGACGACAAAGGACCTGCAGGGAGGTTTACCTGATACAGGAGTGGTCTGGATGGAAGAAAGCTACGGTCACACAGCACGTAAAAGTGGCCCAAATCTGATTTTCTCACCAAGTCTGATTTTTTTGTTTGGCTGTTCAGATTATCTTTTAAATCTGATCTGTATGCGACATCAGTCTGAACAGATCAGCTCCTAAACTGACCCACATGCTCTAAAGAACAGAGCGTCACGCTGCTTCACGGCTCATCCAGAGGTAAACAATCACGACCGCCAACGAACGCCAGTCGCTCCCGGAGGATCAGCTTCATCTTTACCAGCATCACAGGAGCCATCATGAGGCTTCACTGACTGACAGCTGGGCTCATCACCCAGAATGTGTTCAAGCCGTAAAAAGGGGCGCGGCCACTTCTTTGGTTCGCGTCCTCGGATTCTTTAAACTCTGCTTTCAGACTTTTAACTGCTCTTTGACGCTGCAGCCTCGTTCTCCTGCGGCCGCGTTCGGACATTTCTTTACAAATCTCTTTAAACATGAAGAGTTTTGGATGAGTCTTTTCTAATTTTTGGTACAGAAACATCAACCCGAATGTTTGCGTCTTAGTAGCGCAAAATTATGACGAATGTCGAGTTGGATTGACGTAAAAGAATTCCGATCTGGCTGTTCAGACCCAGAGTCGCATTGCCGCAGATCGGATACGTATCGGATTTCGGTAGCACATATAAAAGCGTCTCAAATTGGAACTGAAAATGTCAGATTTGGTGTGTTTATCTGTTCACACTGACACACAGACGCACATCTGCGTCACATACGGAGAATAAGATCAGATTTGGGCCACTTTTACCTGCTGTGTGAACAAAGTCCTGGAGAGGCCAGAGGCGTTTTGCAAACAAGTGCTGTGAACTGATGAAGTATAAATGGAACTGTTTGGCTACAATCACCAAAAGTATGTCTGGAGGAAAAAAGGAGAAGCGTCTGATGAAAGGAACACCGTTGTTGAGCCTGGTGTTCTGACAAGTAAGTGTGATACAGTCAGTCATGAAACTTAAGATGAAAAGAGTTTGGCTTCTAAAACAGGACAATGATCCAAAACACACCTCAAAATCCACCATGAATTATTTCAAGAAACTC
Source organism: Colossoma macropomum (assembly GCF_904425465.1). Lineage (NCBI taxonomy): Eukaryota > Metazoa > Chordata > Actinopteri > Characiformes > Serrasalmidae > Colossoma > Colossoma macropomum. Next base: position 62,151,832 of record NW_023494792.1, on the reverse strand, counting down.
AGACAGAAGCTTTTGGAACGGCCCTCACTGTACCCAGACTTGAACATCATCCTGAAATCTGCGAGTAGATCTTAAGATCTCAAGATGACCCAAGAGTTTTGCAAAAGTAGAGAGGGGGGGTGTGAAAATTCCTAAAACAGGAATAGAAACACTTCTAGCTGGATACAAAAAGCTGATTTCTGCCAAAGGGGGTGTTAGCCCTGACTTAGTTGGGTGTCCGACACGACACTATTACTGTTTTATTTTTGTTTTATACAACAGTTACTTCCAGCCACGCAAGCTGATTGGTTGAGAAATGTTCTAACGGTGCTGTTATTTCACCATAACATCACGGGTTTTTCACAAACACTGTATCACTCCGCTGAGACGCCGTTGCTAAGCAACGACTTTGACAGCTGTAGGAGACGCTCAAGACATTTGAACGTTTTTACTTCTTACTTTGCCACAAACAGAAAACGGAGACTTTTAAGATCAGATTTGACCGACAGCCGATTTGGTCAGACTCTGAAGATGAGACGACACTAAACTCCCAAACTGTCATCACCACTGAGCAGCTTTTCAGTCGGCAGCTGAGACAGAAGAACAGCTAAACAACCTGGAATCAGCCAGAAATGAACCCAATACCATTCGCCATAATTTGGTGAAGGAACATTAAAACATATTAAACGCCGCGTTCACGGCCCAGTTTATTAATTTATTACTTTATTTATTTAACTGTTGTATAAAAGCAATAGAACACTCGAGGAGTGTGTTATCGCCAATAACATCACCAAATCACAGCCGTGATGTTATTTCCCGATAACACACTCCCTCTTGTGCTCTATTGCTTAACATTTGCAGATGTTTTAATTTTTTTTTAATTTTAGTTTGCCATCTCTTCACTTAAATTACACATGTTTTGATTTTGATTTTTTTTTTTACGTTACATAATGCCGCTATCTGGAAAAAAAAAAGTATCTCCATTTTTGGGATGTTTAGTTTTCTGCATCATTTGAGCTCAGCAGCTCCTCTACACTGTGTGAAAATTTGATGATGATTGGACAAACAGAAATGTTCCAGAATTGCTTTGAATAAAATCTTTTGTATTCAGTTTCAGTGAAAGCAAAGAAAGTTTTTGCTGTCTCCTGTAAAGTTACCATTTTGGAAATACTTGTTTTTCTTTGAACGGTGACAATATAGTATGTTTCGCCCAAATTTTTGCGTACAACTGTATGTACACAGCATATTATTCCTCTGCTTACTCAATAAGATCTTAGAGTGTGACATTTCTGACTGGAAGTGATTTGGTTGATTAAATAAATAAGAATTAAATATTCGGGAACAGTTTACAGATGTCTACATAACACTTTCATGATATCTTACATAAACGCTTCATGACATTTTCTCATTTTTTATTCTGAACAACTATTCAGTGAAATGCCAGATTTCTGGACGGCCAAAGTAAAAATGACCTCGCGTTGCCCCTTTGGTCATTAAGTGCTTTGACACTTCTTTTTAATTATTTGTTCTTCTTAAGCATTTGTGTTTTGCACATTGTTCTATTAACTTTTTTAACTCCTACGTCTTCTAAAAATGTTATTGTGCCAAGTAGTTAGCACTGATATCCTGTAAAACATGTATGCTTTTGTAAGTGTTCATTTAAGCATTCATGAACATGTTGTGAAGTGTTTATGTAAGATGTTATGAATGTGTTATGTCGACACCTTTCGAGTGAAGTGTTACCGAATATTTATTATTCATTAATGTGAGATAAACAGATGCAAATCATAACAGTTTTTACCTTTATTTTGTTTTAACATGCTGTTAAATTCCTATCATAATCTAATCCTCCATGTCCATTACCAAATACACCGATCAGACATAATATTCTGACCACCTCCTTGTTTCTACGCTCATTGTCCATTTTATCAGCTCCACTTACTATATAGGTGCACTTTGTAGTTCTACAGTTACAGACTGTAGTCCATCTGTTTCTCTGCATACTTTGTTACCCTGTTCTTCAGTGGTCAGGACCCCCATGGACCCTCACAGAGCAGGTACTATTTGGGTGGTGGATCATTCTCAGCACTGCAGTAACACTGACGTGGTGGTGGTGTGTTAGTGTGTGTTGTGCTGGTCTGAGTGGATCAGACACAGCAGTGCTGCTGGAGTTTTTAAACACTGTGTCCACTCACTGTCCACTCTATTAGACACTCCTACCTTATCGGTCCACCATGTAGATGTAAAGTCAGAGACGATAGCTCATCTGCTGCTGCACAGTTTGTGTTGGTCATCCTCTAGTCCTTTATCAGTGGTCACAGGACACTGCCCACAGGACGCTGTTGGCTGGATATTTTTGATTGGTGGACTATTCTCAGTCCAGCAGTGACACTGAGGTGTTTAAAAACTCCAGCAGCACTGCTGTGTCTGATCCACTCAGACCAGCACAACACACACTAACACACCACCACCACGTCAGTGTTACTGCAGTGCTGAGAATGATCCACCACCCAAATAGTACCTGCTCTGTGAGGGTCCATGGGGGTCCTGACCACTGAAGAACAGGGTAAAAGGGGGCTAACAAAGTATCAGAGAAACAGATGGACTACAGTCTGTAACTGTAGAACTACAAAGTGCACCTATATAGTAAGTGGAGCTGATAAAATGCACAATGAGCGTAGAAACAAGGAGGTGGTCAGAACGTTATGCCTGACCGGTGTATTTTTCTTGTTTTGCAAATGTACTTGATGCTGCACACTTTGAGTCATTTTAGTGCTGATTGATTGCCAGAGATCCCATGATAACTCCGCCCACGCATATTTAATCACCTGCAGTAGAAGCTTAACTATCTTGTTGCCATGACGTCTAATCTATTGTCCATATTCTGAGCGCTGTGTGTATGTAAACACGGCTAATCTCGCCGCTGCTTGCTAGAAACTGACCTCCTCCTGTTTGAGCGTCTCTCGCTCTCGTCTTTGAAGTTTCTGCCAGGAAAGTCTGCGTCTGATTAACTTCTCCTGAAGCTTAAACACCTTAACCGCTTCCTCAGCGAGTCGGTCTCTGCTGTTCTCCTGACTCGGCCGGTACTGCTGGGAGAGGGCCGGACCTTCACTGTCCAGCCTCCTTCAGGGCTGCTTCTAACTGTTCTTGCATCACCTACAGCACTAATGATGATAAACAGCTGACCTTTCCAGTTTCTCTCGTTGTTCTAACTGACCACTTATGCTAATTTATGCTAATACAAACGCATTAACGGCTATTTTGGTCGCAATAAAATAATAACGGATATCTCGATTTTGTCTTCCAGAAAAAAGACGTGATCCACCCAATGGTAGGTTCCATTTTAATCAATGAGTTGACAACCTTTTGCTCCAAAAAACTGGTGTGCACACTTAAACATGATGGTTCTTCAAGGGTTCTTTAGTAAAGAAAATGATATGCAGAACCATGAACACTCAAAGAACCCTTTGCATGATTAAATGGTTCTTTGCATGGTGAAAGGGTTCTGCAGATTGATGAGGAATGTGCTGTTAAGGGTTCTATATAGTACCAAAAAGAATCAAGCTTGTTACAGTAGAAGAACCCATTTTGGTGCTGTATGGAACCCTTTTCAAAAAGGTTTTATACACTCTTAAAAAAGTTGGTTTTTCAAGGGTTCTTTAGTAAAGAAAACGGTTCTATATAGAGCCTTGAACACTTTGCATGATTAAATGGTTCTTTGCATCTTGAAACGGTTCTTCATATTGATGAAGAATGTGCTGTAAATGGTTCTATGTGTAATCTCTTTGAAAAGGGTTCTATATAGCACCAAAAAGCATTCTTCTATTATGATATCAAGCTTGCTACAATAGAAGAACCCTTTCATGATGCAAAGAACCATTTAATCATACAAAGGGTGCTTTGAATGTTCATGGTTCTTTATAGAACCACTGTCTATACTGAAGAACCCTTGAATGAACCATCTTTAAGAAGGTATAGAACCATCCACAGCGTATTTTGTATAAATCTGAAGAACATTTTACGATACAAAAGACTCTGTTAATGATTCAAAGGGTTCTTTGAGTGTTTATGGTTCTATATAGACCCATTCTCTTTTCTAAAGAACCCTTGAAGAACCATTTGTGGCACATAGACAGTCAGTTAATGTGCAGATTTCTCCCCCAGCTGTGTTTCTCTCTGAGTGCTGTAGTTAATCCTCTCAATGGAAGCAATTTTGCCACCATATGTAGCCCATATGATGTAGCTGCCCCCCCAACCCACCCACCCCCTTCAGTAGCAACACTGGCAATTACACCCTCCCCTTGTTAAGTTCCCCCTGTATCTAGCACGTTCAGACTAGCACTCTTCCTCCAACAGGACCACATGGCTAACATTACGTAGTTAAACAGGCTCCAGTAGAATGAACGTTTGGTCATCTACACACTTAAAAAGATGGATCTTCCAGAGTTCTTTAGTAAAGAAAATGGTTCTATATAGTACCATGAACACTCAAAGAACCCTTTGCCTGATTAAATGGTTCTTTGCATGGGGAGAGTGTTCTTCGGATTGATGGAGAATAGACAGTGGATGTTTATATATATGGAACCTTTTTGAAAAGGGTTCTTTTATTGTTACAAGCTTGAAGTCGTACCAATAGTAGAACCCTTTTTGATACTGTATAGAACCCTTTTTCAAAAAGGTTCTATATAGAACCATACACAACATTTATCTGTCAGTCTAAAGAACCATTTCACCCTGCGAAGAACCCTTTAAAGATGCAAAGGGTTCTTTGAGTGTTCATGGTTCTATATAGAACTATTCTCTGTACTAAAGAACCCTTGAAGAACCATTTAAGAATGTAGTGTTCCCATAGAAACATCAACAGTAAATTTTCACAGCAGGCAGGTAGAGGTTCCTCCACCTTCACACTGAAGACACTCTCTCTCTCTCTCTCTCTCTATATATATATATATATATAATTTTCCATTTATTATTATCATTATTATTATTATTATTATTATTATAATGATCAGGATGATAATAACAATAACAAAAATAATAATAATAACAATAGTAAGAAGTGCCGTCAAGTCATTTCTAATGCCTGGTCCATATGGAAACTTCTCCACGATATCCGGTCTTCTTTTACTCCGTGGAAGTACCTTTTTTTCATCATGTGTTTGTGATTAGTGAGTTATACACTCACACTGGAAGTTTTTTACACACATCCTAATAATCTGTTAATAATCCAACTAATAGCTCAATCAGAATAGAATATGTCCGTGTAAACACCTCAGAAGCAGTCAGAATAGTCTAGTCTGATTGAGGCCATCCGGAATACAGTTTCTATCCGACTGATCGAGGTGGATAATCCTGTAAATAATCCGTTAAATAGAAGAATAATACCCATGTAAACGCCTGTATCTGATTACATTCCCTATCGGAAAGTTTAAGTCCGTTCTGATCATGTTCGTCGCGTCATAGTGAGAGTTTATACCGTTCAACATGGCGGAGCAGAAACTGGTCTGCAGAGGAGACGAAGTTTCTGCTCTGATCTTTAAAAGACGGCAGTGGGACGGACGTCCAGCTTATGTGTCTCAGAACACGACGTCTTCCTCTCGGCCTCCTTTAATAAGGACATGTGAAGGACGTTTTCCTGAGTCTGACATCATTTTAGAGTACTTAAAAACACAAGCGCTGCTCACTGCTGCTCATCTCACTCTGACTGGACGTGATGCTGGTTGTCATGGTAACGTCTACACTAAGTGGTTCTGTATGCATGAGCGTCATTTTTGGATGTGATTTCTTGTAGTGAGCATGTAAACAGAGATTACTCATCAGAGTGTTGAGTAGAGTGAGAATATAAACACCACAGTCCTCATCTATAATTGGAATGTGTTCAGTCGGACTGGAGAAAATCTTTGCATGTAAACACAGATTCATCAAAACATTCCATATACAGTCGTATGCAAAAGTTTGGGCACCCCTCGTCAAATTCCATGTTTTGTTGATTTAAGTGAAAGTACGTTAACATAAAATCGTCAAGGAACGCACTTAAATGTGACGTTTCTGCGGATTTTACTGCACAATTTATATGCATAACTTTTGCACAGGCCACATTTTATGTTTTATGTTCTCCTCAACATATTAAATTCAGCTAATAAACAGTAATTGTGTGTTAAAGTGTGCAGAAGTGTGTCTCTGTGGAGGATGTGTAACTCATTTTTATTTAAAATTAACAAAACGTGGTTTAAACTGGGATATTCAAGCTTTTGCTTACAGCTGTTTATCGTCTAATTAAAATCTATTTAAATTTTATCGTGCTGACATTTGCATCTTCTACTTTGTCGGTAAAATAAATTTGCCACATTGACACAGCGTCTTTTCAGAGCGAATAAATTCCTAAAAAGCTCATCGGGTTCAAACAACATAGATTTCCATTGAATTACATGTGTTTTGAATGGTTTACCAGGATTTTCAGTGACTTTTTTTAGGCCTTCTGTTGTGTTGCAGTGAATTTCGTCTATGGGGTTTGTTATAATGTTTGCAGAGATGTGTAGATTTATAAAACATTTATTAATCTTTCTCAGATGCTTTTTAAATTATTGATCAAAACACAAAATACATCAGCTTCCCCCCGTTCGTCCGCAGCCATGCTGCTGAGCTAACGCTTTTCAGGCCTGTTTTGGGGCTGCTCTCCCCCTCAGTGGGGGGGTTTCCTGACATGCCCTCCCGCTGTCCGTGTCTGATGTGGTCTGGAAGTGCGTTCGTGACTCTCCGACCATAAATATTAGACCCCTGTGTTAATGACTGTAAGAGGATTTTCTCTCTTTCAGCTGTTAATGTAAATTCCCCCTCCAGCTACGGCGCTGAGCCTGTGCTTTAATTTAAGGGTGGATGGGGGGGATGGTGTGGGGGTAAGGGCTGGACGCTTGGAGTGGTCATGTTTTGGCCCTTTTATGGTTTGTTTATAACTGTTCATATATATATATATATATATATATATATATATATGTGTACACATACACCGATCAGGCACAACATTCTGACCACCTCCTTGTTTCTACGCTCATTGTCCATTTTATCAGCTCCACTTACTATATAGGTGCACTTTGTAGTTCTACAGTTACAGACTGTAGTCCATCTGTTTCTCTGATACTTTGTTAGCCCCCTTTTACCCTGTTCTTCAGTGGTCAGGACCCCCATGGACCCTCACAGAGCAGGTACTATTTGGGTGGTGGATCATTCTCCGCACTGCAGTAACACTGACGTGGTGGTGGTGTGTTAGTGTGTGTTGTGCTGGTGTGAGTGGATCAGACACGGCAGTGCTGCTGGAGTTTTTAAACACTGTGTCCACTCACTGTCCACTCTATTAGACGCACCTGCGTTGTTGGTCCACCTTGTAGATGTAAAGTCAGAGACGATAGCTCATCTGCTGCTGCACAGTTTGTGTTGGTCATCCTCTAGTCCTTCATCAGTGGTCACAGGACGCTGTTGGCTGGATATTTTTGGTTGGTGGACTATTCTCAGTCCAGCAGTGACACTGAGGTGTTTAAAAACTCCAGCAGCACTGCTGTGTCTGATCCACTCAGACCAGCGCAACACACACTAACACACCACCACCACGTCAGTGTTACTGCAGTGCTGAGAATGACCCACCACCCAAATAGTACCTGCTCTGTGAGGGTCCATGGGGGTCCTGACCACTGAAGAACAGGGTAAAAGGGGGCTAACAAAGTATCAGAGAAACAGATGGACTACAGTCTGTAACTGTAGAACTACAAAGTGCACCTATATAGTAAGTGGAGCTGATAAAATGCACAATGAGCGTAGAAACAAGGAGGTGGTCAGAATGTTATGCCTGATCGGTGAAAATGTCTGAGCAGTGATGTTTCGATTTGGGCTATTAAGGTTGATTTGGGGAAATTCCAGAGATCCTTTATCCTGTACGAATCGGCCAGTCAAATCACGCAAAATTATGTTACCGGACTTCCTCTGGTCAAACTAATCCCGCTCAAACAGGGCTTCACTCAGTCAAGTATCTCAGAAGCTACTTAACACAGTTACGTGGATCCACTTGGCATAACATTTTAAAGAATCTAAATTTGCAGATTTAAAGACACACTTTCCTTTGTGTAGTTTAAACCTTAAAGCTTTTTCTGGCTTTTAAATCAACTTGATAGCCATTGTGATGCAAACTGTCTGCGATTCCCAGTACTGTCATCAGCCCAGCCCAACCTGGAGAGGCTGTAAAGCCACCAGAGTAAGTTGTTCCGTTGGATAAATCTCAGTGGAGTTGGTGGACTAATCCCCCAAACTGTAAACAATCGAGGACATTACAAATACTTAACACTGCTTGGGTGGTTCTGACCGTTCTGCTGTCTAGACAGAGGCAGTGTCCTCACCACAGACTCTCATCAACTTTGAAAGAAACTCAGATTTATGGCGGATTACGGCTGCCTTGAACGGTTACGTAAAAACCAGGAGGCATCGCGTAATTTGCTGGGATTAAAGGGGACGGGACCTCACAGCTGGACAGCTGATGGAGGGGGCGGAGTCAAGCGGCAGCGCTCTGACCTAAAGCTGTACTCCAGCTGGACCGCAGCAGAGTCAGCTGAGACAGAGCACCCTCGCGGAGTCTGGAGGAGCGTATTGCTCCACGCAGAGCCGTCGAGATGATGTTCTGCACCACCTTCCTGTCCGCTCCCTCCGAGGAGCTGCTGGACGGCGGGTCGGATTTGAGTGGCTGCCTGACGCTCCTGCACTGCCTGGTGCTCCCGGAGGACGAGCTTTGCGCTTCCCTTTCGGAGCCCGCTGCCCGCCTCTCTTTGAGCCCCAGCGAGCACTCCTGTGGGCTCATGGGTAAAGTCCTGCTCAATGCCAGCTTGGGGGCCGTGGACGTTGGTGGGCCTGGCAGCCTTTTAGACCCGTGGCCGCCCGTTCGCAGGCCTCCAGAGCAAGAGGACGGAGGTAGGTCGGTCACTCAGGGATGCAGTTTCGTGAGGGCTGTTTACTTCAGTAGACCCAGCAGGTAGTCATTCTGCTGTTGGAGAACAATTTGGATGAGATGTAGAAAACCAAAAATTTAATGGTAATTGTTTTCTATAAATTAATGTTTTTTGTTTTTGTTTTCTTTGTTTGTTTGTTTGTTTGTTTTTGGGTGAATAGCACCAGCCTTTTTTCCTGACTTGAACGCCGAACATTGTGCAAATGGTATCTAGTCAAGTAAAATTATCTTAAATATAGTCAATAAATCTAATATTTCTCCTGTCGAGATTGTTCTAAGATTAATTTAAGATTATTTTCCTTATTTCTACATATTGTTCACTCGTTTTCAGTAATTTCATGAAGTAAAATTTTCTCACCATATTGGCAGATATTTTGCTTGTTTTAAGAAATGTGCCAGCAAAATTATCGGCCAGTATAGTGAGATAATTTTACTTAATAAAATTACCTAAAATAATTAAAATTGTCTAGGAATAAGGAAAATAATATAGCTAATAATATAGCTAATTTTCACGAGTCAATTCGAACTAAAATAATATTAAAACATAAAAAGGAGTGACAGGTTGTGAGTGATGCATCATTGCCAGCAGCCAAGACAGTCAGCTTTCATTTAGTTTTTGCCTGAAATTGATTAATAACATGGTTTCTGTGGACTGAGCTAAACAGGCATCTACAAATTGTATCAGAAGTGGCAATTATTGGGGTCCAAGCACTGTAAACCACTGTAGAGCCTGTAGAACACAAGTGATGGTAGTTTTTAGAACAGCCTCAATTTATATTAAATGTGGGGTCTCAAATGGAGATGTCTGCCGAATGTTGTTCACACTGACCTTTTGACCTTGGTATGGTAGGCAGTGGATTCCACCCGAAAATGTACGGAAAAATTCCATTTTGGACATAACTTTATATTTCGCTGCTTTTGCTACAAAAACCTTGTAGGAACTGCGTTTTTGTTGTTTCGCATTTTTTGACACTGTGATTAATGGAAGAATTGGTCAGACATTGTCAAAAAACCTGTTCCATTAACTCACATTTGAGGTTAAGAGAGTTTTCTTGAGGGGCAGTTGTGGGCTGGAGGTTAGTGAACCAGCCCTGTGACCGTAAGGTCACCAGTTAGATCCCCTGAGCCAACAGTATGTGACTGAGGTGCCCTTGAGCAAGACACCTAACCCCCAACTGCTCCCTGGGTGCCGTGGCTAGGGCTGCCCACCGTGCCAGGCAAGTGTGCTCACTGCCCCCTAGTGTCTGTGTTCACTAGTGTTTATGTGGTGTTTCACTGCATGGATGGGTTAAAATGCAGAGGTGAAATTTCCCTGTTGTGGGACTAATAAGGGTCAGGTAATCAAATTGTTTTCTCTCTTAAAGGTATCATTTTGGAGATATGAGGATAAGAGGTTTTGTCCTGACAGCGACAGTTTGTTGGACTAAATAATTCTCAGTATTTTAGTCTCAGTGCACCAGAATTTTCCTGTCAAAATCACTAAGATTTGCTTCTAATTCCGATGCAGCACTACAGGAAACTTGTTCCCGAACCTTTTCACTGCTTGAGTTTTTACATCTGAAATGTTCTACACACTATATAAAGATGGTTCTTCAAGGGTTCTGTAGTTCTGTTTAGAACCATGAGTTTCAAACACTTTAAAAAGAAAACATTTTTTAAAGGGTTCTTTAGTAAAGGGAATGGTTCTGTTTAGAGCTATGGGTTTTATATAGAACCTTTTCATGCTTAAGTGGTTCTTTGCATGGTGAAATTGTTCTCCAGATTGATGGAGAATGTGTTGTGTATGGTTTTATGTAGAAGCTATTTGAAAATGGTTCTATATAGTAATAAAAAGTGTATATAGCAAGAAAAAGGGTTCTGCTATTGTTACGATGTCAAGCTTGTAACTATAGAACCCTTTTTGGTGCTATATAGAACCATATACAACAAATTCCCCATCAATCTGAAGAACCATTTCACCAAGAACCACTTAAGCATACAAATTGTTCTGAATGGATTCTCTTTACTAAAGAACCATCTTTTTAAAGAATGTAGTACACAATTTCGTAAAGTTGAACTGTGATTTGAAAATTACACTCTTTCAAGTTGCGCTTTCGATATTCAAGCGATTAATTTTGCAGCTAATCCAACCTAATAGGACCATTTCCAAAATTGCATAATCTTTATGTTCTGGTTTACAGGACCCACTTTACCGATGGCAACGGTGGACATCAAGAACCCTGAGATCAACAACATTCGCTACAACAACAACGTTCAAGTCAACAGCAACCTGCACAGCAACTTCAGGAAAGACAAGGCCAAGGGCAAAAACAAGAAGAAGAAGATCTCCAAGGCTGAAATTGGCACACCCAGCAATTTCCGGTGGGTCTCTGCTTTCTGTACGCTGTCCTTTTCGTAGGGAAGTAGCAGCCTGTGAACTTCTCACATCATTTTTTCTCATGGATTGCCTCGATTTTCCTTCTGGAGCCTGTAGCGTTGCACTGAAGGGCCTCTGTCATGGAAAAATAGTATATAAACACTGTTAGTTTCAAAAAGCATCATTCTCTCCCCCAGTTCAGCTCATATATGGCAAATATGCTGCCGCCTGTTTTGAAAACATTGTTTTTGTGATGTCACAAAATCAGCTTTTACCTATATCCTCTTTATTATTATTATATCCTCCTTATTTATTTATTTATTTCATTAAATGAGGTACAGTAGGCAAGGCAAGTTTATTTATACAGCACCTTTCGTACACTGCTGTCATTCAAAGTGCTTTACAGATGAGAAAATAGTCAAATACAGTTAAAAAAAAGGTAAATAAAAGAGTAGAAATTAAGAACATGATTAAAACAATAGATTTAAAGGAGAAAAAAATTATAAGAAATAATCATAAGATAATTAAAAAAATCCAATTAAGAAAAAATTATTAAATTAAGATGTAGAGCAGCCAATGAGAAGAGAGGTCATTTACATATATTAGTCTTAAAGTCACAGTACTACAAACAGCCTGTTTAAATGTAAGAGGTTGGAAAATGATCATGTTTAAATGATATTTTTGGTACATAAAACAACGTAAACGCCCGACCCGACCTGACCCGCTTTTGGTACCAGCTATTTTGTTTTCCACTGTAGATATAGCGCCCCCTCAATGTAGATGATCATCATAGCGACACTGCACGAATCTGCCGTGACATAAAGGAGACAAATTTTAATAAGAAAGAAATCTAAAAAAGTTTTCTAACTGTAAATAACATTTAACACAAGACCTGCAACAACAACACATGATGTGGTTTCATTGAGTTCTTTTCCTTCCCGGCTTTACTCTCGTCCAAAATCCTAAATATAGGTAATAAAAATATAAAATATAAAAATAATGTCTAATGTCTCATTATAAGACTGTTGTAAGAATAGTATAAGATTATTTTACTTATTTCTATGCATTTTTGCTTGTTGTAAGTAATTTTACTTATTTCTTAAGCAAAATTATAAGAATTTATTTCTCAAAACAAGAAAAGTTCAATGTTCAGAAGAGGCTGAGAAGAGAAAGACAAAAGTCTCCTGGAAAAAAAAAAAAAACAGGAGAGTTGGGGGAAAAACCACATCAGAGTTCAGACGATGAGACGATTCTGGTTGATCAAAGGCGACGCAAGAGGCTGCGCTAACCTGGTGGCTAACATTAGCATATATGTTTAGGGTGATAATGATTCTCTCCGACCAATCAGCTCCGCAGTTTCTCCATGTCATCTTCCGGTATTGGCTCAGCTCACTTGGAACCTCAGCGGACATGATACCAAAAATAGTACCAGGTACCAGGTTTGCCAGATGGAGAACCAGAAAAGGAGAGTCGAGCCTGTCCAGAAGTTATGGCTCACTTTATATTTTCCGCTTTATTTAGGTAAAATATACCAAATAGTTAGAAATTATGCACTAAAATTTGCAGAAAAATGCCATTTTTGAGTCTGTTTCCTATTGAATAGAGTTGTGTTGGCTTATTTTCACAGAACATGTCATTTGACTGGGGGTGTTCAAACTTTTGCATACTACTGTACAAGGGGGTAAGAAAATATCGATACGCTTGAGTATCGTGATAATATGCTTTGTGATACTGTATCAATTCCCAAAAAACCCAGTATCGATTTTTATTTTAATTAATAGTTTCCATGCAAAGATTTACCTGTTTATTCTTTTAATGCTGGTAACATTTTTCTAAGGAGATTTAGACGAGGCTGAAGTCGACTTCCTGTTTGCCAGCCTCTTGTTCAAATTTTCCTGTTCCACCTTAAATGGTGCAGCAGTTGCTATCACACAGAGTGTAACTTCTGCACCATTTAAAGTGGAACGGGAAAAATTGAAGAAGAGGCTGGCGAACAGGAAGACTAACAATAATAATAATAATAATATAAAATACTATTATTTTATTATGCTTACTATACTGTGGTTTTTATTTACTTATATTACACTAATATAGGCAGATATTAATTCCATTGTTCTGATTGCACCAAAGTAGTGCTGTGATGTTGATGTTACAGCGATAAATGCAAATCCCACATTTGCATAAAAAGTAGATTTTTTTCATTTTTATTTTTTTATTTTAATGTGTATGGTGGTGTGTTTTTTATAATATGACAGTTTTTCTAAAATAATTTTTAAAAAATCACAATGTATCGCATTGCTTACAATATCACAATATATCTCAATATATTGTTATGATGTGTATCGTATCACCAGTTCACAGCCCTGCTACTGTAAGCGAACGTTGGACATGAAAAAATAAAATACATGAACATAAACGTGAGAAATGGGTGCTTTTAATGCCGCAGGTTTACGACGACTGACTTTAGCGTGATTCTTGGACGAAATGTACTGGATGATACGTATAGGATTAATAATCTGATTTACTTTCCTCCTAATCCTGAGTAATGTCTCGTATGAGTGCCCACCCTACATAATCTGGAGCCTGTGCTTCAGGAAGGGGTTACAGTCGTGTTGGTTCTTGTGTGGCGGCTCCAGCTTGATGGTGACCAGATTTGACCTTAATCTCAGCGTCGGTCTCATCGCGTGTTTGTTTTTCCCTTTCAGGCATATTGGGCACGTAGGCTGGGATCCTAACACGGGATTTGACGTGAGTATTTCTGTAATGATGTGTTTGCGATGATGCCTTTAATGCAGGGATGCTCAACCACTCGGGCCGATACTGAGTGGTCCGTATGGGGCCGGTTGTCATGTTTGAAAATCAGTCTAAACGTGTAAAATTAATAAGAAGGAAATATAAGATGTTTTCAAACGGTAAGCAGCATTAACATAAGATCTGATCTCTCGACTTTTCACTCGCCCACTCGTGAGCAACTTTTTATTTGTTTATTTATTTTTAGGATCCCCATTAGCTGCTATTGTGATAGCCGCTATTCTTCCTGGGGTCCAGTAGACAAATCACACATAACAAAAATAGTGCAGTAACAATTAACAAAACAAAACACAAGAGTAAAAAATCAAGAAAAACAAAAAAAAAAGACTGAGAGAGGAAAAAAAGGAAACTGAAAAATAAAAAATAGACAGTGTAACCATAACATAACATAGGAAAGACAATTGAAAACTGAAAAATCATACTGAAAGAAAAGATCATGTGTATATTTACAAAAACTTTATTTGACTGTATTCTGGTAAATATCTACATTCCTGCCACCTCCACCACAGTGTTGTTCCAGCTGTCAAGGACTGATCAACTTAACTGATCTCTAAATTTGTTAAATAGTGTTTTTTTTTTATCAGCTTTTTTTTATTTTACCCTCAATTTTAAGCAGTAGACCGGTAGGGAATTTAGCAAGTGAAAACATCTTAAATGTAGTTAATATATCGCGCCGGTCGGCACAAAATCTCACATCTCCATTTTTGTCCTTTTTCAGTTTTTAATATAATGTGAAAATGCCCGTTGCTCTTTATATTGTGTGTAAATTTCATGAAGAATGGACCAAAAGAAACGACCAAAAATCACTTGGAAAAAACTCTGATTCCATTGACTTACATTAAAAGTAAAGTATGTTTTTTCCTTCTCCTGTAAAGTTACCATTTTGGAGATACGAGGTTTTCATCCGACAACAGCGATATCTAGTATTTCTCATTATAAGAAATTGAGAAAATGTAGTTAATATATCTAATATTTCTCATTATGAATTGTAAGAATATTATAAGATTACTTAACTTATTTCTAGACAATTTTACATAACTTTGTAAAAAAAAAAAAGTGTCATATTCCTTTGGCAGATCATTTACTTGTTTTGTTTCTTAAAATAAGCAAAATTATCTTCATTATTTCTCAAAACAAGAAATGATCTGCCACTTTCACTACAAACAATTACTGAAAACAAGTAAAAATGTATAAAAACAGGTGGAATAATCATAGAATATTCTTACAATGAGAAATATTAGACATATTAACTACATTTAAGATTTTTTCATTTGCTAAGATATCATTTTTTGCAGTATAAAATGTGTTAATTTTATACCGCTCTGCTTGATTTCTGGTGTTAAACAAGCTGATGTTCATCTAATCTGCTGATATTTTGAACACATTTATAGCCTGACGTTAAGATCAAAAAGGGACAGAGAAATATCTTCACCTTCCTTTCGTTTGCTTCCAAAAATTAGAATACAGAGTTGGGTTACGACTGGTTTCTAGGTCAATATAGTTTTATTATATAATATATCCTTAATTGTAATCTATTTCAATCATTTTCCCCTTTTATTATATTCTGAAAAAATCCCATCTTGACTGAGTTTCGCCTCCTGGACATTGGAATTTGACCTAAAGCTACAAATCCAAAAGTTTTTTTTCCTTTTTCAAATTTTTTTTTTTTTAAGATGAACTTTTGGTTTCTGATGGGGCTCAAGTGGATGATCTGATCTACAAAGCTGTTTTTCAGGTCGTGACGCTTAAATTTTTGGTTAGCACTTAATAAATAAAAAAAGAATTAAGAAGTTTTTAAGCATTTTTTTCTTCCTGCTGCTCTTCATGCTTTCTGGTGAAAAGCACACTCTAAAAAAAGATGGTTCTTCAAGGGTTCTTTAGTGAAGGCAGTGGTTCTATATAGAACGATGAACATTCAAAGAATCATCTGCATGCTTAAATTGGTCTTTGCATGGTGACATTGTTCTTTTAGATTGATGGAGAATGTGTTGTGTATGGTTCTATATAGAACCAAAAACAGTTCTGCTCTAGTTATGATGTCAAGCTTGGCATGTAACACTCAAATTTTTGGTTCTATATTTACGCAATAGAACACAGAGGGAGTGTGTATCGCGCAATAACATCATGGCTGTGATTTGGTCGCCGTAGATCATCACAGCCGTGATGTTATTGGCGATAACACACTCCTCGAGTGTTCTACTGCTTTTATACAACAGTTAAATAAATAAAGTAATAAATTAATAAACTGGGCCGTGAACGCGGCGTTTAATATGTTTTAATGTTCGCAGTTCCTTCACCAAATTATAGTTCCTTAACGAGCAGCTTGTTGCTACGTCAGAGTAACGAGCTCCGCCCACTCGCTGCACAGCCAGCAGTTCGTTCTCCAGCTCCTTACACTAAATTCCCAAACTGTCATCACCACTGAGCAGCTTTTCAGTCGGCAGCTGAGACAGAAGAACAGCTGAACAACCTGGAATCAGCCAGAAATGAACCCAACACCATTCGCCAAACGTGTAGTCTGATCTTCAGAGTCTGACCAAATCAGACTGAGCCATAAAACTGCCACAATATCAAGTTCAGCTCAGTTTTGTCAGTTTTTGCCAGATCAGTATTAATGTTGTTTTGTTCCAGCCGGTCTGTAAAGCATCTTACAGCCCATTTAGTTTGGCGAATGGTGTTGGGTTCATTTCTGGCTGATTCCAGGTTGTTCAGCTGTTCTTCTGTCTCAGCTGCCGACTGAAAAGCTGCTCAGTGGTGATGACAGTTTGGGAATATAGTGTCGTCTCATCTTCAGAGTCTGAGCAAATCGGCTGTCGGTCAAATGTGATCTTAAAAGTGTCCATTTTCTGTTTGTGGCAAAGTAAGAAGTAAAAACGTTCAAATGTCTTGAGCGTCTCCTACAGCTGTCAAAGTCGTTGCTTCGCAACGGCGTCTCAGCGGAGTGATGCAGTGTTTGTGAAAGAAACTAACTGTTGTATAAAGAACCATTTTCAAAAAGATAGAGCCGTTATTACTCGAGTTATTATTAGAGAGTTATTACTTTAATTTTCCTGTATTATTCAAATATAATTACATAATTACCAGTGGTGAACCGTGACTGTTTGATCTAGACCTTCAGTCTAGCACTCCTATGGGATTCTAATAGCATGTTAGCACTGAGTTAATGGTGATTCACAGTAACGTTTTCAGCCGTTATAGATTAAACACTGACATTTGAAAATATATTCTAATATCAGCTAAAGGCTTTAAATAAAACAAAGAATATCTTGAATCTTTTGTAAAAAGGTTCTCTATAGCACCAAAGTAGGGTTCTTATATTGTTACAAGATTGACTTTGTAACAATAGCCAAATTCATTTTTGGTGCTGTAGAGAACCATTTTCAAAAATTTTCTGTATAGAACCGTAACACATTCCAATCTATCTGAAGAAGTTTCACCATGCAAAGAACCATTTAAGCATGACAAAGTTCTAAGTAGAACCACAGCCTTTCTTCAAGCTTGATATCATAACAATAGCAGAATGCCTTTTGGTCCTATATAGAACTATTTTCAGAAGGTTTCTACATAGAACCAAACACAACACATTCTCCGTCAATCTGAAAACAATTTTACCATGCAAAGAACAATTAAAGCATGCCATACTTCTATACAGAACTCGTGGTTCTAAGTAGAACCATTCCCCTTACTAAAGAACCCTTGAAGAGCCATCTTTTTTTTACGTGTGTAGAACTCATGGTTGTAAATAGAACCTAAAGAACTCTTTGGTGTGCTTTGAGGTGGAAAAGGTGGAGAACCCCCTGCTATAATGCGTAGCCGATGCCTCTGATGCCTCTGATGCCGCTGATGCCGCTGATGCCCGGATCCTCACATGCCGGCACATCTGTTTACCCGAAAATGATTCAGAGGAGCTTTCGTGCGGAACTCGTCCCCCATATTACACAATGAGATTTGAAGAAAGGGGAAAATGACAGATCATCGTAATCCAGTCAGTCGTCCTCCAGAAGAGGAGCTCGTATTCAGCTCGTTGAGTCACTCGCAGGGTCTTTGCTGACGTCAGATCTGTGGGGATGAATTTTGAGCAGGAGATTATTTAAAGGAGATTTGTTTCATTTTTACTCCTGGATTTCTGCAGGATGGGGTTTCAGTACCTGGATCAGTGCCAACATACAGGGATAACGTTCGCATAGCCGTCAATAAATGTCAACTTTTTGGGTGGATTTCTCCATAAATGGTCATTTTGGCTCATAGCAGGACATACATGGAGATACAAATGAAAATATTTATAACTGGAGTGCTTTTTGTGTTCAGTCATTAGCCAATGACAGCAACAACAACAACAATAATAATAAATATAGCCGCAAGCGGCAATTTGCGGGGTCCAAGCTTGCTTTGCAAGTTCGCCCAGCATTGGCCGATGGTTTTTCAAATAAAAGTTTGTTTGTTTTTGACCAAATAAAAAAATCAGTAAATAAATATAATGTGAACAAAGCAGTTTGATGTTTTTGAAAGATTAATATTCACGTTGGATGGCTGACAAAAATTTTGCGAGACTTTCTGCACTGTAAAAAATGATCTCTTAGAAGGTGAAATCATCATAAATGTAGTAATATGTCTAATTTCTCATTATTAGACTGTTGCAAGAACATTATAAGATTATTTTACTTATTTCTGCACATTTTTACTTGTTTTAGGTAGTTTTATCTTAGGAAAGTGTTTTATTCCATTGGCAGATCATTTACTTGTTTTAAGCATTATTATTATTATTATCTTCATTATTTCTCAAAACAAGAAATGATCTGCCACTGAAATCAGTTTCATAAGATAAAATTACCTAAAATATTGAAAAATGTGTAGATATAAGTTAAATAATCTTGTAATATTCTTTAACGTCTCACAATGAGAAATATTAGATACGTTAACTACATTTAAGATGTTTTCATTTTCTATGATATCATTTTTGCTGTGTGTGATGGTTATAAAAGTCTGGAATCCTGTAATCATTCTTTCTGTAGTCAGGTTTAATGTGGACATTAAGTGATCCCACTGCTGAGTCTCATTGCTTTATATGAACTGACCGGTCATGTATCATGAGTAGCCCAAACTCCGACTCCTCCACAAGATGGCAATGCAGAAACAGTCACGTTTGATCGTGTGTGCAGCCACAGCAGCAAACTAATAGATTAAACTCTCAGCTTTTCTCAAGTGACCGATAAAATATGTCAAGCAGTTTCCAGAATAATATGGTCAGTGTATAAAGTTTGGGCACCTCTAGTCAAATTCTATGTTGTTGTTGTTTATTTTCTGAGTGTAAACAAGTTAGACATCCTCTACAGAGACACACTTTCGCACATTTTAATGCACAATTACTGTTTATTTACTGAATTTAACATACTGAGGGAAAAGCCCAAAACAATTAATATGCTAAATTATGCAAATAAGCAGTAATTTTGTATTAAAATGTGCAGAAGTGTGGATCACTTATAAAATCAGCACAACATGTAATATGACCAGAGGTGCCCAAACTGCATTCGACCGTGTACACCAGGGGTCAGCAACCCAAATGTTTATAAGAGCTGTTATGTGCCTTCAACAAACATTTTATATTCATTTTACCATCTTGGCTGTAAATATGTCTCAGTATGTTATAACGACCTAGTAAAATATACAAACCTACAAATCTAATTCTGCTGTGGAGCCACAACAGGGCAGTAAAAGAGCCGCATGTTGCCGCCCCCTGATACACACAAAGCTGGTGCGACAATTTAAAATTAGGATCTGGGCCAAAATGTCCTGACTGGGTTTTCTACCATTACTCAGTATTACAAACATCATGTTTGATTATGATTAGTAAAGTTAGTAAATGAAAAGCTTTTACATGTGTTTAGGGTTTCAAACTGTATAGTTTGTATGGAGAAACAAATTTTCCTCACGTTTTTGAAATGTACCATGCCTGAACCTTCTCAGGTTAATAACCTGGACCCCGAGCTGAAGAACCTCTTTGACATGTGCGGCATTTCCGAGGCCCAGCTGAAGGACAAGGAGACGTCGAAGGTCATCTACGACTTCATTGAGAAGAAAGGAGGAGTGGAGGCTGTGAAGGATGAGCTGCGGAGACAAGGTAGGACCTTCATTCAGCCGTTTGGTTTGTGTGAAGGTGCCTAAGAAAAGTGTGTGTGTGTGTGTGTGTGTGTGTGTGTGTGTGTGTATGTATGTACATTACCGAGTCAGAATTGTTCACAGTGGTGGTGATAGGAACCAGACGTCCACCTCTAAAAGCTGATGGAGTTTGGCTTTATGTAAATTCTGGATCTCGTCTTCCAGAGATGCTCTAGATACTCAGTGCAGCTCTGGCTGTGATGCTCTGCTTTGTTTGATGTTTGTACAGCTGTTTTGTTGTTATTGGTCTGAACACCTTCAGTAAAGCTCTCAGTAAAGCTCATAGTGCTCAGCCTTCAGACTAGGGCCGCAACGAACGACTAATTCGATGGTCGAATAATCTGTCGATTACCAAAACGAATGATCAATTATTCAGATGATGAATCACTAAATTCCCAAATAACTCTTATGCAGCTGTGAGCTTTTAAATTTGTGCCGATATAAAAATGTAACACGATCAGTTGGTATTTGTAGAGTTTTAAATGTACAAAAACTCAATTGTGCCTTAAACTCAGCTCAGTAAAAAGCTTCGCTCCACACTTGAGAGACTTTTCACCATTTTTCTTTGTTTACTTGCTGTATTTTCATCTTTCCTGCTGTTTATTTGGCATGCTGTATATTTATGTTGTTTTGAAATTGGTTTTTATCAAAGTTTCAGGTTCACAAAAGTAGTGGATAAAATAGTAAATCATCGCTACTTTCTAGAACTGCTGCAGCAACTTCAGCAGCTGCAAGTCAAGTCAAATTTATTTGTATAGCGCTTTTTACAACTGATGTTGTCACAAAGCAGCTTCACAGAAATCCATTAAGGACAAAAGCTCGTACGTCAAGTGCGCACATGCATATTTATAGTATTATGGTAATATAATTTAAAAAAAAAATGAAATTTTCTAAGTATTGTTGGAAAACTTTCTTGCTTACATTTTGTTCTTTTCTTTCTCAAGCTCCTCCTCCTCCTCCTCCCTCCAGAGGTGGCCCGCCTCCTCCCCCTCCACACAGCTCAGGGCCCCCTCCCCCACCCCCTGCTCGGGGCAGAGTAGCACCACCCCCGCCTCCTCCCTCTAGAGCTCCCCACTCGGCGCCTCCTGCGCCTCCTCCTCCACCTCCTTCCAGACCCGGGATGGTTGCACCTCCGCCACCCCCAAGCAGAGGACACCAGCCAGCTCCTCCTCCGCCTCCTCCTGCGCCAGCCTCCATAGCCCCACAGACTCCGCCTCCTCCACCTCCTCCATCCTCTGGAGCACAGCCGCCTCCTCCACCTCCCCCGCCTCCGGGACCACCTCCACCTGCACCTCCTCCTCTCCCAGGGATGGACTCAGGGGATGGTCCGCCCTCTCTGGGCGGCGGCAAGTCTGCTCTCCTGGAGCAGATCCGAGAGGGGGCGCCGCTGAAGAAAGTGGACCAAGGGAACAAACCGTCGGCAAACAGCGGCGGACGAGGTGCACTCTTAGACCAAATACGGCAGGGGATCCAGCTCAAAACTGTGAGTGACGTGTTTGATTTATATATTTATGCATAATCTAGCAATATAGTCTTATTTTGTACTACGTTAGTACTGCATTTCTAGCTGCACTACATTACTCTGTGCATTACATTCATACTACACTACTCTCTCTAGCTGTACTACATGAGTACTGGACTACTGTCTTTGGCCGTACTGCATTACTACATGTACTACATTAGTACTGCGCCACTCATTTATATGCACTACCTTAGTACATGTACTACATTGGTACTTCACCATTTTCTCTAGATGCAGTACATTACTCCGAGTACTGCATTATTACTACACAACTGTCTTTATCTATACTACATGTACTACATTAGTACTGCACCACTATTTTAGCTACACTGCATCGCTACATGTACTACATTAGTACTGCGCTATTTTAGCTGCACATGTACTATTTTAGTACTACACCACTATTTTAGATTCACTATGTACTATTTTAGTACTACACCACTATTTTTAGCTGTTCTACAAGTACATTAGTACTACACCACTACTTTAGCTACACTACATGTAACACGTCAGTACTACACCACTATTTTTCTAGCTGTGCTACAAGTGCTACATTAGTACTACACAACTATTTTAGCTTCAGTACATTACTACATGTAGTACTTTAGTACTACACCTATTTTAGCTGCACTACATGTACAATATTAGTACTACACCACTATTTTAGCTGCTCTACCTGTAATATAATAGTACTATACTACTATTTCAGATTCACTACATGTACTATATTAGTACTACACCACTATTTTAGCTGCTCTACCTGTAATAGTACTATACTACTATTTCAGATTCACTACATGTACTATATTAGTACTACACCACTATTTTAGCTGCTCTACCTGTAATAGTACTATACTACTATTTCAGATTCACTACATGTACTATATTAGTACTACACCACTATTTTTTAGCTGTGCTACAAGTACTACATAAGTACTACACAACTATTTTAGCTTCAGTACATTACTACATGTAGTACTTCAGTACTACAACTATTTTAGCTGCACTACATGTACTATATTAGTACTACACCACTATTTTAGCTGCTCTACCTGTAATATAATAGTACTATACTACTATTTCAGATTCACTACATGTACTATATTAGTACTACACCACTATTTTAGCTGCTCTACCTGTAATAGTACTATACTACTATTTCAGATTCACTACATGTACTATATTAGTACTACACCACTATTTTTTAGCTGTGCTACAAGTACTACATAAGTACTACACAACTATTTTAGCTTCAGTACATTACTACATGTAGTACTTCAGTACTACAACTATTTTAGCTGCACTACATGTACTATATTAGTACTACACCACTATTTTAGCTGCTCTACCTGTAATATAATAGTACTATACTACTATTTCAGATTCTTTTCATGTACTATATTAGTACTACGCCACTATTTTTAGCTGCGCTACAAGTACCACATTAGTACTACATTAGTATTTTAGCTGCTCGACCTGTAATATATCAGTACTATACCACCATCTTCAGCTGTACTATATGTACTACTTTAGTACTACACCGCTATTTTTAGCTGGACTACATGTACTATATTAATACTACACCAGTATTTTTTGATGCAGTATGGACTGTTTTAATACGACACTGCTGTTTTAGCTGCACTACACTAGTACATGTGCTTCTTTGGTACTGCACCCCTTTTTCTAGCTGCACTACGTTACTACAGGTCCTATAGTATTACTACATGATCTTTAACTACATTACTACGTGTACTACATTAGTACTGCTATCTACACGACTCCTACATGCATTTTGTATGATGAGCAGATAAACCGTAATCATAAAATCACCAGGAGTTATTAATGTGTCATTTTTTTTAACCGTTCTCAGAAACCTGTTTAAACTCTGACTGCTGGATCGTTTGAAGATCAGTGTCAGACAGAAGTGAAAGTTAAACCTTTAACTGCCTCTTATGGATTATTACTGACTGTGTTTTTTAAATTATTATTATTTTATAGGTGTCTGATGCGGTAGATTCACCCCCGCCCCCTCCTGTCCCCTCAGCGGGAATTGTGGGAGCTCTGATGGAGGTGATGCAGAAGAGGAGCAAAGCAATCCACTCCTCAGGTGTGTTACTCACCTGAAAAGATGTCGCTCGGCACCTCCCTCTAAAAGCATCATTAACACGCATCTAATAAGCAAACATTACTCACTGCTGCCCCTAAAGGCACCAGTCAGAAATTTATTTATTTTTCAATTAATGTTTTTTAAGATTTTCCTCTTAAAAAATGTGGTTCTTCATGGGTTCTTTAGTAAAGAAATTGGTTCAATATAGAACCATGAACACTCAAAGAACCCTTTACATGATTAAAGGGTTCTTTGCATCGTGAAATAGTTCTTCAGATTGGTGGAGAATGCGCTGTATGTGGTTCTATATAGAAAAGGGTTCTATATAGCACCCAAAAGGGTTCTAGTCTTCTATTGTTACGATGTCAAGCTCATAACAAGGGAAGAACCCTTTTGGGTACTATATAGAACCATTTTCAAAAGGTTCTGTATAGAACCATGTATAGCACATTCATGCACATTTTTCATCAATCTGAAGAACCCTTTAATCATGCACTAAAGAACCCTTGAAGAACCATCTTTTTTGAGATTATTCTCAGACTTATTTGATTAATGTCCTTTATTTGTTCTCTTACTGAGGTAGGACTTTTTTCTTCTCTTCTCTGTGTACGAGAGTTCTGTGTCTTTCGCACTTGTCCCAAATACTTGAGTCCACATCCAGGACCGATTCTGGGTTCATTTGGGTTCCATACTGGGCTCATACTGGTTTGCTTTCACACACAAGAATTCCGTCTGAACATGGATCAGTTGTGCAGTTCCACGCATCACCTTTCCGCAGGTTTGCTGGACGGTCAGCAGCTTCATCTATTCACTGCTTTTTATTATTTTCCCTGGATACAAACACTGAATCGGTGAAGAGCAGCTCTTTCGGTCCACAGCCGTCCTCTCCCCGTCACCACACTCCAAAAAGGGAAGTGATGCGCTAAGTCGAAGTGGTCACGTTACAAAATGAACCGGTCTCCCAGCCCCATACGTGTAGCGGAGAGCTTCCACACGTGCAGCGGACCCACCAAAGCTCGCTGGAAGTGAAACCCAGACCATCGATTTGAGGAGGACCAGAGATCCGTTCTCGGTTCCGCCCCCGGGCTTGAAAACAGCTTTCACACTCAACCAAATGTACCAAACCCAGAGCGAGTGGTCATGGGTTTAGAAAAAAGCGCCACAAATTGTTGCAAGGGCCATATTAAAGATCTCTACACACCTGTGGGCCACAGAACGCCTGCGTTTTTATTTCATCTATAATTAATGTTCTGCTGTAACCCAAACTGGCCACTGTTTATTCAAAATACACAAAAACTTCAGCAGTAAAATACAGGCACTTCTTGTAGACCTTAAAATATCATATGAATACTTAAAATACTCAAAATGTAAACGTTTCTGGGTGCTCAGTCCTTTAAACCTACCAATTTGCTTGAACTGGTCCTCTGGGATCTTTTCTCTGCTGCAGGTTGATTAAGACTGGGGCTCAGTTTCTGAGCTGCTGAGCTGACGTTAGGTGTAAATAAAGCTAGTGTGTTTGGTGATGTGACTGGTGTGGAACTGTGTAGAGTTGAGGTGTAACTGCTGTCCCATAGACTGTTGTTGGGGTAGGAGAGTCAGAGCACACATTACGTTGCAGTGCATGCTGGGGACTGTAGTGCAGCGTACTGTGAAACGGGCTAATATGAATAGAAAATGAAAATACTGGGCCGGACAGGATTGATCTGGCCTTTGTTTGACTCAGGGGTTCTAGCTGTATCAGAGATTTCTGTTTGAACAGAGAGAGATTTTATGCAGAAGATTAAAAGCAGAATTTTTAAACGGATTATATTCAAAAGAGACTTAAGAGAGTCTGCAGTAACCCGGTCGCTCTCATTAAATGAGTCGCTCTCATTGCTCATGCAGGTTGGGGCTTTTTAAGAGTCTCTCTGGTTCTTCACTCACACAGTGTCTCTCGCTCTCGCTCTCTCTCGCTCTCCCTCCCTTTATTTGAGCCCCTGAGCGACGTCTGCCTGAGTCGCCACATGTGAGCCACCAGAGCTGCTAGAGTCACCAGAGCTCCATCTCTGTTGGCTGATCTGCAGCTCACCTGCTTGAACTGACCCTCCTGCTGCTGCTGCATAAACTCAGACTATCTAATTGACTGTTGCTCCACCTGTTTTTCCCGTTTTGTATTCTAATATTTTACACTAACGCTGTTTGCTATCTGGTGTGGTCCAGAGGAGGATGGGTTCCCCTTCTGAGTCTTGGTTCCTCTCAGTGTTTCTTCCTGTTGCTCTTAGGGAGTTTTTCCTTGCCACTGTCGCCATTGGCAACGCTCATGGGGGCTCGGACCCGGATTTTTCTTGACCTGACAGTGTGGATTTAGTGTATTTTTACTGTAGGCAGTTTAAAGTGTAACGTCTAATGTTAATCTCATCTCTCTGCAGACGACGATGACGACGACGATGACGTTGAGGACTTTGAAGAAGAAGATGAATGGGATGACTAACGACACTACACCCCCACCCCCTTTCTCAACCCACCCCCCCTTCGGCCCCAATTAAGACACTAAAATAGTTCCTGTCTCTCTAAATCTTACTCAGATTATAATGTAAATGTTCAGCTGGTTTGCTGTATATTTTTGTTGCCTTTAAGCTTTTTTTATTAATCTGTGCAATACCTCATTTCATCTGTAAAGGTTTGTCATGTTTTTTTTCTTCTCTGTAAAGTTTTTTTTTTTTTGTTCTCGTTCTCTTGGATTAACGTGCAATTTTACATCAAGTTTTCTTGATTTGTAGAGTTGAATGTTTTTTTGTTTTTTTTTTTGTTTTGTTTTTCGTTTATTTTTTCCATTATTCATCGAAGGTCTAAGGAACAAAGCTGAACGATCTTAATACTGAAACTTGCTATCGGAAGCGCGAGAACACTATTTTTTCATACCTTATTCTTCTGTAACTGACATCTTTCTTACTCGAATCCTAGTTTAGCGCCATTATTTTCTTACAGAATCAGCTTTTTTGGCGTGTTTAGCCCCCGCGGCTGATTTGTAAATTTACTCAGAGTTTAAGTCGGTTATATTTTTGCACGAACTGAAAGATTAAAATATTCCACGACGTGAGAACAGAGCATTATCGTGGTGGCATTTGCGGGGAAAAAAATGCTCAAACATGCTTTAGGATTCAATACAGCGACCCTGATTTGTTTTATCAGCCGGAGATCGAGGAGAAATATTGGTTTGTGTTTTATTTCTGACGTTCGGAGAGCGGATGGGTTATTTTAAGTCCATGTTGGAGCATTTATATGGGAAAAAAACAGAGTCGCGTCAGACATTCCTGCAGTTTGACTGCCGTACAGAGCCTTCATTCACGCTACTAATGGACGATGAGCTGTGGGAGATGCTTTACTAACCTCCTCATAGAGAAGCCAGTCAGACGTCATCACTGTTAACTGCAGGGTAAACGCCTCGGCGGGAGCGCCGGACATGTAGTCGCAGAAATATACTGTTTTTATCACTGCTGGATTATTAAGCCAGTCCGTGGATACTTAATAATTCTTTTAACGCTTATTGTTTTCTTTTTCAACTGGGGTTTAGATTTGCATCAGGACAGCGAAGCATTGGGAATTAGGTTAATTAAACTGTACACTCCAATAAATGTTATTTCCAGAACATTGGTGTGTGTAGTGATTGAATATCTCATCAGAACACTTAAAAAAAGATGGTTCTTTACCACAGAGGGTTCTGTGGTAAAGGGAATGGTTTGATTTATATATAGAACCACTGCATACTAAAATGATTCTTCACATGGTGAAATCAATCTGGTGTGTTGTTTTTGCACCAAAAAGGGTTTTTCCTATTGTTACGGTGCCAAGCTTGAACCAGGAGAAGAACCTTATTGTTGCCAAAACCAATGTAGGGTAGTACTGGGACCCAAGCCTGGCCTGAGTGGCGTTTATAGATCAGTAATAAGTGGGTAATATTACGGTAACAAGTTGTACTAACCAAAAAATTACATGCTAATATTCTAGTTGTTTCTAAATAATAAGTTAATGGTAATAAACTCGAATTATCTGCAAATAAAACATTAGTTTTCCAATAGATATTGAAATGTAAGTGATACTAAACAACTATTGAGTCATTTTATTTCCTCCCTTTTTATGTTTTTTATATTTTATATTATATTAAATGGCGTCCAGCTCTTACAACACATCTGCTTAATCAGCATATCACTGTTTAAATTATAGGGATTTATAATATTAGAGTTATTACCCCAAAAACAGTGCAGTAGCTCTGCTGTAATTATGTGCTATCAGTGAGAGATATATATATATATATATACACAGCTGTGTATTTCTTAACAGCAAGAAAATTATAATGTCATTTTTAGGTACATTTCTATAGTATTACCACATTATTATGCCTTTATTAACCGTCTATAAAGCACAGCCTGAGCACTGAAGCCCAGTGATTAGTAATTTTGAATTAGCTTCAAAAGTAACGAGCACCAAAACAATAAGCCTCTGACCTCTCGCCTCTTTGGCTTGTACGCTACGTTCTGTCCCGTTCGGGTTCCTCGAGCGCTCGCCGGCTCCTGCTGTCTCCACCCAGCGTTCACCTAAGCGGGAGGTGAAGGCAGGTGATTCTTTCCATCCAGAGAAAAAGCTCTTCCTCCCTCGAGAGGCCGCTTGGCTGCGTCAGTGCACTAAAGCTGGCTTTAATAGGTCGTTATCTCGTGCTTGCTGTATGACTGCATGTTCTACTTTTAGCACTGTTATTATCTCATCTGATCGGTGTTTCTATTGATCCCGAAAGGCCAGAGTAATACTTTTTGGAGGAAAAGCACATTTTTCTTCTTGGAAAGCTGTGTTATAAAAAAAATAGGGGATTAATTTTGGGGACGTGGGCAGATGCGTCGTTTTATTTATTTATTTCAGCGGAAAAAGTTCGTTTACGGTGATGTAACCTCTTTTCTAGAGGGATTTAGCCGACAGATTGGACAGGAGGTCTGCTCACTTCCTTTCAGCCGTTTGAACCGGTCATTTTCTTTGACCTCCGCAAGTGAGTGCATGTCTTTAAAAGGGGAACTCAAAATTCCTGCACAGACAAACAGTTGAGATGTAAACAGAATGGTTCAGAGTGGTTTGGTGTGAAACGCTCTGTTCTAGAGTCAGAACTGTTCACAGTGGTGGTGATAGGAACCAGACGTCCACCTCTAAAAGCTCCCTCACAGAAAGTTCCTACATGAAATGGTTATGAATTCACTGCCTGATGACTGAGACACTGTTTTATGATAGTTTAGAGAACTTAAACTCCATTCATGGTGGAGGGATACATGCAGGGCGCTGTGAGGCAAAATAGTCCCCAAAGAAAACTTATTATTTCAGATTTTCCACTATTTTCCATCATCAACATTCCATATAAACTCAGAAGACTCGTGTAGGTTCACTGGTGGTTCTGGATAGTAAATAAAATGTCTATATTTGTGTTGTAGTCATGGCGACCCCTGGTTCCTATCACCACCACTGTAAAGACATCTGAACCATTTCACACCAAACCACTCTGAATCTCTCTGATTACCTCTCACATTGCAAAATTATACCTTATCAAGTAAAAACATTTTAAATGTAGTTAATATGCCTAATATTCCTCATTATGAGACTGTTGTAAGAATATTATAAGATTATTTAACTTATTTCTAGACATTTCTACTTGTTTTAAGTAACTGTATCTTATGAAAGTGTCTTATTTCATTTTGTTTTAACCATTATTTCTTGAAATCAGCAAAATTATCTTCATTATTTCTCAAAACAAGAAATGATCTGCCACGTTCACCAGATACAATGACTTAAAACAAGTAAAAATGTGTAGAAACAGGTGGAATAATCTTATAATATTCTTACAACAGACTCATAATGAGAAACATAAGATACACACTGCAAAAAAACAATATCTTAACAAGAGAAATCACCTTAAATGCAGTCTAAATGTGTAATATTTCTCATTTTGAGGTGCCTGTATGAATATTATAAGATTCTTTAACTTATTTCTAGATGTTTTTACTTGTTTATAGTGATTTTATCGAGTAAAAATATCTCACTACAGTGGCAGATAATATTGCTTGTTACATAAAACAAGCTTTAAAATGAGCAAAGTTATCTGCCAACATAGTGAGATCATTTTACTTATTGGTCAAATTGGTCAAAACACAAAACAAAGTATAGAAATAGGTTAAAGAACTACATTTCAGTTGTTTTCACTTGTTAAGACTTCATTTTATGCAGTGCAAATTTAGAAAAAATCAGTGGAATTGCCCTTCAGGGAAGAGCTTCTTCATTTTGCAGTCGCTTCAGAACCAGCTGGACAACTTCAGGTTCTCTGTCAAGTTCTCTGACCGCTGAACATGACCAGAGAAGACCTGCTGAATCTGAATATGCTTCTGCTCGTATTAGCTGTTATCTCCATGTAGCCCTGTTCCTCGGGAGCAGAGAGGCCTCCCTCGCTGAGGCAGCTCTGCTCTCGTCCCAGGAGAGCGGCGTGTCTCACTGCTGCTAAAAACATTTCCCTGTTTGCCATGAACAGCTGCGAAGTGGATTTAGGCCTGGGGAACCTGTCCAAGGCACACAAACGCTCGGAGAGGGGATTAGGACTCTGATATACTCTCATATATGTATAAATAATGCTCTCCCGTTTTGGCAAAGTCATTCGGGCCATGATTTTGGCTGTGGAAGGCTAATCTGTTGACCCTTCTTTAAGCCACAGTCGCTTTGGGCCAGTCGTGTAGCTAAAGAACAAACCACAACAGTACAGAGTACAGACGGTACTTAGGTACAGGATTTACTGCAAAAAATGACCTGAGTCAGTGAAAACACCTTAAATGTAGTTAAACCTCCACTGCAGGTGTTATGACAGCAATTTAAAAAATATTCGATTCCCTTTTCTGGCATAAAATGGACCTGATTATTACATATCAAAACATTTTTTAAAAAATAATGTGTGGAGGGGTCATTTTGGGGTGTGTTGCCTTGAGGCAACATTGTGTGACAATTAGAAGAAATGATGTAGATCTGTGTTCCCTGAAGTCGTGACACCTGGCTTGTGATTGGCTAAATCCATTCCACTGTCGCACAATTTGTTGCTTCTAGGCAACAAATATATTTCTGCAGATTCTCATAACAAAAAAAATTGATAGTGAATGTTAAAAAAGAGGTTTAAAAGTTCCCACTAAGAGATAATATGACCAGGAACATGCTTTTTACTGACTTACTCAAACTCTTCCCTTTATTGTTTACCCTGTCATTGTCTTTAAATATGGATAATGTTATTGTAAAGTGAGGAAAATGGGTTTGTTGCCCTGAGGCAACATTGTGCTATAGAGGGTTAATATGTCTAATATTTTTCATAATGAGACTGTTTGAAGAATATTATAAGATTATTTAACCTATTTCTAGACATTTTTACTTGTCTTAAGTCATTTTATCTAGTAAAAATGTCTCTTTCCATTACTTGTTTTGAGAATTAATAAAGATAAGTTTGCTTATTTCAAGAAACAATGTTTAAAGCAAGTGAGTAAATTGATCTGTCAGTGGAAAAAGACACTTTCATAAGATAAAATTGCTTAAAACAAGGAAAAATATATAGAAATTAGTTAAATAATCTTATAATATTCTTATAACAGTCTTATAATGAGCAATATTAGATATATACTGCAAAAAAACAATATCTTAACAAGAGAAATCACCTTAAATGCAGTCTAAATGTCTAATATTTCTCATTTTCAGGTTGTGTGAATATTATAAGATTATTTAACTTATTTCTAGATGTTTTTTACTTGTTTATAGTAATATAGTGAGATAATTTTACTTAAGAAAATTACTATAAACAAGTAAAAAGGTCTAGAAATAAGTTAAATAATCTTTTAATACGCTTACAGCAATCTGAACATGAAGAATGGTTTTAATATAATTTCACTTGCCAAGATACATTAAACATATTTTCAGTTGCGATGATATTTTTGCAGTGAGGCGTTTCAAATTAACACAGCATAATATTCCCTTTATGCTCAGAGGAGTGATGAGACGACAACCTTCATGAAGATTTTTAATTTTTCTCACATCAAAGCACATATTTACATTTATACAGAAAGCAAAATGAAAAGAGAACAAAGAAATATAAATTGACCTTGAAATAAAGTTATGATTGATTAGTGTGCTGTGCTGTACAGATGGGGCTCGACTTAAACAGCAGTAAACCCTGCGGTCAGTGGCGTCCAGCCATTTCCACTGTGCTTCACCGTACTGCTTCCCTTATGCAGTCATACTATCACTGCACACAAAGCAGTATGACCTGTGTTCTAGACTCCCTGCTGGAACCACAGATATTTATATCTCCAGATTGCTGACAGAGTGGAGTTCCACATAGACCTCCACTCATTTTCACTTAATACTGAACGGCTTTTTCTTTAAGGCAGGCCTCAGAATCAAATGTATACATTAAAAAGATGGTTCTTCAATGGTTCTTTAATAGAGAAAATGGTTCTATATAAAACTGTACATGCTAAGATGGTTCTTTACATGGTGAAATTGTTCTTCAGATTGATGGAGAATGTGTTATTTATGGTTCTATATAGCACCAAAATGTGTTCATCTGTAATTATGATGTCAAGCTTATTACAATAGAAGAACCCTTTTCTATATAAAACCATCTTAAGCACATTTTCCATCAGTCTAAAGAACCCTTTCACCATGCAAAGTGTTCTCTGAGTGTTCATCGTTCTATAAAGAACCACATTCTTTACTAAAAAATGAACACAGAACTTTGAGTCTGTCAGTGTGCAGCAGCGCTTAGTGAAGCAGCTAACCTGAAAGCTAACTTCACTACACTGCAAAAAATCATATCTTAGCGATCAAAAACATCTTTAATGTAGTTAATATATCTAATATTTCTCATTATAAGATTCTTGTGAGAATATTATAAAATTGTTTGTTATTTCTATAAATAAAATATATGTAATTTTGTTATTCAATTAGCCATGAGTACTATATAGAACAATTTCATGCTTAAATGGTTCTTTGCATGGTGAAATGGTTCTTTAGATTGATGGAGAATGTGTTGTATGTGGTTCTAAAGAGCACCAAAGAGGGTCCTTCTGTTGTTACGATTTTAAGCTTGTAACAATTGCAGAACCCTTTTTGGTGCTATACAGAACCGTTAACTCCACATTCTACAACAGTCTGAAGAACCATTTCACCATGGAAAAAAACATTCAAGCATGAAATGTTTCTATATAAGACTTATGCTTCTAAATAGAACCGTTCTGTTTACTAAAGAACCCTTGAAGAACCCACTTTTTTAAGCATGTACTCTCAGTGTTATTGGCTGATCCTCTTGGCCTGTTAGTTCTCTGAGCCGAGAGCTAAAGTTAGTTAAACTGATCCGTGTTCTTTTACAGGATATGTTTATTGTTTTTAGACATTTTTCTTCATTTCTATGCAAACATATAAACTCACTGCAGTTCTGGGATTCTCTCCCCAAATTCTGATGAAAAATGATGAGATAATGCACAATTTATTTATGTTTTACTACCCAACTTTTTAACTACTCAAGCCTTTTCCGAAGTAAGCTACAAAAAAATACTAAAAAGAGTTTGGATATCCACATATTTGGATAGCTGCTTCCATAATCTGTAACAAATAATGCATCCTAGATTATATTAGTCATAAAAGAAAACATTTACATGGATTAATACACGTAAAATGTCTTGGCACAGCCCATAAACTGCAAAAATGATATCATAGCCAGTGAAATCATCTTAAATGTAGTTAATATATCTAATATTTCTCATTATGAGACTGTTGTAAGAATATTATAAGATTATTCCACCTGTTTCCAGACATTTTGACTTTTTTATATAACTTTATCCAGTGAAAGTGGCCGATCATTTTGCTTGTTTTGAGAAATAATGCTTAAAACAAGAAACAATCTGCCACTGGAATAAGACACTTTCACTTTAGAACAAATAAAAATGAATAGAAATATGTTAAATAATCTTACAATATGCTTACAGCTGTCTCATAATGAGAAATATTAGATATCGCTGTTGTCGGACTAAAACCTCGTATCTCCAAAATGGTAACTTTACAGGAGAAGGAAAAAACCTACTTTACTTTTAATGTAAGTCAATGGAACCAGAATTTTTTCCAAGTCATTTTGGGCCGTTTCTTTTAGTCCATTCATCATGAAATTTACACACAATATAAAGGGCAACAGGCATCTTCAAATCATGTCAAAAACTGAAAAACGAGGTTTTCTTCCCACAACAGCGATATATTAACTACATTTAATGCTAAGATACCATTTTATGCGGTTTAAACGGGATACCGTTTCAGGAAAATGTACACCTCAGCATTTTGTTATGTTTTGTTATATGTTATGTTGAATATGTTTACATTTCGCCCGTACAGCTCTGACAGGGAGCTCCAGTATGACATCAGCAGTGTGGTTCTATGTACATCTGTGATTGGAACGAAGGACTGACTGGTGTTTGCAAACTCCCGCCGTTCAGGAAAACAGTGGAAAAGTGAACGTTCTCATTATTAACATCAAGTAATCACGCTTGCACTGCCAGTGTGGAGCCACCACAGCAACACGGAGATACGAACACAGAGCTGTGGAAGGATCTCTGGAGACGATACAATCAACCTGGACATCCTTCATGTTCTTAGTCCAAAGTCTTTTGGCTTTATTACCGAAGATATTGAGGAACTCCCACCTGTAAAGAGAAAATAGGAAGCAGCTGGTCAGGTTGGCATGTTCACTCAGAAGCAGTGTTGAGGGTTACACAGTATAAAGTAATGCATTACGGTAATGTTACTCTTGAGCCTCTAACAGAACAATGTAAACCCTCTGAGCTCTGATTCATTCTCTCTATCGATGTGTGGACGTCTTCTTAAATCCCCCTCTAAAGGCTCTTCATATATCATGATCCTCATGTGTTTCATATCTAAATGCTCCGTTATCTTCATCACTACTTTCCAAAACCGCTGCAGCAGCTTCAGCAGCTGTAAACTCTCTGCACGCCGTTTCACATGAGTCTCCGATGTGGACTGAATGAGGAATGAAGGGTTTCCGGCGTGATGGTCAGTGCTTAGTGATTTCCTGAGTGTCCATTGGTCAGTTTCACACAGAATGTAGACGGACACACGAATCCACCAGCTCCACACGGTGAGAGGCAGATGACGTGTATCTCAGCCCCTCTTCATAGGCTCATAACTCCGGATGTGAGTCTCGTATGATCTCGAGATAAGATGGAATGGAAAGGGCGACTCTACAGATTCAGGAAGTGTTTGAACTGGATTTCTAAGCTGGATCATCACAAAGATACACAAACAGAGATAGAGACAGAGAATCTGATGCGGAGGTGAGGGTTAATTTCACTAAACTGAATTTTCCTCTAAATAGATTATCCGTGTTTGTTTTGCATGTGATTTGCGTGCGCATGTTTAACCCGCAGCAAACTGAGGGAATCTATTGATTCATCTAACCATATTAAATGAAACTGATGGATTAAGAACTCAAGAAAAGCAAAACCCAACCTCCCCTAAACATACTGGACATGCAGTCCGATAGTCGTGCAAATTCAGGAAAGGACAGAGGGGACATGTCCCCACCACTTGTTAACGTTACACACAATCATTTTTGTGGGGGTGTTGGATGTCAAAAAAGTATATAGCTTATATCAATGGGAAATATTATCAATAAATATCCCACACCAGTCATATTTCATTGGCATTACAAGCTACGACAGAGGGCAGCTGTGTAAGTGAACCTGAACCTCGCCAAATACAGTCTGTTAGTGTGCAGCAGCGCTTAGTGAAGCAGCTAGCCTAACAGCTAACTTTACTGCATTGCAAGAAAAAGACATCTTCAGTGTAGTCAGTATGTATAATATTTCTCATTATGAGACTGTTGTAAGAATATTATAAGATTATTTCACCTGTTTCTGTAAGTAAAATCTAATTTTTTCTTGTTTTAAGAAATTTTATCTCATTGAAAGTGTCTTATTGCATTTTACTTGAAACAAACAAAATTATCTTTATTATTTTTTGAAAGAAGTAATAGAAATAATCTTATAATATTCTTACCAAAGTCTCATAATGAGAAATATTAGATATATTAACTACATTTAAGATGTTTCCATTTGCCAAGATGTCATTTTTTGAGCCATTCATCATTTTAATCAGTAGAACTGGCTGTTTGTAAATAAAGTACTGAGTTTGTACAGCTGCTACAGATGTGTAAATTAATCCCTTTACAGTTTAAGCAGTGTAATTATTTATTTGTAATGAATTATTTCTGTGGTTTTGTCAGTGAAGTTTGTTTATGAGTCTTCACATTAATTTACACTCAACATTTTAATCCATTTTTGGTTCAGTCCCAAACTGGAGAATCTAATCTGCCAGAGAAAAAATAACGCCTTGTTTATTTAGTCCTGCCATCCTGTTGCCCAGCACTGCGAGGCATCTGTCTTATCGAGGCCGGACAAAACGAGGGCTATTTATAGTGGCATTAAGAGGGAGGAATGTGTGGGGTCAAGATCCTGTCATCTGAGGGTAACAGCCATTTTTCCATCACAGGGGCACGACGTCCACTCAGACTGTGGGTTTAATGGTGTGTTCTTTCAGCACGTGGCGCATTCCAGGGCAGGTCACTAGAACCTGCTCTGCTGTGAGCGTTCAGACGGTTTTGGAAGACGACGTTCCGCGTCGAGAAAGAAGCCCGAACAGTCGACGCAGTGCAGCAGACGAGTGGGACGCTGGAGTGCAGGACCAGCTCTCCAAGCTCCTTTATTCACACCTGCACTTTTTACGACTTGAGCAGCTTCGTTTTCTCAGAAACTGTTCAACCTTAGCAAGTTTTATAACTGTAGTGCCCTGCAACAATGTTCTAAAGTCAGATGGACCGTTTTACCAAACTAACAATTAAAAAAAAAATTCAGAGATTAGATATTTACAAGAATCACGTTCTGATCTATTTAAACCCAAGACATTAATGGAGACAGTAATAAGCTAAATATAAATACAATCATCATTTATATTGTACTTTCTATTGGGAGGAGTCTGTCTCAAACCCAAACCCCTAAATTTACACTTCTGAAAATAAAACTTAAATTCTTTTGCAGTTTTTTCCATGTTTTTTCAAGTTACCTTGAAATATTTTAGAATGTGAAATTATCATGACTTTTTAAATAAAAAAAAACGTTTTCATGTCGTACTGAAACACAGAGTTTTATTGTGTGGGTGGAGCCTTGTTTTAGCCACGCCCCTGTATTTCAGAGCAGGTAGTGAGGTGCATCCCTGTCCCTCATGGCCACATGGTGAGCAGTTAGATCCCATTGTTTTGAAGTAAATTTGTCTAAAATCTGTCCTAAAATCTGAAAATCAGTGTGGAACATTAAGAATCGTCATATTTTCTGCAGTTCAGCACTTTTTAGTGTTTTAATGTAAAATATGATGATTTTCTGTGTGAACAGCTGTTCAGAGCTGTGTTTGCTGCATTTTTGAGCTCAAAATGAGCCAAAATTGTCACTGAAACAGTCACTACTGAAACATCTGGTACAGTTTGGTAGAGTGATGATTGTTTTGGTAGAGACAAAATGGAATGTTTAATCATTAGTTTTAATAAAATAATCATAGTTAAGGTTTAGAGTCACTCAGAGCAAACGGGTTTTAGTCTAAAGTCCAAATCATATGTAGGGTTTGTACAATCATGAACATCCTGGAAAAGTCATGAAATGTAAAACGAATGTAATAATTTCCCAATAATGTAATAATGTGGCCCCAAAAATGACTCAACTTGGTCTAAAAAATGTAATAAAACCCAGTGATGTAATAACTTGTCCAATAATGTCTTAATTGATATTGTAATAATACTTTTACTGATAATTTAATACCTTATTACATTATTGTAAATGTATTATATGTGTACGTTTATCATTTTTGTTCAAATTTTAATGCAAATGGATGATGTAATACTTTTAATATGTCATGTTTTGTGTGTATGAATCATGTTTACTCCTCCCTACAGAATCTACCATCTAACGAAAGCTGAGAGGCTGTGTGTCGTGATATTCACCCGTCTGAGAGATTTGATGCTGCTCGCCCGGATGGAGGCCATGAGTTCATCGTGAGCCGAGCGCATCGGCGTGGACGGCCTGGAGTTCTCTCTGTCGGCGATGGGCCTCAGGGCGTTCTTCAGCTCCTTCAGGATGCTCTCGGTCTCGTTCTCCTTGGACGGCCTCTTCTTCCCTTTCTTGGACTTGGGCTTGCCCTGAGTCTGCTGCTGCTTCTTCTTGGCGCTGGCTTCTTGGAGCTTGATCACCTCCGCGATGTTTCGGGTGGGGGCTTTCTTCTCGGGGGTGACTTTCTGGGCTTTGGGTGGAGGTGGAGGAGGCGGAGGAGGTGGGGGTGGTGGTGGAGGAGGAGGCGGGGGAGGCGGCACAAGAGCAGGAGGGGTGCTCTTCTTCACCAGCTTCGGGGAGGACCACGGAGAACTCCGAGGAGAACCGTAAGGCGACGAGGCAGGCGTGCTCCTCTGCAGGGCGCTGGTGCGTGGGTTGATGGGAGTGGCGGCGCCTCCTTGCTGCTGACGCTGCTCCTGCATCCTCTTCTGCCTCTGTCTGTCCTGGTTGCGGGTCAGGATGCCGGTCATGCTCATGCGAGGGCCCGGCAGGTCGAACTGGTAGCCCAGCTTGAGCAGCGTGGTGTTCTCCTTCAGCAGCTTCACCATCTCCATCTCCACCTGCCCACCCAAGATGTGGCGCTGGTTGTGGAAGCGCAGCTCCGTCAGCGTGCTGTTGCGGGTGAGGGCTTGCACCAGCGCCAAGATGCCCTTCCCCGTCACAAAGTTGGACTCGATGTTCAGGTTGGTGATGTGGCAGTTCTCCCTCAGCATCTTGGCGATGGCGAAGGCCACCTGGTCGTCCGCGTGCGTGTTGGCCAAGCTGAAGATGCGCACTTGCGTGTTGGAGCGCAGAGCTTCCGCAAAGCGAATGAGGGTTTCCTGAGAGATGTTGTCGATGTTATTGAGGTTGACCTCAGCGGTTTCAGGGTCGTCGCTGAGGATCTTCTCCAGAGCCTCGTCCACCACCGTGGGGTTTCCGGACAGCTGGCTGGACTCCTGAACTCTAAAACTGGGGTCCAGCGGTGAACTTCTCCTCACAGGCTCCTCCGGTTTGAGCGTAGCGTGACCATTTTGCAGGGTGTACGGAGGAGCACGTCTCTCCACAACGTTCTCCTTTTTGGAATGTTCCTCTTGTTCTTCATCCTCCTCCTCTTCTTCTTCATCTTCATCCTCATCTTCATCCTCATCTTCATCATCATCTTCATCTTCGTCCTCCTCGTCTTCAGTCACAGGGTTCTCCACTTCACTTTCCTCCTCCTCATCTTCTGCACTTACACGGTCTTGAGATTCTCCCTTTTCGTTCTCCTCAGCAGCTTCCTTCTCCTCCTCTGATTCTGCGCTCTTACTTTCCTCTTTTTCATTATTCTCTCCATCCTGTAATCCAGAACGAGAACAAAAGAACGGAGAACATCAAATAAAAATTACAACCTTGTGCCTCGGACATAACATTGTGTTTGGTCAGGTAGGACAGCTTTTGTTTGGGAATAATTTATTGACCATACCTGAAGGTACACTCTTAAAAAGATGGTTCTTCTAGGGTTCTTTAGTAAAGACAGTGGTTCTATATAGAACCATGAACACTCAAAGAGCCACTTGCATGCTTAAAGCGTTCTTTGGATGATGAATCATTCTTCAGATTGATGGAGAATGTGTTGTGTGTTTGAAAATTGTTCTATATAGCACCAAAAAGGGTTCTTCTGTTGTTACAAGCTTAACATTATAATTACAGCAGAACACTTTTTGGCGCTATTTAGAACCATATACAACACATTCTTCACCAATCTAAAGGGCCATATCACCATGCAAAGACTCCTTTGAGTGTTCATGGTTCTCTATAGAACCATTGACTTTACTAAGGAACCCTTGAAGAACCATCTTTTTAAGAGTGTACTTCAAACATCAAAGGGTAGCTTGTAATGTGGAGTTTCCAACATCATTACACAGTGGTCTATTGATAAAATGATATATCAGTGCACACTTAAAAATAATGGTTCTTCAAGGGTTCTTTAGTAAAGAAACTGGTTCTACATAGAGCCATGAACACTCAAAGAACCCTTTGCATGATTCCAGGGTTTTTGCACTGTGAAAGGTTCGTCAGATTGATGGAGAATGTGCTGTGTATTTTACTATATAGCAGCAAAAAAGGTTCTGTTATTGTTTGGATGTCAAGACTGTAACAATAGAAGGACAATTGTTGGTGCTATATAGAACCCTCAGCACATTGAGCACATTCATCATCAATCTGAAGAACTCTGTCCTGATCCAAAGAACCCTGTAATCATGCAGAGTGTTTGTGGTTCTACATAGGATCATTGTCTTTACATCATAACAATAGAAGAACAATCTGAAGAACAATTTCACCATACAGAGAACCACTTAATCATGAAATGGTTCTATATAGAACTCACGGTTCTATATAGAACCATTCACTTTTTGAAAATAGTTCTATGTAGAGTTTTATAACGTTAATATCCAGGTTGCAACTCTTTTTGTGTATATAGAACCATATACAACACATTCTCCATCAATCTGAAGAACCTCTTCACCATACAGAGAACCACGTGATCATGAAGTGGTTTTATGTAGAACTCATGGTTCTGAAGAGAGCCATTCGCTTTTTGAAAATGGTTCTAGATAGAGTTCTTCTATTCTTCTGTGGTTCTATATTGTTAATGTCCAGCATGTAACCCTTTTTGTAGTATGTAGAACCATATACAACACATTCTCCATCAATCTAAAGAACCACTTCACCATGCAAAGAACCACTTAATCATGAAAAAGTTCTATATAGACCTCAGGTTCTAAATAGAACCTTTCGCTTTTTGAAAATGCTCATATATAGAGAGAGTTCTTCTATTCTTCTATGGTTCTATATAGAGTTCTTCCCTTGTTAATGTCCTGCTTGTAACCCTTTGTCATGCTATAAAGAACCTTTAAAAAACCATCTTTTTTAGAGTGGTCACAGTTGTCTGTTGGGGATCCACTGACCTGGGGGCTTGAGGACCCCGTCCTTTCACTCTCGAGAAGCTTGCGTGACTCGTTCTCCCAGTATTTGAGGAGAGCCTCTCGGCTGAAGGTGCCCGTGGGAGTTTTAGGCGTCTGGTCCCTCTGTCTTAGTCCGATAGGGACGTTCTCGTCTGGGTCAATATCTGCCAGCTCCTTCTCCAGCTCCTGGAGCTCCTCGGGGGTCAGCGAGGCCAGCAGCTCATCTTCGTCCAGATCCTCGTACTTGCTGAGCTCCCGCCGGTAGCCGAAGGTGCTCATGGCTTCCTTAGGGCTGTGAGGAAAGCTCTGAGAGTACAGCTGTCCTCTCTGTGGCTCCTGAGATCAGGGCTGGAGGTGACCGGTGTGGGTGACAGTGTCAGGAGGGGGTGTCTGATGGTCTACAGCGGCCAGCAGATGGACGAGCTTTTAAGAGCAGGATCAGAAGAGGCGTGCAACAAAGCTCTGGGCCGTGATGCCGTTGCTTTTTTGGGAGGTGGGAGTCAAACAGACAGAGCCGCAAAAAGAACCTGAGATCACCCGGTGGCCGCGGCGAGGCCTGTCAGCAGATCCTCGCAGCATTGTTCATGTCCAAAATAAGCCCAACCGGGCAATGAGAGAAGAGCTTGGAAATAAGCACAGCAGTTGGGCTTCGGTGACATCCAGCCAGAGCTGAATCAGTTTTAAATGAACAGCCACATATCAGCACTGTCTGACCC
The DNA here is from genome assembly GCF_904425465.1 of Colossoma macropomum. Taxonomy (NCBI): domain Eukaryota; kingdom Metazoa; phylum Chordata; class Actinopteri; order Characiformes; family Serrasalmidae; genus Colossoma; species Colossoma macropomum. Next base: position 62,110,077 of record NW_023494792.1, on the reverse strand, counting down.
GGAATAAAATCTACTACCTTTCATTAAAACTTGCCTTCATTAAGGTCTTGTTTTCTGTTTAATTAGGCCCAAATTAGACTTTAATAAGTGGTTTATTCACTATACGTTAAGCTTCGTGCAAAAAATGGTATTTTTTCAAGTAAAATTATCTTAATATAGTCAATAAATCTAATATTTCTCCTGTTGAGATTGTTGTAAGCTTAAAATCATCTCAGTATACTGGCAGATCATTTTACCTGTTTTAAGAAATGAGCTTGAAACCAGCAACATTATCTGCCAGTACAGTGAGATAATTTAATTAAGCAAATAATATCTAGAAATAAATTAAATAATCTTATAATCCCATCTCAAAATGGTAAATGTTAGATATGTTGACTAGATTTAAGATCATTTCACTTGACAAGATACAATTTTTGCAGCGTTTATTCATCACTGACCTGCATTGATACATAATTAGAGGTGTTTTACATAAAAATCACTAATAATTTCACTGCAAAACAAACATTTTGTTATGCAAATTACTGAATATGAATTCTCATCTAAATTCACATTTTATTAGTGTGTAATTGGCAGGATTTGAGTATTGTAGTGTCAACCCTGCAAAAAATGGTATCTTGTCAAGTAAAATGATCTTAAACATAGTCAATAAACCTAATATTTCTAATGATTTTACCTGATTTAAGTAATTTATTATTTATTATTAGTAAGTAAAATTATCTCACTATACAGGCAGATAATTTTGCTTGTTTTAAGAAATGTGCTTGAAACCAGCAACAAGTACAGTGAGATAATTTAAATAAAATGACCTAAAACGTCAATAATCAATAGTCAAAAGTCAATAATATCTAGAAATAAGTTAAATAATCTTATAATAAGTGCACAATCATCTCAAAATGGTAGATGTTAGATATGTTGACTAGAATTTAGATCATTTCACTTGACAAGATAAAATTTTTGCAGCATTTATTCATCACTGACCTGCACTGATACATAATTAGAGGTGTTTTACATGAAAATCACTAATAATTTCATTGTAAAACAAACACTTTGTTGTGCAAACTACTGAACATTAATTATCATCTACATTCACATCTTATTAGTGTATAATTGGCAGCATTTGATTGGTGTAATGTCAAGCTTTATTTATGTCAAGTTTCGCTTTATTGCAGTTTATTACTTAAGAGCTATTAAGATTTTAATAAGTCACTAATACTTCAGAGATGTGTTGAATATTCTAAAGTGCAGTTTTAGCCCCTGAGCTCTTGTATGTAACACAGTACTGACATATTAGTGCAGTATTCAAATTTTTGGCAACCAAAACTGAAAACTTATAGAACAAGGGAACCTAAATCTTGTTTCTGTTCTAATCAGGTTAATCTTGTTCTTGCAGACAAACAGTAAACATGTACTAAGTAAACCTTTTAAATAATATTCCAATGACCAATAATGACCAATATACACCATATCGACAAAAGTATTGGGACACCTACACATCACACCTACAGGAGCTTTTATGAGTCCCATTCTAAATCCATAGACATTAATATGGAGTTGGTCCCTCTTTGCAGCTCTAACAGCTTCCACTCTTCTGGGAAGCTTCTACAAGATTCCAGAGAGAGTCTGTGGGAATTTCTGCTCATTCATCTAGAAAAGCATTTGTGAGGTCAGATGCTGATGTCGGACGAGAGGTTCTGGCTCACAATCTCCATTCTAGTTCATCCTAAAGGTGTCTGATGGGGTTGAGGTCAGGGCTCTGTGAGGGCCAGTCAAGTTCTCCCACACCAAACTCACCCATTCAGGCCTAACTGGAGCTGCTTTGTGCTCTGGGGCTCAGTCATGCTGGAACAGAAAAGGTTCTTCCCCAAACTGTTCCACAAAGTTGGAAGTGACAATTGTCCAAAATGTCTTGGTGCTGAAGCATTAAGATTTCCCTTCACTGGAACTAAGGGTTCTAGACCAACCCCTGAAAAACAACCCCATATCATCATCCCTCCTCCACCAAACTCTACAGCTGGCACAGTGCAGTCAGGCAGGTAACGTTCTCCAAACCCAGACTCGTCCATCAGACTGACCGATAGAGAAGCGTGATTGGTCACTCCACAGAATACGTTTCCACTGCTCCAGAGTCCAGTGGTGGCGCTTTACTCCACTTCATCCGACGCTTGGCATTGTGCTTGGTGATGTAAGGCTTCATGCAGCTGCTCAGCCATGGAAACCCTGCCATGAAGCTCCCGGCCCAGTTTCTGTGCTGATGTTGAGGCCAGAGGAGGTTTGAACTCTGCAGTTATTGATCAGCAGAGCGTTGGTGGCTTTTATGCTCTGTGCTCCTCAGAACTCGGAGACCTGCTCTGTAACTTTACGTGGTCTGACACTTCATGGCTGAGCTGCTGTGGTTCCTAAATGCTTCCACTGTTCAATAGTACCACTCAGAGTCGATCGTGGAAAATCTAGGAGGGAAGAAATTTAATGATCTGACTTGTTGCAATGGTGGCATCTATTACAGCACCACACTCTAATTCAGTGAGCTTCAGTTAGAACGACCTATTCTTTCACTAATGTGTGTAAAGGCAGGCTGCATGGCTAGCTGCTTGATTTTATACACCTGTGAATGAAACACCTGAATTCAGTGATTAAGAAGTGTGTCCAAAAGCATTCCCCTGACCAATCACTAGGCTGAAGTCTCAAAAAACCATGCAAAGCATGAAATAGTTCTATGTACAACTAGAACCATTGCCTTTACTAAAGAACCTTGAAGAACGATGGTTTTTAAGTGTGTAGGATATTTTTATTTATCATACTGTGGTTTTATTTTCATAGCCCACCTACTTTGGTTCTGGTATGCGGTACTTTAGTACTCTTTTGCTTAATTCATACCAAAACAGAGGATCTGGAGAGCTCTGATGTCGCTGGATGAGCACTGAGAGTCCTGGCTCTGTACTGTAAACAGCTGCCTCAGATGTGTCGGCCTGATTCATCAGTGTCGGCCAGTGCGGTTCTGTTTGCCGAGCGGTCAGATCAGCTCTAGGCCTGCAACTAAACCTCCTCTCTGACCAGGCGAGGTGAGGCATGCAGCAGAACATAATGTTCACTGCGTGTCTCTGAGCAGACTGACCGTGTTGGCTGCGCAGGAATGCGATTCTGTTTGTCTGATAACATGAGTGTCTAGCAACACCGCCAGCTCTGGACTGCTGGACAGTGAACCACAGCAGCCTCTGGTGTTGTCAGCTGCTCGTAAACACTGACGTTTGTCCAGCATGGTTGTAAATTCTTCAGCTAATCTGGGTCAGGAGCCCCAGCAGATCTCAGGAAGAAGCTGCTTCAATGCAGCATCTACTGCATCGTTAATTGACTGTACTGTTAAAGGGGAATCCCGCTGATTTTTCAAATTTTCTAAGTGGTGAAGTTCATTCAGAGTGGTTTGGTGTGAAACGCTCCGTTGTAGAGAAACTTACCGAGTCAGAACTGTTCACAGTGGTGATGATAGGAACCAGACGTCCACCTCTAAAAGCTCCCTCACAGAAAGTTCCTACATGAAATGGTTATGAATGTTTTGAGAGGATTTTGGCTTATTTTTTAACACATGCAGTCTTGATCATCTGAAAAGTGCTGTTTTAATTACAAATTACGAAATTAATAACGTTTTGGATAAAACTATCGTACACGGAAAACCAAACTCATAGTGCCAAGTGAAAAACTACTGACAAGTGTCTCTAAAGTAACTTGGTTACTGGGTAACTTTGTAAACTATGTCAGAAAATCATACAGTAGCCTATCATGGTGAATGAAGCTGGTAAACTATGGAACTATTCAATAAAGAAAATGGTCAGCATGCACGGGAATCAATTAGATTTTTCTCATAATAGATTCATATTTCCTGCTTTCCTCCTTGCAAGATTTGTCGCTCATCGCTTTTTAGAAATAGAGTCGCTCAGTAAAAAGGGCCTCAAAAGTCACTAAGTCTAGCGGCTCAGGCAGGGATGAGGCAGAGACCCATTTACCACAGAAGATTCAGTGATTGTATGAGCCCATAATTCGTATTCATATTAAATGTTCTGCCAGTAAAAAGAGACCAGTGGCTACAGAAAAAAGCCCCGTGTCTGTAGCCCCAATATCCAGACCCTAAACTCACCCCTGGGCAGCTCCAGTTCTGGACAGACAGAGACGCTGCTATCAGCGTATGCCATATGTCATATATGGAGGCAGAAAAAGTGACTCAGTGTGAAAATGATGCTCTGTTTGTGAATCTCATGGTGCTACATAGACTGTCAGTCCCGTAACTCCACCCCTGCTTTATCCCCTTGGTCATCTCGAGTCCTGAAAAGATGTTTGTGGTGATGTTGTTGACACTTGCGAGCTTCTGGTGGGGTTTTACACAGCGGTGTTCTGTAAAACTAGGCAAGAGAGTGCTAGAAGTGGTCTGTAGAGAGCATCAGCAGCGCCCTCTGCTGGCAAAAACAAGCACAATCTGAGACGTCTGCCCATCTGTTCTGCTGCAGGACTTTCCGCTGTTTTTAACTCTCAGTTAAGAACGGGGACAGTTCCAGCCGGGGACAGGCCACCAAACATGGGGACAGTCCCCAGAAAATGGGGACCTCTCATCACCCTAACCATAAATAGCATTGCTATGAAGATGTAAAGCTCAGTTAGCTCACTAAGCTGGCTTTTTAGCTGATGACAGCATGATAAGTTATGCAGATTACAGAGCTTACATCTGCAATTAAAAACATTCTGTGCAAAGATAAATATTATTGCTATCACTGAGGTTTGCGAGCTTCACTGTTAGCTCATAGTTTAGGCTTCATAACATGCAATGACAAAAAGTTTCACTGGTTTGATTAATGTTAACAGGGTGGAGGGATATGTAATATGCAGGGCATTGTGAGGCAAAATAGTCCCCAGAGAAAACTTATTTTTTCATATTTTATCATTATCAACATTACATACACAAAATTGCTGCACATTTTAAAATCAGATGTAGTGCATTTTAATATATGTAAGATCCACACAAAGGAAAAATGATATTATTTCCAATAATGCACACTCAAAACTCAAATACGGCAGGTAATAGTATATTTCATTAATACAAATCAAGCATCAATATAGGCTATGAGATATAATCATGATGTTTGTATGTTCAGTGTGATTTGGTTATCAGTTCTGATGTCCTCTGGCCCATCAGTTTCTGACCACAGGACCACTGACTGAATTTGTTTAATATACGATCATATGCAAGTTAAATTCCATGTTGTTGTTGACAACAAAGTAGCACATCTCTACAGAGAACACACTTAAACATGACATTTTTCTGCACAATTTCTATTTATTTGCTTTACTTTCTATTTTCTATTTATCTGCTTTATTTGTTTTACATATGTTTTTTTCCCAACATGATAAACTCAGTAAATAAACAGTAATTATGCATTAAAATGTACAGAACTGTGTCCTCTATAGAGGATGTGTTCACTTATTTACACCCATCAACAACAACATGCAATTTGACCAGTTTTTGCATATGAATTTCCATGGTGACTCTTTTCAACTCGGATTTTGGGTGTCATATTTTAATACCTCTCGTAGCAAAAAAAACACATTTTTAGACATTCTATGATGTAAATTATTTAAAAATCGATTTTAAAACTTTGACATTTTCAGGATCTGCTGGAATCCTGATGCAAAGCTCAGAAGACACGTGTGGGTTCACTGTTACTTTGGGATAGTAAATAAAATGGCCATATTTGCGTTGTTGTCACGGCGACCCCTGGTTCCTATGACAAACCTACGTCAAATCCAGAGTGATGAATTCACTGCTGGGATTCAAGAAGAGCTCCAAAGATTCATGATGATGAAGAGAGTTCTGAAGAGTTTGGAGGGGAGATGATGCTCCTCCATCTCTCCTGCATCCGCGTTTGAAATCTGCATCACCAGTGTAGCTAAGTAGTTACTGATGCCTACATCGTTACCACGGCAACCCATGCAGATAGACTGGTGATGTCTGGACACACAAATCCAATCTTAGTTCACTCTGACACACAAATATTAGACAATAATAGAAAATAATTGGACTAGAAAAGACAATAATATATTTACAGATTAGAAAAAAGAGCTAATAATTAAAAGTAAGACTTAACAGAAACCAACAAAACTGCTAAGAATGCTGGGAAGTTTTTTGGCCAAAAGACTCTTCAGTCTGTAGGACTGATCCAAATGAACTGATCTTGAGTAGATTCCCCTCAGTAACTAACGATGAGACAAGAAATAGCGAGTGTTTTGTATTATAACCCCATTCCAAAAAACACTGTGCAGAATGTGAATAAAAATAGGATGCAGTAATATGCAAATCATGTAAACCATATTTTTAAAGGAAAATGCTACAAAGACAACATATCAAATGTTGAAACTTTATTGTTTTTTGAAAAATATATGCTCATTTTGAATTTGATGCAAACAACACGTTCCAAAAAAGTTGGGACGGGGGCCTGTTTACCACTGTGTTTCATCACCTCTTCTTTAACAGCACTCTGTAAGCGTTTGGGAACTGAGGAGACACTGCTGTAGTTTAGAAAGTGAAATGTTTTCCTGTTCTTGTATGATACAGGATTTCAGCTGCTCATCAGTTCAGGGGCTCATTTGTTGTATTTTTCATTTCATCAAGTACCATTTGTTTTCAGTGGTGACAGGTCTGGACTGCAGGCAGGTCAGTTTAGCACCTGGACTCTTTTAATACGGAGCAATGCTGCTGTAATACATGCAAAATGTGGTTTGACATCGTCTCGCTGAATTAATCAAGGCCTTCCCTGAAAAAGACGTCGTCTGGATGGCAGCATATGTTGCCAAAACATGTATATATCATTCAGCATTAATGGTGCCTTCACAGATGTGCACGTCACCCATACCATGTGCACTAATGCCCCCTATACCATCATGAATACTGGCTTTTGAACTGTGCACTGATAACAAGCTGAGTGGTCTTTAGCCCAGAGGACAGTGTCCATGATTTCCAAAAAGAATTTCAAATGTTGATTCGTCAGACCACAGGACACTTTTCCACTTCCCCCTCAGTCCATTTTAAATGAGCTCAGGCCCAGAGAAGGTGGCAGCGTTTCTGGATCTTGTTTATATTTGGTTTCTTCTTTATGTTTTAGAGTTTTAACTTGCATTTGTGGATGCAGTGATGAACAGTTTTCACAGACAGTGGTTTTCAGAAGTGTTTCTGAGCCCATGCAGTGATTTCCACTACAGAATCATGTCTGTTTTTAATGCAGTGCTGCCTGAGGGCCCAAAGATCACGGCCAGCAAATACTGGTTTTTGGCCTCGACTCTTACATACAGAGATTTCTCCAGATTCTCTGACTCTTTTAATGATATTATGTACTGTAGATGATGAAAAGCAAAAGTTCTTTGCTATTTTACGTTGAGAAACGTTTTTCTTGAATTGTTGCACTGTTTGATGGTGCAGTCTTTCACAGAGTGGTGAACCCCTCCTCATCTTTACTTCTGAAAGACTCCGCCTCTCTGAGATGCTCTTTTATACCCAATCAGGTTACTGACATGTTGCCAATCAACCACCAGGTTTTTTTTTTTATCATTACACAACTTTACCAGCCTTTTGTTGCCCCCGTCCCAACTTTTTGTGTGGTTGGCATCCAGTTCAAAATGGGCAAATATTTTTCAAAAGCCAATAAAATTTCACAGTTTCAACATTTGATATGTTGTCTTTGTACTATTTTCAATGAAATATAGGATTTTGATGATTTGCACATCATTGCATTTTGTTTTTATTTACATTTTGCACAGCATCCTAACTTTTTTGGAAATGGCGTTGTAGTAAGTTTAACAAATTAGTAAAGTAAACCTAAAAAAGTAGTTCAATTATTGTTCAAGTGCAATTATTTTGACTTTATGTCTCAAACCACTGAATCTGTGGAATTCCTCTTTAGACCCCCCAGATTCTTGGCTCTCATGCATGCAGACAAGAAAAATGATTTTTAGTGCTAAGTTGTTTTGGCACCCAGCCTGAATCGTTTCTTGAACACTCATTATAAACTAATGACATATGAAACACAGCTATTTGATTTCATCATCAGTAACTAATTTCAGTTTGTAATATATTGTTCTAGTACAAAATAAAACACTTTCAGTGAAATAAGGACAACCTGAAAACTATACAGTAGAAAAACCACCTGCTCTTGCGTCCCTACCACTCGTCCATTCTACCATAGAGGTCATACTCCTTGTAGATCAGGTAGTTCTTCAGGGCGGGGGGGAAAGGAACAGCTCTCATGAACTCAGGGTCGTTCAGTCTTCTCAGGGTCATCTTCTCCCTGATGAGCAGCCTGCACAGGTGCTGCAGCGAGCGCGGGTTCCCTGCGACGGTAGAGATGTTCATTAGAGCTTCACTCATTGTCCATTTTATCAGCTCCACTGACCACAGTTTCACTCTGTAGTTCTATAGTTACAGACTGTAGTCCATCTGTTTCTCTGCATACTATGTTACCCTGTTCTTCAGTGGTCAGGACCCCCACAGAGCAGCTATTATCTGGGTGGTGGGTCATTCTCAGCACTGCAGTAACACTGACGTGGTGGTGGTGTGTTAGTGTGTGTTGCGCTGGTAAGAGTGGATCAGACACAGCAGTGCTGCTGGAGTTTTTAAACACTGTGTCCACTCACTGTCCACTCTATTAGACACTCCTACCTTGTCAGTCCACCTTGTAGATGTAAAGTCAGAGACGATAGCTCATCTGCTGCTGCACAGTTTGTGTTGGTCGTCCTCTAGTCTTTCATCAGTGGTCACAGGACGCTGCCCACAGGACGCTGTTGGCTGGATATTTTTGGTTGGTGGACTATTCTCAGTCCAGCAGCGACACTGAGGTGTTTAAGAACTCCAGCCGCATTGCTGTGTCTGATCCACTCATACCAGCGCAACACACACTAACATACCACCTCCACGTCAGTGTTACTGCAGTCCTGAGAATGACCCACCACCCAAATAGTACCTGCTCTGTGAGGGTCCATGGGGGTCCTGACCACTGAAGAACAGGGTAAAAGGGGGCTAACAAAGTATCAGAGAAACAGATGGACTACAGTCTGTAACTGTAGAACTACAAAGTGCACCTATATAGTAAGTGGAGCTGATAAAGTGGACAATGAGCGTAGAAACAAGGAGGTGGTCAGAATGTTGTGCCTGATCGGTGTATATATTGTGGTGGAGGGCAGCTCCATCACATGACTGTAGATGGGTTTTTGTATATATTTTTCTTTTTATGTTGTATCACCCTTTTTATTATAACTGTACTGTGTTGTGTGACTGAGACTGGCTGCTAAATATCCTTCAAGATCAATAAAGTATCATCTATCTATCTGCTTGTATGTCTATCTATCTATCTATCTATCTGGTGTCCTCAAGTTGAGTCAACTCAAGAAAAGCCATTATAGGCCCTCAATGTTGAATGAACACGGTGTGAGTGTGTCTTACTGAGGATGTCGCAGATCTCAGGCCACTCTTTATGTCTCTCCAGGATGATCTGCAGCTTGGAGCAGATGGGCACATGCCTCACGTAGTCCAGGAGGGTCCGCACCACCCGGCCCACCAGGTGCCTCAGGGAGGACACGCTGACGAATTCACAGAACTGACAGAGACAGAACAGAACATTAGGATCGGCTGCATTGTTGGACAATTAAGAACAGCTAAGGGTTTTTCACACAGCAGGAGTTTTACTAAGACTGAATAAACTAAACCCGAAGTTGGAGCTTTGATTATTATCAGTAATCAATTAATCCGCTGAGTTAAATGAACCATAACAGATGTTAAAGGACTCAAAAATACTTTACTGGAAAAAAAAATCTCAGATAGGGAAGGTTAAAAAACAGATATTACATTTTTTTTGTATTTATCTTTTTAATTTTATGATGTTTTTGTCTCAGTTTGTTTGAATTAATACTCTGAACTGCCATTTATTTGTTTTCTTTTATTATTGTTACTGAACTTTATCAACATGTGAAGCTCTTTGAGCTCATTATTATTATTAACAGTAATAACAGTAAAACCATCACTGAATTCATTCGTTTGCTTACTTTGATGCATTTATTTACAATTATATTTAAGTTGATAAAAAGTCAGGCATACACATCCATCTCCCTGTGCCTTTTGAGGTTCTTCCCAAAATTATTGATTAACAGCTCTGATATGTATGATTCATCTGAAAATCGTGAATGTCACTCAGCGGCGCCCTCTAAGGCCATCATTAACAAACACCAAATAAACGAACGTTGCTCACTGCTGCCCTCTAAAGGTGTTATAGCACCAAATCAGAAGTTAATTAACTTTGTTTTCGTAAGACCAAACGTGTCTTAATAAATGTTTTCTGTCTCATTATATTTACTTGCCTCAGACCAACTGACAAAAACGCCCAATTAAATCTTTTGTTGCATTGTAAACATAAGACTGTGAAAGCTAATAACTGTGGAAAATAATTGTGGTCAGCTTAAATAGTTGCAGTTATCTCCAATAACTGTGATCACGCAAGTATATAATAACTGTGCCGGGCCTATTTAGTGCTAACATGTCTACCATGAATCTACAAGCTGCTCAGTGTGGCTTCATAATGACTTGGCATGTTTTTCATTCAAATTATGAACCAAATTTTTGCCAGTTCATCAAGAAACTAAATTTTAATCATCACACGATTAAAGGCCTCAGCATACTTCCTGTGAAATGAAGTTCGCGAGCATTGCGTGAAGCCGAAAGGGCCTTCGCGAGCTTACAAGCCCAAATACTGCCGCCATTTAAGGTGGAATGGGAAAATATGAACAAGAAGCTGGTGAATAGAAAGCCAACAGAGTCAAGCTATACATTTTGGTGCTCTACTACTGGTTAGTACTACCGAATTGACTTAACGTCTTACATTTAGGAGGTTTTCAATGTTTATTTAACAAATGTGCGTTTCACTAAAACATTGGTGTCTCTGCCAGCGCTCAGTGTACTTCTTTTGAAACAGAGCTCCTCACAGTTGACCAGCTTTGTCTTATGGCACGCCTCTTTTTTACTGACCAATCACAGGCTTTGTTGCGCAGTGGTGGATGCAATTCGTAATTTGTATCTGTACTTTACTGAAGTTTTTCCATTTTGGGTGACTTTTTACTTTCACTCCACTACATTTCAAAGTCAAATATCTCACTTTTTACTCCACTACATTATGAGAAATCTGTCGTTCCTTTTGGTTTATGTGTGTATAAAAACGTAACACGTCAAAACGAAAGAAGCGCAAAGCAAGAACACCAATCAGGGCACAGCGCTCACTTTGTTTTGAGCTTGTTTTGTCCTGTTGGTCATACCGACCCAGTGCAGCACACGGTTCAACATCAGTGCTGCAGCGTAAAATTTTGGGAGTCTATTCAACATAAATGATGAACTAACCTAACTTTGTGTAAACAGACCACAATATAGAAATATGTACACATATGCAGTTGTGACTGACGTGTCTTTATTCTGAATTTATACAAACACTATTTAATTTTATAGTAAATTAGTTTTGTCTAGTTTATGTTTATGAACAGAGACCTACAGATGCAGTTTAATAAAGGAAACTCATTTGTGAATCTGAGTTTAAAGTTTTTATTAAACTTAAACTTGTAACTAAGTTGTAAATAAATCTTAAACTGAAACTTTGCTTGTTTGTAAAAAGTGATTTCAGAGCCACTCAGTTCTACCTGATGGAAACTGTTCGCCTTCAGTGTTTTGTGCTTTTGATCATTTTGATAGACAGGATGTGAAAAAAGCAGCTGTGTAAGAATCCAAAACAGACTGTGCCTGTTAAAATGAACCTACCGTCACTTTGCTGGATCTGCTGACCGTCTCACTCTCTAGTGTGTAACTCTGCTCCCAGATGTAGGGCATCACGGGGCAGACGTCGTGGTCACACTGAAAGCAGCTCTCTACATGGTAGCCGTTGTTGAGGAGCAGGCGCAGCATCATCTCGTCCTGCAGGCAGTACTGCAGCGCCGTGGGGAACAGCGTATCGTTAATCAACGTGAAGAAGCAGTTGACGTCTGCGCCGTAGGCCAGGAGCAGCCGCACCAGCTCGTAGCGGCTAGCCCTGACGGCCACTAGGAGGCAGCGCAGAGGGTCCAGGTCGGGATGGGCTCCAGCATTGAGCAGCATCTTTGTACAGGTGACGTCACCGTTTGAAACTGCGAAATACAGCGGGGTCTTCCTCATGTCGCCGTAGTTGTCGGAGATGTGGCTCCCCAGGAGATAGTTGACGTCAAAGCCCTTGTCAATGAGCAGCTCCAGGCAGGAGGCCTGACCTCCGTCTGCAGCCGAGTGCACCGGACTCATCCCAGACAAACGGATGGCCCTCTTAGTGGTAATGGGAACGAGCGTCTTCAGAGCCCTGAGAGTTTAAAGACCAAATATATTCAGCCATAACATTAAAACCACCACCTCGTTTCTACACTCACTGTCCATTTAATCAGCTCCACTGACCACATAGTTTCAATCTGTAGTTCTACAATTACAGACTGTAGTCCATCTGTTTCTCTGCATACTTCGTTACCCTGTTCTTCAGTGGTAAGGACCCCCATGGACCCTCACAGAGCAGGTACTATTTGGGTGGTGGATCATTCTCAGCACTGCAGTAACACTGACGTGGTGGTGGTGTGTTAGTGTGTGTTGCGCTGGTCTGAGTGGATCAGACACAGCAGTGCTGCTGGAGTTTTTAAACACCTCAGTGTCACTGCTGGACTGAGAATAGTCCACCAACCAAAAACATCCAGCCAACAGCGTCCTGTGGGCAGCGTCCTGTGACCACTGATGAGGGACTAGAGGATGACCAACACAAACTGTGCAGCAGCAGATGAGCTATCGTCTCTGACTTTACATCTACAAGGTGGACTAACAAGGTAGGAGTGTCTAATAGAGTGGACAGTGAGTGGACACAGTGTTTAAAAACTCCAGCAGCACTGCTGTGTCTGATCCACTCGTACCAGCGCAACACACACTAACACACCACCACCACGTCAGTGTCACTGCAGTGCTGAGAATGACCCACCACCCAAATAGCACCTGCTCTGTGAGGGTCACAGGGCAGACGTCGTGAACAGGGCAATAAAATATGCAGAGAAACAGATGGACTACAGTCTGTAGGTTCACTGGTGGTTCTGGATAGTAAATAAAATGTCTATATCTGTGTTGTAGTCATGGCGACCCCTGGTTCCTATCACCACCACTGTAAAGACAGCTGAGCCATTTCACACCAAACCACCCTGAATCTCTCTGATTACATCAGAAACACTGAGTTAGGCAGATATTCTCCCCTTTATTCCCCTTTAACAAAGATTTTGTTGACACTGTTGAAAGTCTTTCGTAGTTCGACCTAAGAATTACTTCATGTGGTAACAAGTAAATTAAATCAAAGTAATTTGATGAGTTGAGTAAAACTAGCTTAATTGCTTGTGACCACATGAAGTATTTTATAGGTTGAACTACAAAACATCTAACAGTGCAGAGCAGCGTTCATGGACGTCTCACTAAAACTGAAATGTATTTTTAGTCTTAGAATCAAACGAAAAAGGCCAAGTTCACATCACAGCCCTTTCACTTTCACACCCTCTTCACTGAGGGGAAGGGGGGCGGTTTCAAATACATGCTCTGTCATTTTCCTCTCTAACAAAACCAAACCAACCACAGAGCTGAGCTGAGCACCCTCAGCTACACATGGTGTGCAGAACCAATTAGACTCTAAACCCAATTAGAGCCTTAGAGTGAAGCTGTATACGATCCAGATGTCACTGTGGACGCCCTGATGGTTAGTGCTGAAAGGCCACTGCTGCTGCACTCTTCTTTAGGGGTTCTTTAGTAAAGAACATGGTTCCATATAGAACAAACAACACTTTGCATGATTTAATGGTTCTTTGCATCATGAAAGCGTTCTTCAGATTGATGGAGAATGTGCTGTAGATGGTTCTATTTAGAGGCTTTTTGAAAAGGGTTCTAAATAGCACCCAAAAGGGTTCTTCTTTTGTTACAATGTCAAGCTTATTATAATAGAAGAACCCTTTTGGGTGCTATATAGAACCACCTACAGCACACTCTCCATCAGTCTGAAGAACACTTTCATGATGCAAAGAACTCGTTAATCGTGCGAAGGGTTCTTTGCATGTTCATGGTTCTATATAGAACCATTTTCTTTACTAAAGAACCTTTGAAGAACCATCTTTTTTAGAAGTGTAGGTCACTCTCTGGTGTTTGAGGTGAGCTTATTACTGCTGTTATCCCATGTGGAAAAAAATATATTCCAAATGTGTTTATCAAGTATATTTTTGCAGTGTATGAAAATGGCCCATAAATGTATTTATTAAACATATTTTTAAAATGTATTTATTAGTTTGTGTTATTATCTGTGTTCAGTTGTGTGTAATGAAGGTTCCAGATGTAACTAAACGTTCTTCTGTGATCTGCACTGTACTTTACATTAACCATGTACGTCTGCAGTCAGACTCTCACACACAATGTATTTCACATAAACAAGATATCAGATCATAACTGCATTTTCACAGAGTATCAATACCCACAACACTCGCTTCTGTCCTGATAAAGGATCATTAGATCAGATTTAAAATGAAGAGACTGGAACACAAATTTATCTCTAAAGGTATCAGACAGTGAAGAGCATCAGACAGGATTTTGGATATTTTCATACATTTTCAAACAGATCTGATAAACACATTTACATACATTTATTTTTGTATGGTGCATTTCTGTGTGTAATATTTCCCCATACATTTTAAAATAGATGAGTTTTAAAAATTTGGTTGATGTGTATTTCAAGTATATTCAAATATACACAGATCAGTCATAACATTCTGACCACCTCCTTGTTTCTACGCTCATTGTCCATTTTATCAGCTCCACTTACTATATAGGTGCACTTTGTAGTTCTACAGTTACAGACTGTAGTCCATCTGTTTCTCTGATACTTTGTTAGCCCCCTTTTACCCTGTTCTTCAGTGGTCAGGACCCCCACAGAGCAGCTATTATCTGGGTGGTGGGTCATTCTCAGCACTGCAGTGACACTGACGTGGTGGTGGTGTGATAGTGTGTGTTGCGCTGGTGTGAGTGGATCAGACACAGCAGTGCTGCTGGAGTTTTTAAACACTGTGTCCACTCACTGTCCGCTCTATTAGACACTCCGACCTTGTCCCCTTTTACCCTGTTAGCCCCCTTTTACCCTGTTCTTCAGTGGTCAGGACCCCCATGGACCCTCACAGAGCAGGTACTATTTGGGTGGTGGGTCATTCTCAGCACTGCAGTAACACTGACGGGGTGGTGGTGTGTTAGTGTGTGTTGTGCTGATACGAGTGGATCAGACACAGCCGTGCTGCTGGAGTTTTTAAACACTGTGTCCACTCACTGTCCGCTCTATTAGACACTCCTACCTTGTCGGTCCACCTTGTAGATGTAAAGTCAGAGACGATAGCTCATCTGCTGCTGCACAGTTTGTGTTGGTCATCCTCTAGTCCTTCATCAGTGGTCACAGGACGCTGCCCACAGGACGCTGTTGGCGGGACATTTTTGGTTGGTGGACTATTCTCAGTCCAGCAGCGACACTGAGGTGTTTAAAAACTCCAGCAGCACTGCTGTGTCTGATCCACTCAGACCAGCGCAACACACACTAACACACCACCACCACGTCAGTGTTACTGCAGTCCTGAGAATGACCCACCACCCAAATAGTACCTGCTCTGTGAGGGTCTCCATGGGGGTCCTGACCACTGAAGAACAGGGTAAAAGGGGGCTAACAAAGTATCAGAGAAACAGATGGACTACAGTCTGTAACTGTAGAACTACAAAGTGCTCCTATATAGTAAGTGGAGCTGATAAAATGGACAATGAGTGTAGAAACAAGGAGGTGGTCAGAATGTTATGCCTGATCGGTGTATGTCCATATATTTTTTTCTATATGGGATTAGACTGTGCTGAAGGTGTACGGTGAGGTGGGCTCACAGGTAATGCCCCTCATACGCTGCACGGTGGATGGGGAGCTGAAAAGCCAGACTGGCCACATTGGGATCTGCGCCGTGGTTGAGGAGCAGGTGAATGCAGTCGATGTTTCCAGAGCCTGTTGCATCATATATCACGCTGTCTCCATTGGTGGCCTGTGCAGTGACATCGCCTCCTAGTGGAGAAAGAGGGAACATGACACAGCAAAGTCAGTCTGGATTCATTTCTGATCATAAACTTCACTTCACAAAATCCCTTTTCACAGCATTTCTCTGTCCTTCTTTTCGGTTCTGTTGGTCATTTCTGCATAGACCTACTCAAAAAGATGGCTCTTTGAGGTTCTTTAGTAAAGGGAATGGTTCTATCCAGAGCCATGTAGAACGATTTGCATGCTTAAATGGTTCTTTGCATGGTGAAATTGTTCTGCAGATTGATGGAGAATGTGTTGTGTATGGTTCTATATCAAACTTGTTTGAAAATGGTTCTATATAGAACCAAAAGCTATGACAATGTAACAATAGCAGAACCCTTTTTAGAGCTATATTGAACTATTTTCCAAAAGATTCTATATAAAGAACCATTTAATCATGAAATGAGTCTATAAACAGAACTAGTACTTTCACTAAAGAACATTTGAAGAACCATCTTTTTTAAGTGTGTAGTCTTGTTCCTCACCATGTTCGATGAGGATTTCCAGAATGTCAGCATGGCCAAACTCTGCGGCGATGCCCAGTGGCGTCACGCCGTGTCCGTCACAGGCAGTGACCTTCCCGCCATGCCTGAGGAGCAGCATCAAGATGTCCGTGCAGCCCACCTTGGCAGCCTCGTGAGTGGCCGTCCACTTCTTCAGACACACCTGCTCCACAAACGCTCCGCCCAAGATCAGCACCAGCACCATGTCATAGGAGCCGATCCCGACCGCTGTGGGAGAAAAACAAGAGACCATGAAGCAGATTTACTAACAATTTGGCTTTAAAAATGTTTAAAGATGTGAGGTTTTCCTGATTTACACTGATCAGGCGTAACAGTCTGACCACCTCCTTGTTTCTACACTCATTGTCCATTTTATCAGCTCCACTTACTATATAGGTGCACTTTGTAGTTCTACAGTTACAGACTGTAGTCCATCTGTTTCTCTGATACTTTGTTAGCCCCCTTTTACCCTGTTCTTCAGTGGTCAGGACCTCCATGGACCCCCACAGAGCAGGTACTATTTGGGTGGTGGGTCATTCTCAGCACTGCAGTAACACTGACGTGGTGGTGGTGTGTTAGTGCGTGTTGCGCTGGTCTGAGTGGATCAGACACAGCAGTGCTGCTGGAGTTTTTAAACACCTCAGTGTCACTGCTGGACTGAGAATAGTCCACCAACCAAAAATATCCAGCCAACAGCGTCCTGTGGGCAGCGTCCTGTGGGCAGCGTCCTGTGACCACTGATGAAGGACTAGAGGATGACCATCACAAACTGTGCAGCAGCAGATGAGCTATCGTCTCTGACTTTACATCTACAAGGTGGACTGACCAGGTAGGAGTGTCTAATAGAGTGGACAGTGAGTGGACACAGTGTTTAAAAACTCCAGCAGCACTGCTGTGTCTGATCCACTCGTACCAGCGTAACACACTAACACACCACCACCACGTCAGTGTTACTGCAGTGCTGAGAATGATCCACCACCCAAATAGTACCTGCTCTGTGAGGGTCCATGGGGGTCCTGACCACTGAAGAACAGGGTAACAAAGTATCAGAGAAACAGATGGACTACAGTCTGTAACTGTAGAACTACAAAGTGCACCTATATAGTAAGTGGAGCTGATAAAATGGACAATGAGCGCAGAAACAAGGAGGTGGTCATAATGTTATGCCTGACCAGTGTATTTTATGGAGTATTTTACCCAGGAGCAGCGGCGTTTCATTCTTGCTGTTGGTGTTGTGTGGAGAAGCGCCGTGATCCAGCAGCTTCTTCACATTCTGCACATGGCCGGCCTGGACAGCCAGAGTCAGCACCGTCTCGCCGTCTCCGGTGACCTCCTCCATGCTCAGCTCGTGGGACGCTGTCCAAGCACAGAATACTAGATTAAAGGGGAAATCCACTGATTTTTCTAAATTTCTGCATGATTGAATGTGGTAGATGTAATCAGAGAGATTCAGGGTGGTTTGGTGTGAAATGGTTCAGATGTCTTTACAGTGGTGGTGATAGGAACCAGGGGTCGCCATGACTACAACACAAATATAGACATTTTATTTACTATCCAGAACCACCAGTGAACCTACACGAGTCTTCTGAGTTTATATGGAATGTTGATGATGGAAAATAGTGGAAAATCTGGAATAATAAGTTTTCTTTGGGGACTATTTTGCCTCACAGCGCCCTGCATGTATCCCTCCACCATGAACGAAGTTTAAGTTCTCTAAACTATCGTAAAACAACGTCTCAGTCATCAGGCAGTGAATTCATAACCATTTCATATAGTAACTTTCTGTGAGGAGCTTTTAGAGGTGGACGTCTGGTTCCTATCACCACCACTGTGAACAATTCTGACTCGGTAAGTTTCTCTAGAACGGAGCTTTTCACACCAAACCACTCTGAATGACCCTGTTTACATCTTAATGATATATGATAATAATAATAATGATAATAAGCATTCATACACAAAGTAGCTCAAAGGGTTTTCCAATCAAACAGTGAAGCTGAGAAATAAAAGCAGAAAGAGCAGAAAAACAAATTAGAGTAAAATGAAAAGTTAAATTTGAACAGTATTTTAAACACAGGCTAAAGCTTATCCCCCTGCGATCTAGGAGGATAAGCGGCATAGACATTGTGTGTGTTTGTGTGTGTGTGTGTGTGTGTGTTTTCAAACTGTAAAAAACACCAAAGGTCTCTCCACTTTTAACCACAACCCGTGGTCACTTTCCTGGAGGCTACAATGACCTGTAACTGCCAAACATGCATGGGAGACCCAGCACATCACACAGTCAGCAGGTTATTTTGGGGATTCTGCAGTGCTTGAAATGAACACTTATAATGTTTCATGTGATTATGACATATGAGTCTGACCCCGCTCACCCAGAAGAACGGCGTTCAGGAGCTGGGCATTCGGCTGGACAGAGGCTCTGTGCATGGGCAGCCATCCCCGGCTGTCCGTCTCCTTAAAGGCACTTTGGTGATGATGCAACTCCCGCACAGCAGACACATCACCTGGAGGACATCACATTGTTTAAAACCACTGAAGAAATGGACACACAATCTCATTGTCTTGACCACAACATCACGGAAAGGCAAAGTCAAGCGGTTCTCTGTACTGTATGGTGCATTAAAGGGCCCATTTCATGAAAAACTCAGTGTGTAAAGTTTCAAAAAGTCTGTTCAGTTCACAGATGGAAAATACGCTGCATTTCGAAGTCGCTGATGATGTCACAAAAAACAATTCACTTAAGCTACGTTCACATTACAAGACTCATTGCTCAGATTCGATCTCTCTGACAGGATGGTTCACACTCGTTTAGGTTAGTGATTCAAATCTGTCATTAATGTGACGAACCGGCGTCCTGAAATGACCCTCATGAGCTCATCCTACTCAGTAACGTCACGTGAATGAATCACGTGCATCAGCAGCACAAACTAACGAGCAGAACGAGCTTCGCTGAGAAGATCATTAACTCTGATCAGCTCTCAGCTTCATTATTAGAGCGAGACGAAGGAGAAAAAGGTGAGATGAGCTGCTTTTCCACCGTTTACAGGCTTTAACTTCTGCTCGGCGCTGCTGCCATGGTAACGCTGAATGATGGCACAGTGGAAAACAAGCACATGAATTCCGATCTGAGCGTCACATTAAGGTCGCATGGCCACGAATCGGATATGTATCATATGAAAGTGACTCAGGTCAGATTCGAAAAGATCAGATTTGTGTCCACACAGCTCTGAAAACATCAGATCTGAGTCACATTAGGGCAGAACCTGGTAATGTGAACAGAGCCTTACATACATCAACCCATTCAGCCTATAGCAGTTTAGCCCCGCCCACTTCACGATGGAGTATAAGGAGTGTTTCAACCCAGACTGCTTTTGAATGAGGCAGCCAATCAGAACAGAGCTCATTCAGGGGGGGGGAATAAAGGAAATATGTAGGATATGGGTCTTTTAAACTGCAGTAGATTTTACAATGAAAGATGTTTTTAACAATATTTTAAAACTGCACTTTTATTTATGATTCAATGCAGTTTATTAATGATGTTTTCAGCATATTAAAAGTGCATTGCATTGTTTTTTGTGACAGGAACCAGACGTCCGCTCTAAAAGCTCCCTCACAGAAAGTTCCTACATGAAATGGTTATGAATTCACTGCCTGATGACTGAGACACTGTTTTATGATAGTTTTGAGATTAAAAAACATTTTTATTCATAAAGTAATTCATAAAATCTCATCATTTGACTACACTCTTAAAAAGACGGTTCTTCAAGGGTTCTTTAGTAAAGAAAATGGTTCTGTATAGAACCATGAACACTCAAAAAACCCTTTGCATGATTAAAGGGTTCTTTGCATGATGAAAAGCCTCTTCGGACTGATGAAGAATGTGCTGTAGATGGTTCTATATAGCACCTTTTTGAAAAGGGCTCTATATAGCACCAAAAGAGGTACAATGTAAGGCTTGTTACAATAGAAGAACCCTTTTTGGTTCTTTGCATGGTGAAATAGTTCTTCAGACAGATGGAAAATGTGCTGTACATGGTTCTATATAGAACCTTTTGCAAAAGGGTTCTAAATAGCTCCCCAAAGAGTTCTTTTATTG
Organism: Colossoma macropomum; assembly: GCF_904425465.1. Lineage (NCBI taxonomy): Eukaryota > Metazoa > Chordata > Actinopteri > Characiformes > Serrasalmidae > Colossoma > Colossoma macropomum. The sequence goes on along the minus strand of NW_023494792.1, from coordinate 62,089,294 downwards.
GTATAAGCTGGACATTGTAACAGCAGAGGAACCCTTTTGGGTGCTATTTAGAACCATTTATAAAAATGTTCTATATAGCACCATCTAAAGCACATTCTCCATCAGTCTGAAGAACCATTTCACCATGCAAAGAACATTTTAATCATGCAAAAGGTTTTTTGAGTGTTCTTGGTTCTATATAGAACCATTTTCTTCACTATAGAACCCCTGAAGAACCATCTTTTTTTAAGAATTTAAGTATCTCATAATAATAAGAAACTTTCTCATTATTAGGACTTAATATCTCATGGTTCTAACCTTTTTTTGATTAACCTAATTTTTGGCCTAAGACCTTGTTTTATTCGTTCATGGTGGAGGGATACATGCAGGGTGTTGTAAAGCAAAATAGTTCTGAAAGAAAACTTATATTTTCATATTTTTCATTAGTTTATCCTCTTCAAACATTACATATAGACTCGTGTAGGTTCACTGGTGGTTCTGGATAGTAAATAAAATGTCTATATTTGTGTTGTAGTCATGGTGACCCCTGGTTCCTATCACCACCACTGTAAAGACATCTGAACCATTTCACACCAAACCCCTCTGAATGATTCTGATTACACCTCACACACTGAGTTATGTAGAGATTCTGAGTAATGGGTGGTAACAACATGTGTAATGACAGTGACAGAACACAGCCTGTGAGGTTACCTTGCTCAATAGCGGCTAAAATCTTCAGATTTTCATCGCTCGCCGTTTCCAGGATACTTAAGTTGAGTCAGAAGAGATAAAAACAGCTGCATTAGAATTCGCAGTGACCACATTCAGCACCTGCCGAACAAACCGTGAGTGGAAAATGAACCTGAGTGAGTGAAAAGCCTTTTATACTCACCTGGAAGACGTCTGAAGCGGGAATGTACAAGCTTCCTGAAGGCTGACTCGGATGGCAAAATCGATGAGCTGCTCTTCATCCATCTCCTCAACGTCTGTCATGGTTATTTCACCGTGTTTACAAACAAAACTCTAATGTAAACAAGGCCCACGCGCTCAGAGCCGTGCTCAGCTCACTGAGGTCTGTGTTGTGTTTTTGTGTGAGTGAAAACTGCAGAGCGCCACAAAACCACTGTTTATCAGACGAGTGCTGAAGTTTATATTTAGACTTGACCCCATTTTCACCGACTGGCCGTTCTGAGAAAGAATGCAGGTCACTGTGACTGGGTTCCCGCTCGGTTCTGCCAGGGATAAACACGTGGAGAAGGCCAGAGGAACAACAGCAGTCCTGGAGACGAGGAACACTGGACTGCTCTGAAGATGAGCAGCTATGGAAGCCTGTTTACAGCACTGGAAGAAGAAATATAGACAGTTAATAAGTCATAATAATGAGAAAGTTGCTCATAGTTATGACTTAGTATCTCATAAGTTTGACTAAGTGTCCCATCATGATGACTTTATTTTCTATTTCTTTTCATTTTCTAATTATTATGACATACTAATTCATAATTATGAGATGGTGAGTCATTAATATGAGATATTAAGTCATTATTATTAAACATTAAGTCATGATTGTGATAAACATTCTCGTTATTATGACACAGCAAGTCATTTTGTGTTGAGATACCAATTCATATGCAAAATTTTGTCAATATTATGGCATATTAAGTCATTACTGTGAGATATTAGGTTATATTTGTCAGAGAAATTCTTATTATCATGAGAATATTATGAGTCTTTAGATGTAAGATTACATAGTCAAATTACAAAGTTATGAATTAAGTAATTTTTATGAGATATTACTTCATTGCTATGAAATATTAGATAGTAATGATGAGAAACACTCATTATTATGAAATATTAAGTCATTATTATGTAATAGTACATCTTAATGATGAAAAATCTCATTATTATGAGTTATTATGTAATATTGCATCATAATGATGAGAAACATTGTCATTTTGTGAGATATTTAGTCAGAATTATGAGAAACCAATTCATAAATATGCAAGATTTTGTCAATATTAACGCATATTAAGTCATTACTGTGAGATATTGGGTCATGATTGCCAGAAAAATTCATATTATTATGAGAGTATTATGAGTCTTTAGATTTAAAGACAATCAAATTACAAAATTAAGTAATTTTATGAGATATTACATCATTACTATTATATATGAGGTAATGATTATGAGAAACATTTTATCTCATTATTATGAGATATCAAGTCATTATTATGTAATATTACATCACAAAGATGAAAAACATTCTCATTATTATGAGATATTCCTCATTAAGATTAATTCATAACTTTTGTTTGTTTGTTTGTTTGTTTACTCATGTCCATTTACAGGCTCAGTTATGACTATAATAACTGTAATAACTAATAATTATAATCCTAGCGAAATTTCACACTCATTAATGTACATTTAGTAACGCCAAGTCCATTTATGGAGATAAGTATCTTGAGATAATATGATCTTGAGATGATTATGCCAAGAAAATGATCCTGAGATATTTATTTCATGATACAGTAACCATGTGGTACCTTAATGACCACCAGGAGGCAGAAGATCACCCTTTTAAAAACATACACTATGTCCTCTCGTGGGCTCCGTAGGTTACTGGTTTATGGTTAAAAACATTGAAAACAAACCGATGAACTGTATGGAGGACCAGATTTGCCAAAATGAAAAATAAATAAAATTAAAAATAAATGACTTAGTAAATTAATATATGAAGTAGAATAATGATGATAAATCTAAAAATAAATAAATATACACAACAATTAATATATTAATAAATAAAATATTATATAAATTAATATGTCTGCATTTATTTGTGTGTATTTAATAATTTTCCCTTATTTTTTGTTATTTATGTTTCTTTATTAACATTTTTTCAGTTTTTCTATTCATTTATTTCCATAACTGTTAATTTCTATATTTATTTATCTCTCTATTTATTTATTTCTCTATTTCCTTATGCTAATAAATGGGCTGTCAGTCAATGATGTCACAGCATCTCAATATTGCTATTGGTTGGTCGATGTCAGACTCTGTAGGTCGATTGCACGTGTCTTGCTCTCTCAGCAGTAGCTGAGGACCAGACAATACAGTAATGTCTGCTTACAGCAGCAGACAGTCAGAGATCTGAGAGTCTCGGCTGATCTGGCTGAAGATGCAGGTCTGGATTATTGACTCTTCCGTTGGAGGCTGTGGGGACAGTTTGGTCCATTTTGCTGCCTCTGCTTGTTTAGAGGTCGACCCTGTAGTGTTCAGAACTTTGGAGGAGGTGGTTCATCGTCTTTTTCTGCAAAATTCAGATCACAGAGACATGTGCCACATTACCCCACTTACACTATACTGCCAAAAGTATTCACTCACCCATCCAAATCACTGAATTCAGGTGTTCTAGTCAGTTCCATGGCCACAGGTGTGTAAAACCAAGCACCTAGGCCTGCAGACTGCTTCTACAGACATTAGTGAAAGAATGGGTCGCTCTCAGGAGCTCAGTGAGTTCCAGCGTGGTACTGTGATAGGATGACACCTGTGCAACAAGTCCAGTCGTGAAATTTCCTCGCTACTAAATATTCCACAGTCAACTGTCAGTGGTATTATAACAAAGTGGAAGCGATTGGAAACAACAGCAACTCAGCCACAAAGTGGTTGGCCACGTAAAATGACAGAGTGGGGTCAGCGGATGCTGAGGCGCATAGTGCGCAGAGGTCACCAACTTTCTGCGGAGTCAATCACTACAGACCTCCAAACTTCATGTGGCCTTCAGATCAGCTCAAGAACAGCGTAGAGAGCTTCATGGAATGGGTTTCCATGGCCGAGCAGCTGCATCCAAGCCTTACATCACCAAGCGCAATGCAAAGCGCTGAATGCAGTGGTGTAAAGCGCCGCCACTGGACTCCAGAGCAGTGGAGACGTGTTCTCTGGAGTGACCAATCACGCTTCTCCGTCTGGCAATCTGATGGACGAGTCTGGGTTTGATGGTTGCCAGGAGAACGGTACTTGTCTGACTGCATTGTGCCAAGTGTAAAGTTTGGTGGAGGGGGGATTATGGGGTGGGGTTGTTTTTCAGGAGTTGGGCTCGGCCCCTTAGTTCCAGTGAAAGAAACTCTTAATGCTTCAGCACCAAGAGATTTTGGACAATTTTATGCTTCCAACTTTGTGGGAACAGTTTGGGGAGTTTGGCCCCTTCCTGTTCCAACATGACTGCGCACCAGTGCACAAAGCAGCTCCATAAAGACATGGATGAGCGAGTTTGGTGTGGAAGAACTTGACTGGCCTGCACAGAGTCCTGACCTCAACCCGACAGAACACCTTTGGGATGAATTAGAGTGGAGACTGCGAGCCAGGCCTTCTCGTCCAACGTCAGTGTCTGACCTCACAAATGCGTTTCTGGAAGAACGGTCAAAAATTCCCATAAACACTCCTAAACCTTGTGGAAAGCCTTCCCAGAAGAGCTGAAGCTGTTGTAGCTGCAAAGGGTGGGCCGACATCATATTAAACCCTATGGATTAAGAATGGGACGTCACTCAAGTTCATATGCGTGTGAAGGCAGACGAGCGAATACTTTTGGCAATATAGTGTATCTGTTACCTCACTGATCCCTTTCTCTGCCACTATACACCCATTTACTGCTTTAACCTTTTCCTTTCCTTTAACTTTAGACCCATACTTTGCACAGTGTAAAGGTTACAGGTATGACTGTGTGTGTGTGTGTGTGTGTGTGTGTGTGTGTGTGTGTGAGTGAGTGATGATAGGAATGCATGTTTTATTTTTTATTTTTTTTGTATTGTATTTTTTTTAATATATTTTATGTAATATTTATTTTATTTTATTTTATTCACTACATGTAAATGTCTGTCTGATACTGTGCGCTGTGAGCTCCTGTAACCAGAACCTAATTCCTTGTATGTGTCAGCAAACCTGGCCAATAAAGCTTGATTCTGATTCTGATTCTGATTTTTATTCCGATTCTGATTCTGATTTGGACGCCCCTCTCACATACAGCCTGTGGAAGCCATGGAGGGTTATTTATCGACAGGTTTGTCTGTTCGTGCAGCTCTTTATGGAGTTGGTGAAAGAACAGTTTAATCAGCTCTTCTCCTCCTGGTCTTGATTGCTAAGCCTGAACGTGAAAAACACGCCCCCTCATTATCATATGCATGACGAAATACAGAAATAAATAAATGAATTAATGAAAAAAAGAAATAAATGAATTGATAAAAAAATAATAAAAATAAATGAATTAATGAATAAAGAGAACAATTCTTTAAAAATATAGATACGGAAAAAAATATAAAAATGACATTAATAAAACAATAATTGATTAATGAAAAAAATAATGTATTTATTTATTTATTTATTAATTAATACATGAATCAGTGAATAAAGAGAACAATTGTTAAAAACATAGATATGGAAAAAATATATAAAAATTGCATTAGTATAACAAAATAAATAATACAGAAGTAAATAAATTGAGAAATATATAACTGCAGATAACTTACAATCACAATAATAAGCAATATATACTTTATTTAGTTTTTTTTATTTATTGATTAATTTACTGAGCCATTTATTTTTTAATTTTATTTATTTTTCAATTTGGCGAATCTGGTCCAGCGAGCCGCGCTGGGTGCAGTGACTCGGTGAAGCGCAGGGGGGCAGCAGAGAGGCGCCGCTCCGCACTCGACATCATACCCCGTCGAGGGAGCGCGGCGTTAGCGGTTAGCCGTTAGCAGTCATGGCCGGAGTGGTGAAGAAGGTAGGTCGGTCGGGTCTGGAGGTCACGGAGCTTTAACGGGTTATAATATCGCTCAGATACGGATCTCAGCTCTCAGGCAGAGCTGCTGGTTCACCTCCTCCCCCTGTACAGGCTCTAGATTCGGCCACAGGGCGCAGGAGCTGCGGGAATGGAGGTGAACGGTTAGCATAGTTAACGACCAACGACCAAAACAACACAAACCAGCCGAGCTGAGCAGAGAATTCAGCCTAAATCTGATTCAGAGCGGATTAATCCGGACAAACTCACCGATACGCTGTTTAATGTTATGATATATTGATTTGCACGCGCTTAGGAAAGATGGTTCTTCAAGCGTTCTTTAGTAAAGGCGATTATGGTTCTATTCAGGAACATCAACTGTTTATAAAAACATTTGCAGGCTTAGATTAAATAGTTCCTTACGGAGCCCCGCTGGTGACATCCTGTATAAATAAAAATAATGCGTGGCCACGACTTAGTAAAGCATGGGAATGAGATCCTAATGCGTGGCCACGACTTAGTAAGGCGTGGGAATGAGATGATTAGGTTGTGGCCACGACTTAGTAAGGCGTGGGAATGAGATGATTAGGTCGTGGCCATGACTTAGTAAAGCATGGGAATGAGATCCTAATGTGTGGCCACGACTTAGTCAGGCGTGGGAATGAGATGATTAGGTCGTGGCCATGACTTAGTACATTAGGATCTCGTTCCCAGGCTTTACTAAGTCGTGGCCACACATTAGGATCTCGTTCCCACGTGTTAATAAGTCGTGGCCACACATTATTTTTATTTACACAGGATGTCGTCATCAGGGCTCCGTATTCAATTGATGGAGAAAGTGCTGTATTTTGTTCTATGTTCCACCAAAAAAGGGTTCTGCTGTTTTTTTGACGTCAGCCGTGTAAGTTAACAGTAGAAGAACCCATTTTGGTGCTACGTGGGACCATTTTCAGAAAGGTTCTTTGTAGAATGGGTTGTATATGAGTTATAGAATCTTTGTTGGATGTGTTGTATATGCATATGTCCTATAAAGACCTTCTGGTACTATATAGAACCAGTTTCAAAAAGGTTCTTTACAGAACCATATATAACACATTCTCCATCTGTCTGAAACCATCTAAAGAACCATTTAAGATTATAGTTCTATTTAGAAACATGAGCTCTTTATAGAACCATTTGCAGGCTTAAATAGTTCCTTGCATGGTGAAACGGCTCTTCAATTGATGGAGAACGTGCTGTATATTGTTCTATACACCCCCAAAAAGGGTTCTGCTGTTTTTGTATGATGTCAAGCTTGTAAGTTAACAGTAGAAGAACCCATTTTGGTGCTACATAGGACCATTTTCAGAAAGGTTCTTTGTAGAATGTGTTGTATATGCATATGTCCTATAAAGACCTTTTGGTGCTATATAGAACCACTTTTTAAAAAGGTTCTTTACAGAACCATATACATAACACATTCTCCATCTGTCTGAAGCCATGCAAAGAACCATTTAAGCATGTAAATGGTTCTTTGAGTGTTCATGGTTCTATATAGAACCACTGTCATTGCTAAACTCTTTGAAGAACCATCTTTTGTGTATAACATGTTCCTGCTGAAAAAAACAGTGTCTGCTGGTTTCTGATGGTGTCCAGTAGTCAGTTATGGTATTCTGTGTTGTCCTGATGGGTTGATATCACAGTGTGCAGGACTCTGATGGTTCTGATTCCAGAGGCATTTGATATTTTCCTAATGGGATCTAAAAGTGTCGTACAGGAAAGTGGTGGACTCACAGGAAACATTAAGCCAATTCCCATTAGAAAGCAAAACTATCAGGTTTTAATCCTAATGGTCCTAATCCTTAATCCTAATCCTAACAGGGTGTTACACCTACATAATCTAAAATGGTGAAGACTAACTTACATGTGAAAAGAAACGTTTAGGTTTCATGCAGGTCAGTTAGGTCAGTTTAACTCATTATATAGCATGAGAGGAATACAGAGAGCACTCATCTCTGTAGGGGTTGCTTAAAGGGGAATACCACCAATTTTTCAAGTTTCCTTTGTAACTCTGTGTGTGAGATGTAAACAGAGTGGTTCAGAGTGGTTTGGTGTGAAATGGTTCAGATGTCTTTACAGTGGTGGTGATAGGAACCAGGGGTTGCCATGACTACAACACAAATATAGACATTTTATTTACTATCCAGAACCACCAGTGAACCTACACGAGTCTTCTGAGCTTATATGGAATGTTGATGATGGAAAATAGAGGAAAATCTGAAATAATAAGTTTTCTTTGGGGACTATTTGACCTCAACATGTATCCCTCCACCATGAATGGAGTTTAAGTTCTCAAAACTATCATAAAACAGTGTCTCAGTCATCAGGCAGTGAATTCATAACCATTTCATGTAGGAACTTTCTGTGAGGGAGCTTTTAGAGGTGGACGTCTGGTTCCTATCACCACCACTGTGAACAGTTCTTACTCGGTAAGTTTATCTAGAACGAAGCGTTTCACACCAAACCACTCTGAACGACTCTGTTTACATCTGAACCATTTAATTATGAAGAACTTTTGAAAGATGGGTGGAATTGCCCTTCACTTGGCCTAAAGCATTAATTGTTTATTCCTTTCAGACCACGGGATTGGTGGGACTCGCTGTTTCACAAAACCCGCATCAGGTAAATGCAAAAAACAGTCTCAGTCTCTTAAGTCTGCAGTAAATGTAAGTCTGCATGATTTCACTTAAGGGCAAGTGCAGTGCAAACAAACCGTTCAGCTTTCCTGTTGTTCTACCCCCAGCGTCTTAGGGTTCTGTACACCAAGATTTTGGGTTCCCTCCAGTCGATGCCCCAGGATGCTGCCTACAGGAAGTACACAGAGCAGCTGATCACTGAGAGATTCAACCACGTCAAAACAGTAAGAAAACATCCCCTTAGATTTGTATTTATTTCAAATGTCAGGTTTCTGATTGACCATGCTGTCAGTAGGGCTGGGCGATGTGGCCTCACCTGAATACGATCAATTCCATTATATACAACAGTTAGTTCCGGCCACGCAAGCTGATTGGTTGAAAAGTGTTCTAACTGTGCTGTTATTTCACCATAACATCACAGGTTTTTCACAAACACTGTATCACTCCGCTGAGACACTGTTGCTAAGCAACGACTCTGACAGCTGTAGGAGACGCTCAAGACATTTGAACATTTTCACTTCTTACTTTGCCACAAACAGAAAATGGACACTTTTAAGATTTGACCGACAGCCGATTTGGTCAGACTCTGAAGATGAGACGACACTAAATTCCCAAACTGTCATCACCACTGAGCAGCTTTTCAGTCGGCAGCTGAGACAGAAGAACAGCTGAACAACCTGGAATCAGCCAGAAATGAACCCAACACCATTCGCCAAACTAAATGGGCTGTAAGATGCTTTACAGACTGGCTGGAACAAAACAACATTAATACTGATCTGGCAAAAACTGACAAAACTGAGCTGAACTTGATATTGCGGCAGTTTTATGGCTCAGTCTGATTTGGTCAGACTCTGAAGATCAGACTACACGTTTGGCGAATGGTGTTGGGTTCATTTCTGAACAGTTTGGGAGTTTAGTGTAAGGAGCTGGAGAACGAACTGCCGGCTGTGCAGCGAGTGGGCGGAGCTCGTTACTCTGACGTAGCAACAAGCTGCTCGTTAAGGAACTATAATTTGGTGAAGGAACTGCGAACATTAAAACATATTAAACGCCGCGTTCACGGCCCAGTTTATTAATTTATTACTGTATTTATTTAACTGTTGTATAAAAGCAATAGAACACTCGAGGAGTGTGTTATCGCCAATAACATCATTGTTATTTCACGATAACACACTCCCTCTGTGTTCTATTGCTTAAATATAATCAAATTTATAGAACGGATAGTTCAGGTCCTAATATCTGATTGGCTGAGCTGCGTTCAAAGCCGTTGTAAAATCCACAATATACCACACCTATGACTCACAACCACTGAACTCTGTATCACGGCGCCACAGCACAAAAAAAACCTGTTAATGTTGATGGAATAATCTTTGACTCTAATGCTGCTCGCATGGAGCACCGAGTGTACTGATGAACTAAGAACCCATTTTTTGTTTAAACTGAGGGGCTGACAACTTATGTTCTTAACTAGAACCAGGCTGGTCAGCTAGCTAACAGGCTGAAAGAGAGCAAACATGCTAAACAGCTCCATCATTAATATCACAGGCTTGAATTAAAACACTTACAGTATGATTAACTGTAAAACTGCAACATAAAAGCCTAAAAAACATCACTTGAATATCTTACACACTTCAAATGTGTTTAGTTGGAAGTCGCGTCAAACCCAGGCTGAATCCCAAACGGCTCCGTACTCCCTAAATAGTGTTCTAGCTATGAAAGTTTTGAAGTTCTAGCCTCTACAGCCAAACAGTGCATCATGTATCGAGTGTGGATGAGTCTGAATCCCAAATGACTGTTTCTTACCTGTATTTTGCTCTGTTGGGCTGCAGGATCCAGTATTTAAACTCCTATGTAGTGCACTATGTAGGGAGCAGGGAGCTGTTTGAGATTCAGCCCCAGTGTGAGAAGAGAAGCCGCTGGATTGGTACTAAACAAGACTCGCGGTGGTGATTTGGTGACCAGAAGTGAAGGATTTTATATTAAACAGTGCTGCGATATCATATATTCATTGTTATATAATAAAAAATTAAAAAATGAATGAAATGATCGCAAAACACCCTGATGGGCGACCAAATGTTCTCCTTGTTCAGTGGTCCATGGTTGCTTGGCAACAACACTGTACTCCAAAAGAACTACATTTGTTGGCAGAATACTTGTTTATGTTGATCATTATTAATAATTACTTAAGTTATTTTCTGAAAAAGTGTGTAATTTCATTATATTTTATGTTGGACGCCGATTTATAAAAAGCAATAAGCCACTTGAGGCCTTGAGTTACTGTGATTTTATCACAGGAAAGGGAGTTTTACTCTGACGACACCCTTCCCTGTGACAAAATCCCAGTAATGCACAGCTATTTGTGGCTTATTGCTTTATTAGAATATTCGTTGATAGCAGTAGCCTTAATCCCCTGTTCAAATACATCACTGACCATCTCGGACTACAGGAACAAAATATCAGGAAGCCTCCTGTCACTCCTGAGCTAAATATGAATATATATTATATATTAATTATATGTAATTATATGCAGTGTAGGCACAGCTTAAGGTGTTTTAAATATAATACTAAATAAATAAATACCAAATACTTGAGTTTTCTGGTTATTTGATTATTCTGGTTATTTATGCCGGTATTGATTGCAGTGAAGTGTAATTGAAATTTTCCTGCTGTGTGATGTTCTGTAAAGGAGCCAGATGTAGAGAAGCTGGAGAAGAAAATCAACTGTGGCCAGATTGAGGAGGTCATCGCACAAGTGAGTAGAGAACGGACTGCCTGGTATACATGCTGCTTAGTTCATGTTTATGAAGAAACAGTTCATCATGTCATTAATATGGGTGATAAGCTCACGTTACACTTTTTAAAATGTCCCTCGATGATGTTCCACAGGCGGAGTCGGAGCTTTTCTTGTCCAGGAAGATGTCAGAATGGAAACCATGGGAGCCGCTGATTGAAGAGGCTCCTGCAAACCAGTGGAAATGGCCAATCTGAGAGCTCATATTGAGGCTTCATTCATAATAGACCATTTATTCAGTTCCATCAATGGGCTATGTTGTCGATGTAAGTTGTATTTATGTTTTAAAATGATGAATAAACCCAATGTTTATGATTGGCCTGAGAAGTGTTCTGATTAATCTGATCCACGAACGGGGGACTCTGGAGAAGCCACTGATCTTACTGACTTGTGAGTCGTACATTTCAGCCCGAGGGGAAAAACCACAAACAAGAGTGACTAGAGAGCCAACATTAATGCAGTAAATGAATAAAACCTTTCATGTCTAACCCTACAGGCGCACTGTAATATCTTATAAATATCTAATATCAGTAATAAGATATATAATAAGAAGTAAAAACATCTTAAAAGTAGTCAAAATACCTAATATTTCCCATTATGAGATTTTTGTGAGAGGTGTGTGTATGTGTATATATACATATATATATACATATATATATATATACACACACACACACACACACATATATATATATATATATATATATATATATATATATATATATATATATGATGTGTTGTTGGAAGAAAACCTTGTATCTCTAATATGATAGCTTTACAGGAGAAGGAAAAAACCTACTTTACTTTTAATGTAAGTCAATGGAACCAGACTTTTTTCCAAGTCATTTTGGGCCGTTTCTTTTGGTCCATTCATCATCAAGTTTGCACACAATGTAAAGGGTAACAGGCATTTTCAAATTATGTCAAAAATGGAGATACAAAGTTTTTCTTCTGACAGCAGCGATATGTGTGTGTGTGTGTGTATATATATGTGTGTGTGTGTGGTGGTGATAGGAACCAGGTGTTTGTGTGTATAGAAAAGAGAGCGTTTCACACATCTGAAACTCTTAATTATGCAGACTTTGAAAAATTGCTCTTTAAGCCTTTGATTATCTTTGAGGTCAATTTCACCCTGTTTACCATCTCTGAATAAATTATTTACTTATTCTAGTAATTCTATTTATCTTTCTTGGTCCATATTTAATGACTTTCCCTAAATAGTGGAGACGACTGGGTAACCATAAAATGAACATGATCAGACATTTTCAATGTCCTGTACACGTTCTGTATACATCAGTGTTCTTTAGGGTCCGTTTGACTCCAGGCTGTTCAAGCTGCGTAAAACAAGAAATATCAACAGTTTACACACGTTTGTTTTGGGGTGTTTTGGATGATCCTGAGGTCACTGTAACATGCAATTTTATAATCTTCAAAAAACCCTTCCCTCTGCTTTAGAGCCCTAACCTAACGACCACACCTTTAGTAGCGCGAGAACCTCTGATCACACCACATGAGGGAGAATCAGAAGCAGATTTATTGGCCAAGTATGTTGACACAAGGAACTTGGTTCCAGCTGTTGGTGTCTGACTATACACAGTATACAAGCAATAAGTAGACAATAATATACAGACAATGCACCATATACAATATACACAGCACACAAGCTGTAAATAGAAATTATCTAAGCCGCTTGCCCTTCTGGGGCGCTGGAGCCTATCCCAGCGGTCATTGGGCAGAAGGCAGGAAACACCCTGGATGGGTGTAAGTAGACAATCTAAGGATAATAATATACAATGTACATATTATTTACAGACAATATACAGTATACAAGCAATATGTAGACTAATATAGCTAATAATAAACAGACAATGTACATGTCATTACAGACAATACACAATATACAGTATACACAGTATAAATGGACTATATAAGGACAATAATATACAATGTACATATTATTTACAGACAATATACAGTATACAAGCAATGTGTGGACTACATATGGCTAATAATAAACAATGCACATATTATTTACAGACAATATACAGTATACAAGCAATATGTGGACTAACATAGCTAATAATAAACAGACAATGTACACATCATTACAGACAATACACAATATACAGTATACACAGTATACAAGCAATAAATAGACAGTATAAGAACAATAATATACAGACAATGTACATATTTACAGACAAACAACAGCATTGTATATCAGGTATGGAACAGAATTTCCACCGGATATTCTGTGGAGGTTTCACTCGATGAAAGATGACAGGGTGATGATGATGATGAAGCTTCATCACTTTGACTGAAAGCTCTGTGAAAGCGCTCTCCAGAGGCCGCACACTGGAACCATTCGCGCTGCACTTGTATTCGCACGGAATTGTTTGCCAGTCTGCCCGATGTGTGCAACACGGCATTATGTCCTCTAGTCCGCGGCCCCGCAGTTAGCGCGCTGCTCTTCTTAAGATCTTGTTTTCCTGTGAAGATCAAAGCGCCGCTCGCCTCTAGTTCATCTCGGATTATTCAGACCTGCGGGATTCATTACGGAGCGGGACGCAGCCGGCTCGGACAATGCTAAGCTAAGCTAGGCTAGGCTAGGCTAGTCCGGCTTCGCTTCAGCGGCTCCGCGACTGGAACGCAACATCATCATCATCATTCTCCTCCTCCTCCTCAGTTCAGCGGCATCTTCATCACCTTCATCCAGACTCGCCGCGCAACGCCGGGTTAGACTTTTACACACCACGCACAGAGAGCTCTCCGCCTGCTGACGGCCATTAGCCTCGCAGCTAACAGCGGCTAACAGCGGCTCGGCTTCCTTAGAGCTCAGAGAAACACAGCGCTCCTCTCTGCCCTCATTACCGCGACCAGAGCTCGAACCGAACAGAGACCGACCAGAGTCCGAACCGAACAGAGACCAACCACTGTTTACTATACTGAGGCCACTAGTTACTATATTAAGGCAATGACTTCTTATTTTGAGGCCACAATTTACTATATTGAGGCCATGAGTTACTATACTGATGCCACTAGTTACTATATTAAGGCCATGACTTACTATTTTGAGACCTCAATTTACTATATTGAGGCCATGAGTTACTATACTGATGCCACTAGTTACTATATTAAGGCCATGACTTACTATTTTGAGGCCACAAATTACAATATTGAGGCCACTAGTTACTATACTGATGCCACTAGTTACTATATTAAGGCCATGACTTACTGTTTTGAGGCCACAATTTACTATATTTAGGTCACAAATTACAATATCGAGGCCACAAGTTACTATACTGTTACCACAGTTTACTATGTTGAGGCCACTAGTTACTATGTTAAGGACACAATGTACTATACTGAGTGCAAGAATTACTATTTTAGTTGCTTCTGATTGATCTTGCTCATCTGCACACTTAAAAAGATGGTTCTTTAGATGGTTCTTTGTATCATGAAAGGGTTCTTTAGATTGATGGAAAATGTGCATGAATAAGCTATATAGAACCCTTTATGAAAAGGGTTCTATATAGCACGCAAAAGCGTTCTTCAATTGGTAGAAGCTTTACACTGTTACAACAGAAGAACCCTTTTGGATGCCGTATAGAACTCTTTTTAAAGAGGTTCTATATAGAACCATCAACAGCACACTTTCCATAAATCTGACCGATTTCATGATGCAAAAAAAAAAAAAACTGAATCATGCAGAGAGTTCTTGGAGTGTTCATGGTTCTATATAGAACCGTTTTCTTTACTACCGAACCCTTGAAGAACCATCCTGTTAAGTGTGTAGATGAGTTAGACCAATCAGAAGCAAATAAACACCCATGTGCTGTGACATCACGTCTCTTAATTTATAGAAAAGAATCACAGTTTAATCACAGTTCCAGTCTTAGTCATCAATTACAATTTTCTTTCGGGATCAATGAAGTTCTATCTGTCCATCTATATAAGAATTGCAATTAGACATGTTCCCAAAATCACTGAGCCCCACATGGTGACCCCTGGTTCCTATCACCACCACTGTAAAGCAAGTCTCTATAGTTAAGAATTTCACACCAAACCACTCTAAATGACCACTGAATTATGTCGAAATTTAGAAAAATTGGTGGAATTCCTCTTTCAGCCTGACTGGGAATATTTATTTTCCTTAAACTGGCTTTCTTGATCCTGAATTTGTTAAACTTGCTTCGATCTTGGATTGCTCTGATATTGATACGAGCTCATGGAGTCTGTTTCTCTTTTGCAGGTAATCAGCCTTGAGCACCAGCAGGATGAAGACCTTCTCAATCTCACACAAGACGGCGTTCGTGGTCGATCACTGTCCCTACATGGCCGAGTCCAGCAGGCAGCAGATTGAATGTGACATGCTGACCAAGAGTCGAGGTCAGGGCGTGATCCCTTTAGCTCCCGTCTCCAAATCTCTCTGGACGTGCGCTGTGGAGTGCTCCATGGAGTATTTGCGTATTCTCTATGACATCTACCCTGCAAGGAAACTCGTAAGATACATTAGACAATGTGATTTTTCAGGGTAACTGGATGATTAACCTGTTCAGTGTGTTACGAACAGTGATTTATTCAGCTCGTACTGTTTTACAGGTGAATTACATTGTTAGCGATTCAGAATTCCACATCCTGAATAGTTGGAGACAGGAGGACCAGAACATTCAAGAGGTAAATTCTGCTCTCCGTCTGTTGGCGATACTCTGTGTTATACACTGATCAGGCGTAACGTTATGACCACCTCCTTGTTTCTACGCTCATTGTCCATTTTATCAGCTCCACTTACTATATAGGTGCACTTTGTAGTTCTACAGTTACAGACTGTAGTCCATCTGTTTCTCTGATACTTTGTTAGCCCCCTTTTACCCTGTTCTTCAGTGGTCAGGACCCCCATGGACCCTCACAGAGCAGGTACTATTTGGGTGGTGGATCATTCTCAGCACTGCTGTAACACTGACGTGGTGGTGGTGTGTTAATGTGTGTTGTGCTGGTCTGAGTGGATCGGACACAGCAGTGCTGCTGGAGTTTTTAAACACCTCAGTGTCGCTGCTGGACTGAGAATAGTCCACCAACCAAAAATATCCAGCGTCCTGTGACCACTGATGAAGGACTAGAGGATGACCAACACAAACTGTGCAGCAGCAGATGAGCTATCGTCTCTGATTTTACATCTACAAGGTGGACTGACAAGGTAGGAGTGTCTAATAGAGTGGACAGTGAGTGGACACAGTGTTTTAAAACTCCAGCAGCATTGCTGTGTCTGATCCACTCGCACCAGCACAACACACATTAACACACCACCACCACGTCAGTGTTACTGCAGTGCACCACCCAAATAGTACCTGCTCTTTGAGGGTCCATGGGGGTCCTGACCACTGAAGAACAGGGTAAAAGGGGGCTAACAAAGTATCAGAGAAACAGATGGACTACAGTCTGTAACTGTAGAACTACAGAGTGAAACTATGTGGTCAGTGGAGCTGATAAAATGGACAGTGGACCATTTTATGGTTAAAAAGAAAAAACAGCCCCCTTGCAGTACCACCACAGTCCACTGGGGGCCACAGCTCACAGGTTAAAAACCACTGATGCAGCAGATGCATTAACTAATAATCTTGTCTTTAACAGCTGATGGGAGCGCTGGCAGCTGTAGGGCCTCCCAACCCGCGTGAGGATCCAGAATGCTGCAGCATCTTGCACGGACTGGTGGCAGCAGTGGAGTCGCTCTGCAAGATTACAGAATACCAGCACGAGTCACGGACCACTCTGATGGACATGGCTGACCGAGTGGCCAACAGGGGGCGCATCATCTGTCTCACTAATGCAAAAAGGTAACGGACCCAGAGATCCTTTAGGGGTTTTGGACAATTTCAAGACTTTACACAACAGTAATTTTAAACAACTTTAAACTATGACAAACAAACTCCTGTTCTGCTCACAAACACGTGTGGTGTGGATTGAAAGTCTAGAATCTACACTTTCAATAGATTTTCTCTGCTATGATTGAGAAATAGTTAAACAGTATTTTAAAGGTTTATCTTTCCAGTTATAATGTTGAAGTTTTATGTACCAAAATCAGTCATGTTTAATTTTTATGTGACCATTTTCCTACTTCTCTTCATTCTCAGGCTGTTTTGGTTACCATGCCTTTAAAGTGATGTATGTAAATGACCCCTGTTCTGATTGGGTGCCCTGTATTGTGCCTTATTTAATAAGTACTCTGGGTTGAAACACTCTTACAGCTTCAGTGTGAATGGGCAGAGCTGAACTGCTGTAGGGGAAAAGTGGTTTAAATGAAAATGTAGTGATATCAGTGACATCAAAACAGGATGTTTTTGCAGCTTAGTTTCCGTATATTTAAATGCCTGAAAATTTAAGGTATTTGATTTTTAAACAAGTGAGGAAATACAGTTACAGTTAAATACATGAAATTAGTCCTTTAATATCAAATTAAAGCATGCCTTTGTTACTTCTCCTCCAATAACTGTGACTTCTGATGGTTAGTTTTAATTTTATAACGCAACCCCACCTGTAGGCTTTGTTTTTGTCGTGTACATAAAGCCATTCTCAGTGAAAATGCACTGTATGTGTATTGAGAGATGTGCCTGATTGTACACTGTAGATGGAATTGTTGTGTTACAGAGGTAATATTTTTGTTGACAAATTTTTCTGTACATTTCTAAGATGCTGAAATTGGCTTTCTTTGCAAAGTCCTAGGAAAATATCTGAGCACTTCAGCTGAATCTGTTTGTCCCCCTCAGTGACACACACGTGCGGATGCTGGAGGACTGTGTGCTGGAAACCATTCAGGAGCAGAACAAGCTGGCTGCTGGATCTGACAGGTGGGTCATTTTTGCATGGAATTTCTAGTGAGGAGGTCTGCTTAATAATGTCCTCTGGGTTTGTCCGACACTAGACCACACTCCTAAATGAGGCAGGTGACTGGGTTTCTATGATGCATCATTTTGTATATACAGGCAAATGCAGTGTTTACAGAACACAGAACAGAAATATTTTAACATTGCTAACATTAACATTGAGTCCAGTTATAGGACTTTCTAACAGTGCCTCATGTACATTCATGATGTCAGCAAGCATGTGCTTTATTCAGCCAATGAGCTGATCAGCTCACGAACCAGTCAGCGCTCAGTAGTAGTAACGCCAACCAATCAGCGCTCAGTAGCAGTAATGCTGACCAATCGGCGCTCAGTAGCAGTAATGCTGGCCAATCGGCGCTCAGTAGCAGTAATACCGACCAATCAGTACTCAGTAGCAGTAATATTAACCAATTAGCACTCAATAGCAGTAATGTTGACCATTTTTGCTGTAGAAAAACAGGTTTTTATATATATATTTTTAAAAAGTAATATATATTTTAATGTAATACTTATACTTTTCAAAAATCTTATATTGTTCAGTGATTCAGATGTAAATAAAAAAAAAATGTACCTTTTCATCAGTAGGTTTACAAAAATATGTTTTAGGCCAAAACCTTTCTCAAAGCTATCGTCAAACGATGTCTCAGGCATCAGTTAATGCATTCACAGCTATTTTGTGTAACTCTCTTAAAGGTAGATATTAAAGGCATAAAATGCTTCTGACGTCTGGTTCCCATTACTAGCACTGTGAACAGTTCTGATTCTCTAAACCTCAGAATGCCTCTGTTTACATCTTTACCATTTTTAATTTCTGGAGTGTTCCTGTAACTTTTTAGGCTTTAGCTCCATTCACTGAGCGCCCTCTAGTGTTACGCAGACATGTTTTAGGTTTTAGTTGCAGTCCGTTTCCATTTGCATATCCGTAACTGCCATGTGCTGCCCTTCATACAGGATTAGTGATGTTAACATTTGTGTGGGATAATCGAACATGTGAAAAAATGAAAGATCTCTATAGGATGATCTTTACTTTGTGCAGACTTATGCCCATCCAGCAGTGTGAGCTGGTGCTCGTCCATATTTACCCACAAGGAGACGACACGCTGGTATCAGACCGGCCGAAGAAGGAGGTGAGTTTAACAAATGAGATGAGATCTAAGGCTACATTCACACAGCAGGTAAAAGTGGCCCAAATCTGATCTCTTTCTTCATATCAGTGTGATCAACAAAAACACATTGGCTCTGTTCACATTACCAGGCTGAAGTGGCACAAATCTGATCTTTTGCCCTAATGTGACTCAGATCTGATGTATTCAGAGCTGTGTGGACACAAATCTGATCTTTTCAAATCCGAACTGAACTGCTTTCATATTAGGTCCTAGATTGGATACGTATCCGATTCATAGCCATATGACCTTAATGTGACGCTTGGATTGGGAATGCTTTTTTCCACTGCGCTGCACCATCATTCAGCGTTACCATGGCAACAGCGCCGAACAGAAGTTAAAGCCTGTAAACGGTGGAAAAGCAGCTCATCTCACCTTTTTCTCCTTCGTCTCGCTCTAATAATGAAGCTGAGAGCTGATCAGAGTTAATTATCTTCTCAGCGAAGCTCGTTCTGCTCGTTAGTTTGTGCTGATGATGAACGTGATTCATCCACATGACGTTACTGAGTAGGATGAGCTCATGAGGGTCATTTCAGGACGCCGGTTCGTCACATTAATGACAGATTTGAGTCACTTACCTAAACGAGTGTGAACCATCCTGTCAGAAAGATCAGATCTGAGCAAAAAATCGAATTTGAGTAACGAGGCTTGTAATGTCAATGTAGCCATTGAATCTGACATTTTCAGTTCCGATTTGAGACCCTTTCTTATGCGATACTAAAATCCGATCCGTATCCATTATGCGGCAGTGTGTTTCAGTCTGAACTGCCAGACTGGAAATCAAGCGACTTTTACGTCAGTCCAACTCGGCATTTATCATAATTTCACGCTGCTGAGACTCATAAACATTTAAGCTGCTGTTTCTGTACAAACAAAATTAGAAGACGTTTATCTAAACTGTTCTGTGTTCGAACGCGGCCGTAGGAGAACGAGGCTGCAGCGTCAGAGAAAAGTTAAGTTTGAAAGCAAAGCTTAAAGAAACCAAGAACGTGAACCAAAGAAGTGGCTGTGGCTGAATAACGTGCCCTTTTTACTGCAAGCTCAGACATGGAACTTATTAGCTCCTGTGATGCTGGAGAAGGTGAAGCTGAAACCTCCTGGAGCGGCTGTTACTGTTGACTCCATTTGGATTGTTTACCTCTGGATGAGCCACGTAAAGCGTCGTTCTTTTGCGCATGTGGGTCAGTTTAGGAGCTGATCTGTTCAGACGGATGTTGCATACAGATCACATTTAAAAGATAAAATGAACAGCCAAAGAAAAAAAACAGGATTTGGTGAGAAAATAAGATTTGGGCCACTTTTACCTGCTGTGTGAACGTAGCCTAAGTCTTGTTGATGCTTGGATCTGTGTTTAAACTCTTCATTATGGTTTGATGTACACTATATGTCCAAAAGTTTATGGACACCCTTCTTATAAGTGAATTCAGCTGTATTAAGGTGCGTTCACTGCAGACGCAGGAGTTCAAATGCACACACGGCTTGTATAATCTCCATAGAAGAGCGTTGACAATACAATGGAATGCTCTGGTGCAGCCACTCATAAGCCTAAGGTCACCATGCCCAGCACCAAGCATGGGCTAGAGGAGTATAAAGCCCCACGAGCATTGGGCTGTGGAGCAGTGGAACTGTGTTCTCTGGAGTGATGCAGCTCCATCCAGTACCTTTGGGATGAGTTAGTGATCTAGAACTGACTGTCCAACATCAGCACCTGACCTTACTAATGCTCAATCAAATGTTCACAGCAATGTTCCAACATCTAGAAGCTTTTCCAGGAGAGCAGAGACAGTTACTGCAGCAGAGGGGAACAAACTCCTGTTTAATACTCCTGATTTTGGAAGAAACATTGGGTGAGCAGGTGTCCACAAACTTTTGGTTGGACATATAGTGTGTGATTTTCCTACATCAGAGGTCTTTAATTAAAACTCAATAAGGTCCAGTTAGAGAAAATTTCCTCAAGCAAAGGTCCGAAACATCATAATGTCAAACTTGTATTATGATTCAGTGCCATATACTGTTTACTGAAGTAGCCTAGTAGGTATATCAACATCTTATACAGTCAACAACTGAATGTCAAACCAAATAAAGTACAATTCAGTCATATTTCAACATTTATGTCAGTTTTCTCTTTTTAGATCACATGTGAAATAACCTCCCTCTGACTCACTTTCTTCTCCGACTGCTGTTCCTCGCCTCGTCCCTCCCCTGTGTGAGCGTCACTCACTCGAGTCTCAGTGCTCATCGTAATACACAGATCTGATTGGCTGAGTAGCATCAAGTGATTTTTACAACGCGATTGGTCTGTGAGTTTCCTGGGCCGCTAAAGCTACCGTAAAGACTAGAAAAGCTACGCCGATTAAAATAGAACCACCCCATCCAAATTAGATAGTTCTCCATAGTTTATCGGTTACAGGTCCAGGTCCGCATAGGACAGAGTCTGGTTCCGGACTCGGACCGCGGTCTGCCTATTAGTGACCTCTGTCCTACATGTACAGCGCGAAGCTGATACTGCATGATGTTGCATGGCTTCAGGAATTTCTGAGGTTCATGTGCTGATTAGTCTTAAAGTCCCAGGTAACACAGCGTAACATACTAAAAATGTTTTGTGTGACACTGAAATTGAGTATTATATTAAATCCTACATTTTCTTTTATTTATTTTTTTCACCTGAGCTTCATAATATTTTTTATAGTGCTTGATTTTTTGGACCCAAACAGTTATTTTCTCTGTAGATGATAATTTTCCAGCCTCTCTTTATCCCTTAGAATTAAGCAGACTGTTTATGTTGCACTTGGTTTAAGACTGATTTACGTAAATGATTTAGGTTCTGTGGGACTTTAAGAACAGTAAAACACCACTTGTTGAATCATCTCCATGTCCTCATCTTTTCTATTTTCACGATCTCTGAATAAAACAACTTTTCTACCTTCTGATCTGTAACGTTTGTCTGTGTCAGATCTCGTCTGTTCTGAGCAGTGAGGTGCACAGCGTACGCGCTGGGAGACACCTGGCCTCCAAACTCAACGTGCTGGTGCAGCAGCACTTTGACCTGGCCTCCACCACCATCACCAACATCCCAATGAAGGTGAGGTCTCCCACACTTCTCCCAACTAAGATCAGTGCTTTCAGTTCATTTCCTCTTCCGATTTGTTTCCTCTGTCCTTGTTATCCTCCACTTTCTCCTCCCTGTCCTGCTCATCCGGATTGCATCCATGATGTGTTTATTTCGTTGTGTTTACTCCCTCAGTGTACTTTTCTGTTCTCGCTCACAAACTCATTCAGTTGTGCATAAGTCAGTATCTTGTCTAAGATCGAGCAGCTTATACAAACATTTATTTATGCCTAAGTGGAAAGACAGTAATGCAGCTCCTTCTGGACATTTTCATCTTATGGCTGGAAGTGATGTCACAGCCA
This sequence comes from Colossoma macropomum, assembly GCF_904425465.1. Lineage (NCBI taxonomy): Eukaryota > Metazoa > Chordata > Actinopteri > Characiformes > Serrasalmidae > Colossoma > Colossoma macropomum. Next base: position 62,066,624 of record NW_023494792.1, on the reverse strand, counting down.
TGGCGATATTACAGCAGATAAGGAGTTTGCAAGTGTTCTCGGTAAACATGGACAGAAAATTCGGAGTTAAAATCTTCCGTTAACTGAATACAAAAGCTTTTTTGACAGAAAAATGTCATTTACATCAGGGGTGCACAACTCTGGTTCTGGCGGGGGGGGGGGTCCATCACAGTTTTGAGGTTTCCCTACTCAAACACACCCATTAAACCTGCCAATTAACAGATAAGTGTAAGCAGGTGTGGTTGAGCCGGACACCGGCCCTCCAGGACCGGAGCTGTGCACCGCTGATTTACATACACAGTTGATAACATTGTTCCATTACCTTGTATTATTTAAAGTTTTATTAGTAAAAAAATAAGATTAAACTGAAACAACTTGACTTTTCTAATTCTGACAGAATATTTGAATGTTCAAGATAATATTTTCTAGAATATTTGCTATATTTAAAATGTTTGTATGACTCAGAAATTGGGTGGTGTAGTAAACATTCAGCAATTTTGAATGGAATAAAAACAAGCTGGAGATTTTAGAGCAGCACCGTCACAGACTTGGTGCTCTCAGAAAACATGAACAGGATGTTTAGAGTCATCTCCAGTTAACTGTCAGTGTAATGAGCTGCGAAGACGCAGTGCCAAAGACCACTGCTCCACTCTTAAACATGGTTCTTTCAGGGTTCTTTAGTGAATATAGTCCATATAGGACCATGAACACTCAAAGAATCTTTTGCATGATTAAAGGGTTCTTTGCATCAAGAAAGCGTTCTTCAGAATGTGCTGTAGATGGCTCTGTTTAGAACCATTTTGAAAAGGGTTCTATATAGTAACCAAAACAGTTCTTCTGTTGTTACAAGCTTGACAACCCTTATGGGTGCTATATAGAACCCTTTTCAGAAAGAACCGTCTACGGCGCATTCTCCATCAATCTGAGGAACCGTTTAAATTATGGAAATGATTCATGATTGCATCATGAAAGGGTTCTTCAGAATGTGCTGTAGAAGCTTTTGTTTAGAACCTTTTTGAAAAGAGGTTTATATCACAAAATATCAAGCTTGTAACAATAGAAGAACCCTTTTGGGTGCTATGTGGAACCTTCTACAGCACATTCTCCATCAATTGGAAGAATGAAAAGAACCATTTGATTACGGAAAGGATTATTTGAGTGTTCGTGGTTCTATATGGAAACATTTTCTGTACTAAAGAACCCTTGAAGAACCATCTTTTTTTTTAAGATTTTACTACTACTACTACTACTAATAATAATAATAATAATAATAGTAATAATAGTAATAATAATTGTTAGTAATGATACGCTTTAAAAACCTTTTTAAAAAATTCAGAACTGATAACCAAATATGTGATGAGATGTAAAAACTCTTTTGACCGTGTTTAAAAATATTAATACTACAAAGGCTGATTCAGAATTCATATTTTGACAAATCTTATTGCCATAATTTACATACAGAGTTGCTAACATGCCTAAACGAGCACAGCCTCTAATTAAAGAGTAAATCCAGTTTAAATCCAGTCTCACTGTCAGCGCAGGGTGATCAAACACTAACCTTAGGAGTGAGTAATCACAAGCTCAGACGTCTAAACGACCTGACAAAAATATATGATATTAGTATTAACCTGCACAAATCTGTGGTCATCTGAGACTGCCGACCACACAGACCCCAACCTTTCCACCAGGTAGGTATGTTATAACATGCCCCCCCATAACCCCTCTCCTTTTCTTTAACACTTAGTTTGTCTCTGTTCTTTGATCCCTGATGACCTCATCCTTTCGTCAACCTGCATCTGTTACTGTTTTACTGTCGTGCTTCTGTCTTCATGTGTATTTTGCTGGATTTTCACATGGCTGCTGATTTCATGGTGTATTTTCTGTTTTGCTAGCCTACATTAAATGTCTGTGAGCAGGTCAGTACTCTAATATTTTCAGAGATAATTTCAGACCCCCAGGATGTGTGCCTTCCTCTGTCATCCAGCTCGCACTAATCGTCCCTCTAGATAAAAGACTGTAGACATGGTCTTAAACCAGAGGTTCTCAGTGCTGGTCCTGGAGTCCCCCTGTTCTACACTTAGTCTATCTAATCAGATAATTAACCCTCTATTGCATGAATTATTACTTAAACATGATAATGTTTTAACATGTTTTTGTTATTTAAAATTGCTTAAATAATGGAAATATTTGAAAAAACATCTATTTTTTTTTTTAAAGTGGGGTATTTGGTAAATTGTTGCCATATGGCATACCATAGCACCATAAAATCTAAAAAAATCACCATAAAATCTAATTTTTCTCTAAAAACATCTTTTTATTAAAAACAAGACCAAACAAATCCAACTTATACTTAGCAAAAACATGCGACCCAGTATTCACAAATATTGTAAATTAATACATTTTTCAGGTGGTATTTGGAATATATGGTAATAACAGCGTCATACTAAGAATTCGTGGTAATGTGATGTCATAAATTATTTGTCCTTTCAAAGTAAAAGACCCTTTTTCCACAATTAAATAGGAAAACAAAGATTTTATATTACTGCTTTTTATTAAAATTGGCAAAGTAATTGTTGCCATATGGCAACACCAACAGGGGTCAATAACAAATAAAAATGGATGTGCTTTTCAACATAGTGGCGCTCGCACCAAATCGGAAGCCTTTTATTTATTGAAACTCTCCGAAAATGTGGAAAAAAGACAGAAGAGGGAGAAGAAATGGATTGTTTAAGTACCAGTGATGATGAATTCATCATTTTCCTTTTAGGCGCTGCAACTAAACAACACACGCTGGGTTCACCCCATTCTAGAAAAAGGACAACAGCACAGGGAGCTCCGCCGCCTCACACAGGAGCTGAAGCTGTATAACAAGCGATTCCGAAGCTATTTCTTTATAACAGTGGGGGAGTTTCGAGGCTCTTTCTTTAACCCCCACGTTGCTGTAGTCGTCGTGCTGCTTGTCGTATAAGCTTTTGTGCTCCGCAACCAGCAAGAAGAGCTGTTCTGAAAAAATCAGCTTTACTTTACATGTAAATCAATGGAACCAGACTTTTTTCCCCCCAAGTCATTTTGGGCCGTTTCTTTTGGTCCATTCTTCATGAAATTTGCACACAATGTAAAGGACAACAGGTATTTTTAAATAATGGCAAAATGACAAAAATGGAGATGCGAGGTTTTCTTCTGACAGCAGCGACATGTTTGTTTGGGCTGCAGCTCTGATTGGTCAGTTTTTGTATTATCCATAAAGCGCAGAAAAATATATGCAGCGCTGCAGTCCTTCAGTTTATATACGTGTGTTTGTTTTCATTATATGCTTTTACTGGTAACTAAAATTAAAACTAATTTCTGGTTTAAAAACCTGTCGTTCAGCTCTACCCTGGACGGTGTTTAGATCAAGAAGAAATTTAAAGAAATTCTAGAATCAAAGAAACACAGTCTGTAGAGATTTTATTAAATATTATGCTGAAGATATACATGCAGTAGTCACTTTATTAGATACACCTACCTTTTATGTACTCATTGTCCACTTTATCAGCTCCACTGACCGTATAGTTTCACTTTGTAGTTCTACAGTTTCAGACTGTAGTCCATCTGTTTCTCTGATACTTTGTTAGCCCCCTTTTACCCTGTTCTTCAGTGGTCAGGACCCCCATGGACCCTCACAGAGCAGGTACTATTTGGGTGGTGGATCATTCTCAGCACTGCAGTAACACTGATGTGGTGGTGGTGTGTTAGTGTGTGTTGTGCTGGTGCGAGTGGATCAGACACAGCAGTGGAGTTTTTAAACACCTCAGTGTCACTGCTGGACCAGAAACATCCAGCCAACAGCGTCCTGTGGGCAGCGTCCTGTGGGCAGCGTCCTGTGGGCAGCGTCCTGTGACCACTGATGAAGGACTAGAGGACGACCAACACAAACTGTGCAGCAGCAGATGAGCTATCGTCTCTGACTTTACATCTACAAGGTGGACCGACAAGGTAGGAGTGTCTAATAGAGTGGACAGTGAGTGGACACAGTGTTTAAAAACTCCAGCAGCACTGCTGTGTCTGATCCACTCGCACCAGCACAACACACACTAACACACCACCACGTCAGTGTTACTGCAGTGCTGAGAATGACCCACCACCTAAATAGTACCTGCTCTGTGAGGGTCCTGTGGGGGTCCTGACCACTGAAGAACAAAGTATGCAGAGAAACAGATGGACTACAGTCTGTAACTGTAGAGCTACAGAGTGAAACTATACGGTCAGTGGAGCTGATAAAGTGGACAGTGGGTGTGGATACAGTGTAGGTGTATCTAATAAAGTGCTCAGTGTGTAAACGAGTTTGGGAAAGCGAGTCTACTGATTAGTGCGATGCTGGATGAAAAAGTAAGCACTTCCTCACTGCCTCCTCAACCTTCCCTCACGTAGCTGATCTTTTTCCCTAGAGTTGCTAGTGTCTTGCAGTGCTCTGGTTCTTTGTGCTGTGTGGACTTGTAGTCTGTTCCCTCTATCTCTCTCTATCTCATCCTCTCCCTCCTGTCTTTATTAAGCCTCAATGCCGGCCGGCCTTCATTAGACTGAACTACGTGAGCCACAAAGATTTCACCCCAGAGCTGAGAGCTGAATGAGAACAACCAACACTGAACTGTATGAGCACTTTTTCCCTGCAGATCGATAGTTTGAGGACTTTCTGGTGTCTCTAAGGATTTTACCTCCTCACTCCAGAGTGCTGTATGCTTTCTTACTCCTCAGAGTGACTGCATTTACCTTCTCTCCCTGCGTATGATGGAAAGATGCAGAAAAGATGCGAACCTCGCCTTAAGCCTTAAAGGGGAACTCCACCAATTTTTCAAAGTTTCTTCCTAATTAAATGGTTACAGTCTAAACAGAGTCATTCAGAGTGGTTTGGTGTGAAACGCTCTGTTCTAGATAAACTTACTGAGTCAGAACTGTTCACAGTGGTGGTGATAGGAACCAGACGTCCACCTCTAAAAGCTCCCTCACAGAAAGTTGTTACATGAAATGGTGATGAATTCACTGCCTGATACCCAAGACAGTGAGTGTGCTTACATGCACTCAATCTAATCATAATCGGATTTCTGCAGTTGTCTGATTGGTCAAATGGTCATTTAATCAGCATACTCGGATTTCTTAGATCGGAGTAAGGTCCAGAAATCTGATTAAAAAGAGCTGGATTTTAGCTCAGTAATCAGATTTCTCAGTGCAGGTAAACTCTTACTCTGATTTCTTTCGGATTTCTCTGAGCTTGCGTGAAAACAGATGGCGGTACTGGAAATAAGTGAGCAGCTTTGCCACGAGACGCAGCAAAACACTATTGGAGCGACACCAAAACCAAATACATGCTTGATGAAATTAAGGATTTACATATTCTTCATCTTCTACACGATCTATGTTCATATTTTCAGGTAAAGCGGCGCAATGTTTTTTAAAAAAAAAAAGCCATGGTATAAAGTTTAACATTACGTTTACATCACGTCTTCTTCTGTGAGGTTATTGGCTGGTTGTAAAGCAGAAATCTGGTCACTGTCTGACTCATGTAGACCCGGAGTTTCCCCTTTATCTGATTACTGAAGAGTATGTAAATGCATTTATCAGATTACTGACAATCAGATTTTCTGCAGTCATCAGATTCAAGATTCAAGAGTTTTATTGTCGTATGCACAGCAGAAACAGGCAGTTACACTGTGCAATGACATTCTTACTCTGCTATTCCTCCATTCACCAATATAATCTTAGAAAAATATATAAAGTATAAGAATATATTAAATACACTGAATTAGTATAAATACACTATTTACAAAAAAGTAAAAAAGTACAGTTATATGTGCAAAGTTGAAAGAAAAATTGAAGTTACAGGATTATTGAGTGCATGTAAAAACACTTGTTCTATGATAGTTTTGAGAGAAACATTTGGGCTGCAATGCATTTTTAAAAATCCATTAATGGTGGAGAGATACGTGTTTTATTTTTAGATTTACTATTATTTGACCATCAACATTACATATAAACATTCAGAAGACTCGTGTAGGTTCACTGGTGGTTCTGGATAGTAAATAAAATGTCTATATTTGTGTTGTAGTCATGGCGACCCCTGGTTCCTATCACCACCACTGTAAAGACATCTGAACCATTTCACACCAAACCACCCTGAATCTCTCTGATTATATCTGTGATTGAATTATGCATACATTTTGAAAAATTGGTGGAATTCCCCTTTAAACCAACAAACCCAAAATCACTGACCCATGGAAATGTCAAACACAGTGCTGGGGTGGGCAGTTTGTCGATATTTTATTGTTATTGTGATAAATTGTGTCCCAGTATGCTTTTCTGAGCATATCGTCGATGCCATCAGTACTTAAAGAACACTGACTACACGTTTCATTGCAAATTGAGTGTAATTTGACTGGATTTTGTAAGTGGTTTAGTGGATTTTGGTGTTTGTAAAACATTTAATAAAAATCATTGTGATTTTAAGCAGAGCACGTGAGTGAAGTGGAACCACAGACATTTCCGCTCCTCACTCAAAGCTCTTCCCTTCGCTCCAGCTCCATTTCCGGGTTCTTCGTTTTTTTGCTCTTCACTTAAACATCAGAGAAACCGCTCCGCTCCATGTTTCCTCCCTGTGATCCATTCTTAGTATCTTTATTTTATGTCTTGAATGTGTGGACTAGACAGTACACACTAGAGGTCTGTGCCAGGCTGTTTTTTCAGCTCCACTCCCGCCCACTCCCACAGAAAACCGGAATCATCTGTCAAGGCAAACTTACACCGATCAGGCATAACATTATGACCACCTCCTTGTTTCTACACTCATTGTCCATTTTATCAGCTCCACTTACTATATAGGTGCACTTTGTAGTTCTACAGTTACAGACTGTAGTCCATCTGTTTCTCTGATACTTTGTTAGCCCCCTTTTACCCTGTTCTTCAGTGGTCAGGACCCCCATGGATCCTCACAGAGCAGGTACTATTTGGGTGGTGGATCATTCTCAGCACTGCAGTAACACTGACGTGGTGGTGGTGTGTTAATGTGTGTTGCGCTGGTGCAAGTGGATCAGACACAGCAGTGCTGCTAAACACTGTGTCCACTCACTGTCCACTCTATTAGACACTCCTACCTTGTCGGTCCACCTTGTAGATGTAAAGTCAGAGACGACAGCTCATCTGCTGCTGCACAGTTTGTGTTGGTCATCCTCTAGTCCTTCATCAGTGGTCACAAGACGCTGCCCACAGGATGCTGTTGGCTGGATATTTTTGGTTGGTGGACTATTCTCAGTCCAGCAGAGACACTGAGGTGTTTAAAAACTCCAGCAGCACTGCTGTGTCTGATTCACTCGCACCAGCACAACACACACTAACACACCACCACCACGTCAGTGTTACTGCAGTGCTGAGAATGATCCACCACCCAAATAGTACCTGCTCTGTGAGGATCCATGGGGGTCCTGACCACTGAAGAACAGGGTAAAAGGGGGCTAACAAAGTATCAGAGAAACAGATGGACTACAGTCTGTAACTGTAGAACTACAAAGTGCACCTATATAGTAAGTGGAGCTGATAAAATGGACAATGAGTGCAGAAACAAGGAGATGGTCAGAATGTTATGTCTGATCGGTGTATGTCCAATATCCGACACAGTCTATTCACAAATACTGAAATAACAGGTCAGTTGTGGTCATCAGGCTCACTGTGAGTAACTTCACCAAATAACCAAATTTACTCACTGTTATGCACAGTAATATAGTTATGAAATAAAAAGTATGTACAGTTTTACACGTATCCAGGTATGCAATTTGTGAGTCCGAGGTAGATAAATGAGATGCAGGGTGCCCAGGGGATGGAATACTGATATGTACATATCCAGATTATGCAAGATATGAGATGTGCAAGATGACCATCTATATGTGCAAGTAGATTTGCTAGACTGAAGTTACAGTGAGATCAGAGTGAGTCTGTTGAGGTGTGGATGAGGAGTGGATTGTCCATGGAGATCATCATGATAATGACAGTGAGAGGTCTATAGGCCGATACACCAGCACTACTGGCTGTTCAGCAGCCTGATGGCCCGGCTGGTTCTGGACTTTATGCTTTATTCCTCCTCCCGCTTGGCAGCTGTGAGAACAGAGAGTGGCTTGGGTGGGTGGAGTCCATTAGGATCCTCCTGGTCTTCCTCAGGCAGCGGCTGGTGTATAAATCCAGGAGGTTTGGGAGCTGGACCCCGGTGATGTGCTGGGCTGTCCGCACCACCCTCTGCAGAGCTTTCCGCTCGATGGCAGTGCAGTTTCCATACCTGGAGGTGATGGAAGTGTTATAATGCTCTCCACAGCGCATGTGTAGAATGTTCTGAGGAGGCGGGGGTTCACGCTAAACCTCCTCAGCCGCCTGAGGTGGAAGAGGCGCTGTTGTGCCTCCTTGACCTCCCATATGGTGTGTTCGGTCCATGTCAGTTCCTCTGAGATGTGAACACTGAGGAACATGAAGCTGCTGACCCTCTCTACAGTGGTTCCGTTGATAGTGATGGGCGTGTGCACTTTCTTTTGTTTCCTGAAGTCCACTATGAGCTCCTTGGTCTTGTCGACATTAAGACAAGCCTAACCCTTCCAAAATAGGCCGGTGTAGCACAGAAAGTTTAACTAGTTTTTCATTTAATAACAGCCATAAATTACATAATTAATAAAGTGTGGTCGAGATTTGCACTCCCGAACGATTCCCGCTGGACCTGCCTCTATATTTTGCGGTGCAGGACTAATATTCAGTGTTGTGCGCGGGAGCGGGCAGGAAGCCAGCCCACTGCAGGCGGGAGTGGGACAAAGAACACTTGAGGAGAAATTCCACAAATGAATAAACAGCCTAAATAAAGTAGAACGATCACTAAATCATATATAAACAATATGAAGTGATAACAGTAAAAGAGTTAAAATGAATGAAGTCGCTCTAAGGACTGAGAAGCAGCCGATCACGTGAACAACGCACAGATTCTCATAGTTCACAGAGATGGTGGAGCCTTCAGTCTGACGGCCACAGCTGCCCAGCAAAACACCAAAAATAACCGCTCTGTGTTTTAATTCCTGCTCTGTGTTTAAATGGTGAATAAATGGCGTTTGGTGAAGTTACTCCCAGTGAGCCTGATGACCACGACTGACCTGTTATTTCAGCAGAGAGTAATGTGTTTGTGAATAGACTGTGTCAGATACTGGATGTAAGTTCGCCTTGACGGAACTGCGCAGGCGGGCGCAGGACAAAACATTTCTGTGGTGGGCAGGAGCGGGACAAAGGATTCCGATTCTTGACAGGAGCGGGCGGGATGGGCTGAAAAAACAGTTCCCCGCCAGACCTCTAGTGTGAATTTCTAGTATGTAGTTCTGCTGAACACTGTTGTGTGTGAGCTGTAGAGTCGCTCCTGCATCATTAATGTCAGGCACTACACAAAAAAGTAGTGGCTTGCGGGATGGAGCGATACTGGAGGGGTTCGGAGCAAGAGAATAGTTTCGGACTTTTGGAAAACCTGCTCCGACTAAAATCATGCCGCTCTGATCCTACTCCAGGCTATCCGATTCACACTCGATACCGCTCACATGCTCTGGTTGTAAGTTTATCATGATTATAATAGTATCATGTATGTGGCACCACAGGTTCTGTTTTGTCTGTTCCAACTTTTTAAATCTCTGAGAAACTAAATCTTGTGATTAGGGCTGGGCGATAAAATAACAGTAATTATCACGATATAATTTTCCTCGATAGAAATATAAGAAATGTTCGATACATGTTCAATATAATACACCATTCTCACACTCCTGCATTCTAGCGACAGCCCTGGTGGCGTTCTCTACTGCAAGGAAAGCGACACTACTCTACTGTCACCACAAGAGGGCGCGCTTCTGGGTTTTTCAACATGATTAGAGAGGGAGGGGGTTCAAGGAGTGAAACGAGTCGTCAAATATACTTTAACAACGTCTGAAACGTGGACTTATGTATTCCCTGTTTGAGTGGAGCGATCGGCGATCTGCTCTCCTGTGACCGAGTCTGAGTGAGGAGATCAGTGGCGTAACCATACTGTCCTTCAGTGACCTCACCTCTTTCCTCACATCCTAACCAGCTTTCGCAGCGTTAAATCACGTCTGCTCCACACAACTACAGCACTGTTACAGCTCTCAGTCATATTTTAATATGAGTGCATTCCCAAGCAACGAAAGGGAAAGAAAGAAGTGGTTCATGTGAGTTACAGCCCTGATTTAAACGAAAGTAAACTGATGATGCTGTGTGAGGCACTGGAGAGTGAGAGAACGCTAGCTTCCCAGGCTAGCTGTTTTAGCAGCTGGCTAACTAAAAGCAGCGCTCTGTCACTCACACAGCACGGAGAATTGATGTTACTGTAGATCAAACAGATTTCAGTTTAAACGAACATTAAAGGAGGACTCTGTCTGTCTAGTGTTAAAGAATCACACTGTTAATGCTTTTACAGTTAGCGTCAGATATATTGCGGTTCTTTCACCCCTTGAACTAGAGGTCTGCGCGGGACTTTTTTTAGTCCCGCTCCCGCCTGCCCCCATGAGATTTCATCCAGCTCCCGCCGAAAATCGGAATCATTTGAGATTCCAATGTCTGACACAGTCTAATCACACATTCATTTTCCTCTGCTGAAATAACAGGTCAGTCATGGTCATCAGGCGTAACTTCACCAAACGCTGTTAATTCCCAGTAAAGATAAAGCAGGAATTAAACCACAGAGCCGTTATTTTTGGTGTTTTGCTGGGCAGCTGTGGCCGTCAGACTGAAGGCTCCGCCATCTCTCTAACGCCTGATTGACATGCTCTGCCTCCGTGCAGCGGGAGTGAAGCGGCAGCGCGAGCGCTACAGCTCGGACACGCTGGCCTTTCATACATACAGCGTTTGAACTGCGGAGCAGCGAGACAGTTATACATTCCTGTTTCCAGACGGATAAATGGTCACTTCAGTCACTCTGCTCAACAAAAATATCATTTATAAATGTACACAGTATATTTATTTATCCTGGACAGCGTTCTGACTTGTGATTAGGCAAAGGTTCAAGCCTGTAGACCAGCTGGGAAATCTGGAATGGAATGGAATAGTATTTCATCAAGAATTACATAGAAATAGCCTTTTTAATGTTTTAATACGGTCTGTGTGAAAGCGCTGATCACTTTACACGCGCACCGAAATGAAAAGCAAGACTTTCCGTGTCGCTCACGGCACGCGGACGCAGTATATGTGAAGCAGACCTGTGAGAATCTGCATGTTGTTCATGTGATCGTTGCTCAAGAATGACCAAATACATTTTAACTGTTTTACTGTTATATTGTTTACATATGTTTTAGTGATCGTTGTACTTTATTTAGACTATTCATTAATTTGCTCCCACCTGAAGGGATCTAATTTCCGCCCGCTCCCGCAAGCAACACGGAAAATTAGAGCAGACCTCTACCTCAAACTACTGCGATACAGTAGAGAAACCCAGTCATCTGCTAGCTGGTGTTTGAATACTGTGATATGCTCTGACATGGATGTGGTAGGAGTGACGGCAGTAAGGCAGTGTGATCCATCACTGACCTACCGAGCCAGCTAATGTTTGCTGTCCCATGACAGGTTTGTGAAATGTAAAAGCGTAGTTTAACATGACAATTAACCATTTAGGAACAAAAATCTGCCTTCAAACTTAAAAAAAAAAAAAGATTTGACGTTTATTGTGATATGTATCAATATCGACTGATATCGTGATAAAAGTTTTGACCATATCGCCCAGCCCTACTTGTGATGTCATGTTTCTTTGCCATCGCCCACCCCAGCGCCATGTTTTATATAAACAAAGCTTCAGGCTTTATTGAGTGAAAAACTGTGCCCTAATGTGACGGAGATGACACTAACATAATGTAGTCTGTTTGCTTAATTTCACCTTGTGTTATTAACCCAGGTTAACCAGCATACATTTCCTGACGGGGCCAGCTTGAAGTTCAGAGGCATGGTTTAAACCAGGGGTTCTCAACCTGTTTCACCCCAGGCCCCACCTGTTTACCACTATAAAGCATAGCGGCCCACAGAAAAACTCAAATCAGCTTTTTTTAAAAAATAGTTTTCTTTTTTCCTTGATTGCTCACACTGGAAACCTGTGAATTAGGGCCTGAAAAAGATCAGATCCTTTTCATTTCAATCACAGAAACCAGTCATGGTTTAAAAAACATAACATGTAAAGAAAAATAAAACATATTTGCGGAGATGTCAAAACAGGGGAAAAAGAAGAAAAGGTAGATGTAGATGTGGGCTGTGATTTGGAGCTGCAGTCCATCACGATTTCCCTGAAAATACTCTTGTGGCTTCTTCCCACAGGAGTAACTGTTTGGTGTCGACTTGTCTCTTCAGTTTTGAGGGTTTTAGCACCTCATTTGAAATAAACAGCGTCGCTACAATCAGCAATAATCATAAACTTTTGCTTGATCTCTGCTTCTTCGTCATTAGATTATCAAGCTGGGTTTAACTACTCTGGTCGCTGATGTTTGGCCAGAAATCAAATACAGATCTTCGCTATTATTTTACGGCTCGTCTGTCGTTTTTATCAGCTGCAGCTCGAACTGCAGGAACGATGTGAGAGCAATAAGTCAGATGATAAAACAGGCAGATTATACTGATGGTATATGAGGTTTAATCTCATCTCATATAAAGACGTTATATCCCATTAAATCAAGAACAGGACTGCAGACACTAGATGGCGCTCATGAATAAGAGAGAATGGAGCCAAACGGCTAAAACGGAAAAATGAAATAAATCTAGTGATTTGTGGAGGAACTGCTACTGAGCGCTGATTGGTTAGCATTACTGCTACTGAGCGCTGATTGGTTAGCATTACTGCTACTGAGCGCTGATTGGTTAGCATTACTGCTACTGAGGGCTGATTGGTTAGCATTACTGCCACTGAGCGCTGATTGGTTAGCATTACTGCTACTGAGAGCTGATTGGTTAGCATTACTGCTACTGAGCGCTGATTGGTTAGCATTACTGCTACTGAGGGCTGATTGGTTAGCATTACTGCCACTGAGCGCTGATTGGTTAGCATTACTGCTACTGAGAGCTGATTGGTTAGCATTACTGCCACTGAGCGCTGATTGGTTAGCATTACTGCTACTGAGGGCTGATTGGTTAGCATTACTGCCACTGAGCGCTGATTGGTTAACATTACTGCTACTGAGTGCTGATTGGTTAGCATTACTGCCACTGAGCGCTGATTGGTTAGCATTACTGCTACTGAGCGCTGATTGGTTAGCATTACTGCTACTGAGCGCTGATTGGTTAGCATTACTGCTACTGAGGGCTGATTGGTTAGCATTACTGCTACTGAGAGCTGATTGGTTAGCATTACTGCCACTGAGCGCTGATTGGTTAGCATTACTGCTACTGAGGGCTGATTGGTTAGCATTACTGCCACTGAGTGCTGATTGGTTAACATTACTGCTACTGAGTGCTGATTGGTTAGCATTACTGCCACTGAGCGCTGATTGGTTAGCATTACTGCTACTGAGTGCTGATTGGTTAGCGTCACTGCTACTGAGCGCTGATTAGGTAGAATTACTGCTACAGATTGCTGATTGGTTAGCATTGCTGCTACTGAGCGCTGATTGGTTAGCGTCACTGCTACTGAGCGCTGATTAGGTAGAATTACTGCTACAGATTGCTGATTGGTTAGCATTACTGCCACTGAGCGCTGATTGGTTAGCGTCACTGCTACTGAGCGCTGATTAGGTAGAATTACTGCCACTGAGCGCTGATTGGTTAGCATTACTGCTACTGAGCGCTGATTGGTTAGCATTACTGCTACTGAGCGCTGATTTGGTTAGCATTACTGCCACTGAGCGCTGATTGGTTAGCATTACTGCTACTGAGGGCTGATTGGTTAGCATTACTGCCACTGAGCACTGATTGGTTAGCATTACTGCCACTGAGCGCTGATTGGTTAGCATTACTGCCACTGAGTGCTGATTGGTTAGCATTACTGCTACTGAGTGCTGATTGGTTAGCATTACTGCTACTGAGGGCTGATTGGTTAGCATTACTGCTACTGAGCACTGATTGGTTAGCGTTACTGCTACTGTGCGCTGATTGGTTAGCATTACTGCTAATGAGCGCTGATTGGTTAGCATTACTGCTACTGAGTGGTGATTGGTTAGCATTACTGCTACTGAGCGCTGATTGGTCAGCATTACTGCTACTGAGTGCTGATTGGTTAGCATTACTGCTACTGAGTGCTGATTGGTTAGCATTACTGCTACTGAGTGCTGATTGGTTAGCATTACTGCTACTGAGCGCTGATTGGTTAGCATTACTGCTACTGAGCGCTGATTGGTTAGCATTACTGCTACTGAGCGCTGATTGGTTAGCGTCACTGCTATTGAGCGCTGATTAGGTAGAATTACTGCTACAGATTGCTGATTGGTTAGCATTACTGCCACTGAGCGCTGATTGGTTAGCATTACTGCTACTGAGCGCTGATTGGTTAGCATTACTGCTACTGAGGGCTGATTGGTTAGCATTACTGCCACTGAGCGCTGATTGGTTAGCATTACTGCCACTGAGCACTGATTGGTTAGCATTACTGCCACTGAGCGCTGATTGGTTAGCATTACTGCTACTGAGTGCTGATTGGTTAGCATTACTGCTACTGAGTGCTGATTGGTTAGCATTACTGCTACTGAGTGCTGATTGGTTAGCATTACTGCTACTGAGCACTGATTGGTTAGCGTCACTGCTACTGAGCGCTGATTGGTTAGCATTACTGCTACTGAGCGCTGACTGGTTAGCATTATTGCTACTGAGCGCTGATTGGTTAGCATTACTGATACTGAGCACCGATTGGTTAGCGTCACTGCTACTGAGCGCTAATTGGTTAGCATTACTGCCACTGAGTGCTAATTGGTTAGCATTACTGCCACTGAGGGCTGATTGATTAGCATTACTGCTACTGAGTACTGATTTTAACAAGTTGAGAAAATTAGTAATTTTACAAACTACAGTTTTGCACAAAAGCTTCACAGTAATGTACTGATTTTGTACTCACTTGGGAGCGCCCTCTAGTGTCTGACAAACCCGGAAGACATTGAGTAGCAATTCTCTAATAGAAATTCTCTGTAAGAAGCCCCGCACCTTCAGAGATCAATGTAGCTAGAGCAGTAGCACTAGTGCTTAAGGACGTTAGTTCGCATATCAGAATGCACCAAAGTTGAGCTTGACATGAGATTTTTTCGCTCAGAAAATCTGCCTTGTGAAAACAATCACTGCAACAAATTCCATTGAAATTAATGAATTTCACTTATTAAAATTTGTCAAAAACCACAGGAGTGACTGGTTTTTTTAGGGATAAGTTGCAAATGAGGAGGTGCAGTAATACGAATTTTACCACTGTTTCTCAGTAGCCATGTTTCCATGCAGCCTAATAATCCATTAATAATCCAACTAATAGCTCAGTTGGAATAGAATACGTCCATGTTTACAACTCAGTCAGAATAGTCTAGTCTGATTGAGGCCGTTTGGAATACAGTTTCTATCCGACTGATTGAGGTGGGTAATCCTGTAAATAATCTTTTAAATAGAAGAATAATATCCGTGTAAACGCCTGTATCTGATTACATTCCCTATCGGAAAGTTTAAGTCCGTTCTGATCATGTTCGTCGCGTCACAGTGAGAGTTTATACTGTTCAACATGGCGGAGCAGAAACTGGTCTGCAGAGGAGACGAAGTTTATGCTCTGCTCTTTAAAAGACGGCGGTGGGACGGACGTCCAGCTTATGTGTCTCAGAACACGACGTCTTCCTCTCGGCCTTCTTTAATAAGGACATGTGAAGGACGTTTTCCTGAGTCTGACAGCATTTTAAAGCAATTAAAAATACAAGCACTGCTCACTGCTGCTCATCTCACTCTGACTGGACTGATGTTCGCTGCCATGGTAACGTTTACTCTAAGTGGTTCTCCACGCATGCGCATCATTTTGGATCGGATTACTTGTAGTGAGCATGTAAACGGAGATTTTCCATTGGATCGTTGAATAGAGTGAGCAGATAAACACCTCAGCCTTAATCTGGAATCGGAAAGTGTTCAATCGGATTGGCAAATGCCTTTGCATGTAAACACAGACGCGGAGTCTCCATAAAAAACTCCTTTTACACAGAATATGACTGTTTGTACCATGCTGATTCGCACAGGATAACTACAACCTGAGGTTATTTACGCAGCTTGTTTTAGAGAAGGCGCTGAAAGCTTTACTGACGCGGGAGTGCAGACAACAATCAACGGCTGTGTTTGCATGCAAAGATTTTTGCCAAACCAACTGGATTCATTCCGGTTATAGATTAAGACTGAGGTGTTTATATTCTCACTCTACTCAACAATCTGATGGAAAATCTCTGTTTACATGCTCACTACAATTTATCCAATCCAAAACTACGCACATGCATAGGGTACCAGTGTAGATGTACGAGTATCATGTGAGTCCAGTCCGAGTGAGATGAGCAGCAGTGAGCAGCGCTTGTGTTTTTAATGACTTTAAAATGATGTCAGACTCAGGAAAACGTCCCTCACATGTCCTTATTAAAGAAGGCCGAGAGGAAGACGTCGTGTTCTGAGACACATAAGCTGGACGTCCGTCCCACCGCCGTCTTTTAAAGATCAGAGCATAAACTTCGTCTCCTCTGCAGACCAGTTTCTGCTCCGCCATGTTGAACAGTATAAACTCTCACTGTGACGCGACAAACATGATCAGAACGGGCTTAAACTTTCTGATAGGGAATGTAATCAGATACAGGCGTTTACACGGATATTATTCTTCTATTTAACTGATTATTTACAGGATTACCCACCTCGATCAGTCAGATAGAAACTGTATTCCGGATGGCCTCAATCGGACTAGACTGTTCCGATTGAAGTGTATACATGGAATATTCTATTCCGATTGAACTATTAGTTGGATTATTAATAGATTATTAGGCTGCATGGAAACATGGCTAATGAAGCGTCTGTTTCGGTTTCCTGTGGCTGATACGTAACGTCACTGTCCTGCCTCACATGTAGAACATGAACAAAAAATACTTTCTGTTGATGAAGGAAATTGCGCCATCCTCATGTTATTGGATCTAAGCTCTGCTTTTGATGCGGTTGACCATGAATACTTATTGGTCGCCTAGAAAAGTGGGTGGGGTTACAGGGAGAGGCCCTGAGTTGGTTCACATCTTATCTTAAGCCCAGAACTTTTTCAGTGAATACTGCCGGCTATTTCTCTTCCTCTGCTGATGTTTCTTGTGGCGTTCCACAAGGGTCCATATTAGGGCCTCTCCTTTTTTCAGTATACATGCTGCCATTAGGTGAAATTATTAGGAAGCACAACAGCTTTACCTTCCCATTAGACCTAATGACAGTGTCTCTCAGCAGTTGTCTTGAGGACATTAAGAGGTGGATGGCTGTCAGTTTCCTCCAGCTGAATGAAGGCAAGTCAGAGGTTATTATTTTTGGTGGTCCTCGTCACATTAATGGTGTCTCCATTTGTCCCCAAGTGTCAAGACTTCTGTGAGAAATCTTGGTGTTATCTTTGACTCGGACCTCAGATTTGATAAAGAAATCAGCTCTGTGGTGAGGAGGAGCTTCTTCCAGCTCAGAAACATTGCAGAGCTTAAGCCTTTTCTCTGTTTTTCTGAGCTGGAGAAAGATATTCATGCATTCATCTCCTGTAGAATTGACTACGGCAGCTAGGTTACTGACTAGTGCCAAGAAAAGAGACCGTATTACTCCAGTCCTCGCTTCACTTCATTGGCTGCCGGTCCAGTTCAGGATACAATTCAAAGTGCTTTTATTTGTTTTTAAAGCACTTAATGTTCAGGCCACCTCGTATGTTGGCAGTATGCTCACTCCCTCTACCACACAGCGAGCTTTGAGATCATCCTGCAGAACCTGCTGGCTGTTCCTATATTGGCTTGTTTGAAGTTTAAAGGTGGTCGTGCGTTTGCAGTCTACGCTCCGAGACTATGGAACAGTCTACCTCCCACTATTCACCAAAGCACCTACAGTCGCTGTTTTTAAATCAAGACTAAAAACATATTTATACAAACTTGCAAGTCTTTTTTTATACTCATCATCTTATCTGTTTTTATTTTGCTTTTATTCTTTTACCTCTTCACTTTGTTTCTCTTTCCTATCTTATCTTATTTTTGATCTCTTACTTGTTGTGTTGTTTATGTGTGGGCTGATTTGAGGTACAGCACTTTGGTCAACGCAAGTTGTTTTAAGAGTGCTTTAGAAATAAAACGTACTTACTTACTTTCGGGAAGTTCAGCCCAGATCCGTGGAAGGAAGTTGTCGAGACAGAAGTGGATGTGTTTGTGAGTCCTGACTAACTTCTTTCATTTACATGTGTTTTCTCTGTCAAAATGAAGGAGGAGCAACATGCAAATACCTCTGCTAACTACGATGTGGAGCTTCTGCACCATCGAGATGCTCACATGGAGTTCATCAAGAGCGGTATGCACTGTTTAGGGCTGTAAAAATTCGACATTTGAAAATGCCTTGAATCCAATGAACAATGCACATTCCAGAGCGTTTAAAGCCTCTGCTGCAGCTCCTAGTGTGTTCTAGGCTAACTGGTTACCGACATCACAAACAACTACCAAACAGAGGGAAGACCATACCATTGCTGACCACAAACAAAACAGCTATTTATTCTGGCTGTAATTAGAATTGTATGGGGATATTTGCAAACATCCAACAGCTGTTTGCAGACACTGGGCAGAAATACATACTCGTGTGGAGTAACCAAAAGGCTTTTCTGAGAACCCAGCACTCTGAATGTGGACCTAATTGATAGCTCAGCAAGCTAATAATCATAGATATACATAATCAGATACTGAAAGCGGCTGCTAGTTTAGCTGCGTGGCTAAGCTGCTGCACAGCTGCTGCAGCCACTCACTCCAGATACAGACTTGTACTTTCACTATAGTCACACTGTCAGCTCAGACACTTCCTTTAACAGTGGGTGATCACTGATGTGGGGATTTTATGGAAAAGTTCTTCCCCAAGATGCTTCAGAATAGAGGTGGGCGATGTGGCAAAACGTACTACAGGAAGTTATTTAGGATACGCAGTGGGTCGCGGTATTTTTTTTCTGACATCTGATAAGTTAGAACGGACAAAGTAGTGCCACAAACTATCAAAAACTATGAATGCAATTACAATCCCATTTTCAAAGAAGTTGGGACGCTGTGCAGAACGTAAATAAAAATAGGATGCAATGATGTGCAAATCACGTAAACCATATTTTTAAAGGAAAATACTACAAAGACAACATAGCAAGTGTTGAAGCTGAGAAATTTTATTGTTTTTTGAGAAATATGTATATAGAGAAGGTGGCAGCATTTCTGGATCCTGTTCATATATGATTTCTTCTTTGCGTTTTAGAGCTTTAACTTGCATTTATGGATGCAGTGATGAACTGTTTTCACAGACAGTGGTTTTCAGAAGTGTTTCTGAGCCCATGCAGTGGTTTCCACTACAGAATCATGTCTGTTTTTAATGCAGTGCCTCCTGAGGGCCCAAAGATCACAGCCAGCTAATACTGGTTTTTGGCCTCGACTCTTACATACAGAGATTTCTCCAGATTCTCTGAATCTTTTAATGATATTATATACCATAGATGATGAAAAGCAAACGTTCTTTGTTATTTTACATTGAGAAACGTTCTTCTTGAATTGTTGCACTGTTTGATGGTGCAGTCTTTCACAGAGTGGTGAACCCCTCCTCATCTTTACTTCTGAAAGACTCCGCCTCTCTGAGATGCTCTTTTATACCCAGTGATGTTACTGACCTGTTGCCAGTCAACCACCAGGAGTTTCTTTTAGCATTACACAACTTTACCAGCCTTTTGTTGCTCCTGTCCCAACCCTCCTGGCATCAAATTCAAAAATAATAAACAATAAAATTTCTCAGTTTCAACGTTTCATATGTTGTCTTTGTAATATTTTCAATGAAATACAGGGTTTAAATGATTTGCACATCATTGCATTTTGTTTTTATTTTGCGTTTTGCACAGCGTCCCAACTTTTTTGAAAACTGGGTTGTACTTGTATTAAACAATTTTACACACTGCTCTGCACCAAATCCAGTTTAACAGGAATAATTATGCTGTTTTTAATCGAACATACAGTTGGGAAGTGACTTTCAAGTACTGATATCATCAGTATGCTCAGAAAAGCTTATAGTGATTTATTGTGATGTAATTTATCACAATAATGATAAACATTTTACTAGCTTAGAAAAGTTTTGACATTTGATGCTTTAATGTAGATTCTGTATTCTGGCCGTTTTAACCTCAAATTTGGTCGAGGATGCAAATTCGCATGTCAGAATTTATTAACTTGGAAAATCTGTAGTGTGAAGACGCTCATCGAGACGAATTCAGTAATTTCAGTCCTGAAAATTTGCTGACAAACGAAGGTGTGACCAGGCCTTTATAGTGGCTGATTTCCCAATAACACCAAATCTCACACTACATTCTTTACATATCTCCAGAAATGTCATAAGAGGAGCCGAAACCATTCTTAACTTTTAATGTTAGTCAGTACTAAATATGACAAGGTTGTTTTCTAAGTCATTTTGGGCTATTTCTATTGGTCCCTTCATTATAATATGTTCACACAAAGTAAAGGTCAGCTGACATTATTAAATTATGAAAAACAGAAATATGGAGATGTGAGATTTTGTTCTGACAGCAACAATATATTCGTTTGTATTTGAGTGTATAATCAGTGTATTTCTGATTGCGTGTGTACAGGTGATCTACACATGGCGGGCAGCACCAGCAAGGACAGTGGTCTAAAGGAGACGGTCACGCTGAAATGGTGCACTCCACGCACTAACAGTGTAGGTGGGTAAGAAGAATTCTGGGAAACGCAGTTCTCTTTGTGTCATTGTAAATGTACTGGGAGTTTGTGTTGACTTGATGTTGTGACGTTGTGTTTCAGAGTTGCATTACTGCACCGGAGCGTTTCGGATCTCTCCTGTGGACGTCAACAGCAGACCCTCCTCGTGCCTCACTAACTTCCTTCTGAACGGTTTGTTTGAGTTTATTATTGAGCTTATTAATAGTTGTTTGATCTAAATATATGTTTAACCCTTCAAAGACACAGCCTAAGGCCCCGTCCCATTTCTTATTTTTACCCCCCCCTTGAGTGTCACCCTAACCCCTTGGAACTGAGTTACAGGGTAGTGGTTGAAATCTTCCCTCTGAAATGGGACCCTCAAATCAAAAGAGCATCACTTCATTAACAGCTACCAGCGCTGCTCTGTAGGCGACCCTGCCAGTCTGCAGTGACAGCAGAGGAGGGTAAATTTCAGCTCCTCACTGCTGGGCTTTAGTTACATTTAGGGCATCATATGCCTTTAAAGAGGGGGCAATTATTTATTATCACCCACCACTAATTCTTCAGTGATATGAAGCTGAAGTCAGATATTCACCAGATTCTTGTTCGAATTTTCCCGTTCCCCCTTAAATGGAGCAGCAGTTACATTCTGGTGCTTCAGGCGTCAGAACTGCTGGACTATTTAAGGTGGAGCAGGAAAGTTAGCTAGCTAGCTACCGAGACATTAGCATCCATTAGTGATTTTTTTTTTTTATGCTTGTTATGAAGAAAACGACCATAATACACTGAAAGTACATTAACCTAAGTTAATACAGTGGTTATCGTGATTTTTTTAACAGAAAATTCTCACATTTGTGAGTTTCTTTGATCTCTTGTGCTCCATCCTGCCGGTTTCTCTTTTTATCTCATATCACTCTGTTTGGAGTCTCTGAAAAACCTCAGTTTGGAGGGCCATGTAGCCCCAACACTTCGCCCTCCCCCTCTATCTCACCAAGAATCAGGACAACCTACCCCTAGACGTGAAAACAGAGGGGTAGGGCTGAGGGGTGAAATGGGACTGTGTTCTCTTTAGAAGATATGTGAACTCATTTTCACTTAGAAAATCAACTAAACGCATTATTTGGGTGATCCAGGGCGTTCAAACTTTTGCGTATGACTGTATGTGTCAAATATAGTTTTTAAAAATTGACTTTATAACATCACACACTGTTTTGTCACTCAATAACTTTAATACAATTTTAAAAAGATGTAATTTTATCAGTTGCACACCATATAAAAATGTTTACTCTCTCAGTCGTCCAGCCGGTGACACTTTGGCCTGCAATGATCTAGAAGTCGTATTAAACAGAAGATCTAGGAAAGGAAAGGTCAGAGGGATTATGGGAAATTGCATGCAGAATATATATCCCTTTTCTTTCTTCTCGTTTCAGGTCGTTCTGTACTTTTAGAGCAGCCCCGCAAATCTGGGTCGAAGGTCATCAGTCACATGCTGAGTTGCCACGGTGGGGAGATTTTTCTGCACATGCTCAACAGCACCCGCTCCACGCTGGAGGATCCGCCTTCCATCAGTGAGGGCTGTGGGGGTCGCGTCACCGACTACCGCATCACAGTGAGTTCCCCGTCCGCCCCACGGGAGGAGAAACGAAGGAGAAATGTTATTTAAAGCTTTATAATCAAGATTTACTGAATTTTATACTGTGATTACACTAAAAACAAAAACACCCATCATCAAGAATGACCAAAAAAAGATGAAAAGGTAATTTATTGATAAATTTAGTGCAAACCACAGCAGGACAGCAGTGATCCCATATTTATGTAAACATAACTGATCTTTTAAACATGTTGGGTGATTTGATGTGAAATCCTACACTTATTAAAAAGATGATGCTTATATCACTCTGAAGAACCCTTTCATGATACAGTGAACCCTTTAATCATTGTTGTTATGATATTAAGCTTGTAACAATAGAAGAACCCTTTTGGATCCTATATAGAACCCTTTTCAAAAAGGTTCTATATAGAACCATCTGTAGCCCATTCATGCAAATTTTCCACCAATCTGAAGAACCTATTCATGATGCAAAGAACCCTTTAATCATGCAAAGTGTTCTTTGAGTGTTCATGGTTATATATAAAACCTTTTTGATCAAAGCAACGTTTTTTTTAAAAAGTGTACATCAATACCACATTTTTGTACCAACATAGATGGGATTGTTCTAGAAACATGGCTGCGCTGGTTAAACATGCTCAGTGCCGCAGATATCATTCCTACAGAAAGCTGCCTGTATGTTTAAGTGAAAATTTTAGGATCCTCACAACACAGACTCAGACTGAAAAACGACTTCGGTCTCAGGAAAAACACGAGAAAAAACACGTCTCAGCTCTCGTTTATCAGGCTCGTCGGCCGAAGTGGCTTCAGGTAGGATAAGCTAAGTGACCACAGACTCTCAGGTGGTGAGGTTTATATGACATTAGCAGTTGTCTAATAACGTAGCCAATTCTCCCTCAGATGACCTCAAATTTTAACAAAATGTGTAAAAACCTACTTGAAAGCGGCATTTTCAAGAAAATTCAATAAAAATGCACCAACTGGAAAGCAAATTTGGACATGGCACAAAAAATTCATGTATACACACACATACACACACACACACACACACACACACACTTGGTGTTCAGTTAGAGTATTTGTTAGAGTAGATGGTTCTGGTGGTTCTGGCTCAAATGTTCTGATAATTCACAAAAATTAAAAAATTAGGCCTCACAGCTCACAAAGTCTAATTTTTCCACACCCACTTCAGTGTAGAAGACCATGTTAATCAGTACATTTTTAGTCAAGTAATCAATTATTTATTTATTCATTTTTTCCAATTTTCTCCCCGGTTTAGACACATCCAATTCCACCCGCTAGTTAAGACTCCCCAAATCACGCAATACCACCAGCGCTAGGGCGGCAAAAGCTAAAGGGAACGGCACCACATCTTTTCGAACTGTCGCTAACACAACGCTGTTGAACAGCTGAACCCTAACCGCCAGTTCTCTTACGTCAGCTAACAGACGCCTGCACTGGCTAGCATTGCGCTGAGTGATGGGGGGAGACAGGAGGCCATCCTGCCCACCCAGAGGAAACAAGGCTGATTGTGCTCTCTTGTATTCCTGGCCACAGACGGCTGTAGCATCACCGGGGATCAAACTCACGATCTCCTGATGGTTAGACGGTTGCGCCACTCGGGAGCCCGAGTAACCAGTTATAATCGGGTAATCGTGACAGCCCTAAAAGTCTTCAATGCCCTTCTTCATTATTTTGTCCTTTAAAGGAGCTGATATGTTCAGTTTTCAGGAGCCGTGTGTTGGGCATCATTGCTGATCATTCAGTTTTGCGGTGGAGCTCAGGCTTGTCTCTTATCCCCTCTTATCATCTCTTTCCTCTCTGCAGGACTTCGGGGAGTTCATGAGGGAGAACCGTCTCACTCCGTTTCCAGACATGCCCGTAGATGCTGCTGGTAGAGCGCCGTTTGAACGAGCCAAAGCCCAGCTGGAGCGCCACACGCGTTACTGGCCAATGATCATTTCCCAAACTACCATCTTCAACATGCAGGCAGTGAGATACCTGTTCCTTTACTGCTAATTATTTAGAGATTATTTAGCGAATCATAATTATTCTGATTAGCACATTTGTGTCCTGTTTTTAAATAATTAAGTCGGTATGTCTTATCTCGCCACTTTGCAATGCACATCCATGATGTGTACTTAATGTGGAGTTTATCATCTTTAAATGGCAGTGGTGGACGAAGTACACAAATCATGTACTTGAGTTAAAGTACAGATACCCAAGGTAAAATATTACTGCAGTAAAAGTAGAAGTTCCTCCCTTCAGACCTCCACTTGAGTAAAAGTACTAAAGTATTTGCCTTCAAATGTACTTAAGTATCAAAAGTAAAAGCACTAAAAGATTAATTATGACTCTGATGTCCTATTATCATTTTTGTAACAAGACTCGCTTCATTAACTCATTTTAGGTGAAAATACTCCAGTGTCTCTCTTGGTAAACCAGTCTTTTAATAGAGTCATTAATTAGTGACGCTGATGTGTATTAAAATTATCATAAGCACGAAACACTGAAGGCAAACAGTTTCCATCAGGTAGAACTGAGTGGCTCTGAAATCACTTTTTACAAACAAGCAAAGTTTCAGTTTAAGATTTATTTACAAGTTTAAGTTTAATAAAAACTTTAAACTCAGATTCACAAATGAGTTTCCTTTACTAAACTGCATCTGTAGGTCTCTGTTCATAAACATAAACTAGCCAAAACTAATTTACTATAAAATGAAATGTGTTTGTATAAATTCAGAATAAAGACACGTCAGTCACAACTGCATATGAGTACATATTTCTATATTGTGGTCTGTTTACACAAAGTTAGGTTAGTTCATCATTTATGTTGAATAGACTCTCCCAAAATTTTACGCTGCTGCACTGATGTTGAACCGTGTGCTGCACTGGGTCGGTATGACCAACAGGTCAAAACAAGCTCTAAACAAAGTGAGCGCTGTGCCCTGATTGGTGTTCTTGCTTTGCGCTTCTTTTGTTTTGACATGTTATGTTTTTATACACACATAAACCAAAAGGAGCGACAGATTTCTCATAATGTAGTGGAGTAAAAAGTGAGATATTTCACTTTGAAATGTAGTGGAGTGAAAGTAAAAAGTCGGCCAAAATGGGAAAAACTTCAGTAAAGTACAGATACACAAAAACTACTTAAGTACAGCAACGGATTACATTTACTTAGTCACTGTCCACCACTGATAAATGGCTAATGTGTGAATTTTTAAACATTACAGACATTAATTGGAACCCTGTTATAAATTGTAACTTTATAATATATTTGTAAAACATATTTTACACATTTCACTTACATGTAACACATTTATGAAAAGCAGATGCAGTGTTTTAATTATTAGTATGTCATTAAGTAAATATAGATTAATAATTCGAACAGTAGTGGTTACTCATGCATAAGTAGCAATTATATAATTATTAACATCATTAACAAACAAAATTAAGTCGCTCTCTGTCGGTGCCGTCGTTATAAAGTGTTACCGGTGTTATTTGTGTTTAGTTTCTCCACTTTGTGCATCGTTATGAGCAAGAAAAGTGTCCACTGAACATGTGCGACATTGAAATGTTCACGTTTTAAACGATGATGGTGCCAGATAAGTGAAAGCGAATGCTGAATGATGAGCACTCGTGTGGTAATTATTAATGATGGTCACACTGATTGGCTCCTTTGCCTCACTTTACCTGATTTCCCCCTTTCACTGAACTCCCCCTGTGGGAAATGTGGGAAGTGACTCAGAGCCTTTGGTGGCATCACAGTGGTTCTACGTCTCTAAACTCACAATTTTGCATTTCCAAGCATGTTTGGCTACGTTCACATTACCAGGCTGAAGTGGCACAAATCCGATTTTTTGCCCTAATTTGACTCAGATCTGATGTTTTCAGGGCTGTATGGACACACAAATCTGATCTTTTGAAATCCGACCTGATTCACTTTCCTAGATCGCATACGTATCCGATTCGATCCGATTCGGAATTCATGCGTTTTTTCCCACTGCGCGTGCGCCGTCATTCTGCGTTACCATGGCAACAGTGCCGAACAGAAGTTAAAGCCTGTAAACGGTGGAAAAGCAGCTCATCTCACCTTTTTCTCCTTCGTCTCGCTCTAATAATGAAGCTGAGAGCTGATCAGAGTTAATTATCTTCTCAGCGAAGCTCGTTCTGCTCGTTAGTTTGTGCTGATGATGAACGTGATTCATCCACATGACGTTACTGAGTAGGATGAGCTCATGAGGGTCATTTCAGGACGCCGGTTCGTCACATTAATGACAGATTTGAATCACTTACCTAAATGAGAGTGAACCATTGTGTCAGAGAGATCAGATCTGAGCAACGAGGCTTGTAATGTGACCGAAGCCTTTGACTGCCTCCATTAATCACTTCCCTGCTACAGTGTTGATTTTTACAGATGTAGCGAGTGGTGGATATTCAGATTCATTTGTTTTATTATGGATTTCTGGGTTCAGACTTTCTGATCCTGCTCTATATATTTGATCAATGAAACATTCAGTACTGTGTGAAAGTCAGAGACCAAGCCTCATTTCTTTAATATAGATTAATAATTCAAACAGTAATGGTTACTAATGCATAAGTAGCAGTTATATAATTATTAACCATCATTAACAAACAAAATTAAGTTGCTCTCTGTCGGTGCCAGTCGTTATAAAATGTTACCAAAGTTGTTTATGTTTAGTTTCCCCTCTTTGTGCATCCTGATGAGCAAGAAAAGTGTCCACCGAACATGTGCGACATTGAAATGTCCACATTATAAATGATGATGGTGCCCTCATTTCTTTAATTTCCATCTTCAGGTAAAAAAGAACAGAAAATTACACAGAAGCTTCAATAACTAAATCTAGTATTGAGTGTTCAGTGTGTCTCTCTTCCCCTTTATTCCAGGGAAGAAGACTCACTTTCAGTTCCTCAAAGAATCTGCAGACACACCTCCAAAGTTCAGTCTTAGAAGCTGGTTGATCATTTTCTGAAGTAATCAAACACATTCAGTGGTGTTGAGGTCTGGACTCTGGGGTGGTCAGTCCATCGTTCAGCTTCTTTGTTTGATGTGTCCGTCTCCTTTTCTCAGTGAGGTTCTTCCTGACAGCTACACATCCTTTCAGACCCACAGCGCTGAGTCGTCTTCTCACAGTGGAAGGATGGACAGAAACACCTGTGGATGTTTTCAGATCTGAAGCAGCTTGATTTTCTCCTCTCTCTCAGAGATGAAAGCTTTAAGTGCTGTTTATCTGATGGGGGCAGTTTTGGGGTCGACCAGCTCTTCCAGGTGGTTGTTAGGAGGAACATTTTCTCTGTAGCTTTTAATCCATTTTTAAACTCCAGTTTTGGAAACTCTTGTTTTTTTTTTTCACATTAAATTTCTCCTTCCTTATGCAGGTGGATTATCTTATATCTATTATCCTCAGAAATATCTCCTTGTACTTAGAGGTAGTTTTGAGTGGAAATGAAGTAAATGAAGGGTGGTCTCTGACTTCTGTGCAGTACTGTACGTGAAGTGTGTTCATGTATGTTTCATTCTGCCTGTCTCTGTTTCAGGTGGTGCCTTTAGCAAACCTGATAGTTAAAGATAGTATGACGGAGGATGATCTTCTGACGTGCCAGAAGACCGTGTACAATCTAGTGGACATGGAAAGGAAAAACGACCCTTTACCCATTTCTACAGTGGGCTCCAGGGGCAAAGGACCTAAAAGGTGAGGACCACTAGAAGAACATATATTTATTTTATGTTTTAGATCATTAGCCACGTTTACATGCAGCCTGATTATCCATTAATAATCCGACTAATAGTTAAATCGGAATAGAATACGTCTGTGTTTACACCTCAGTCGGAATAGTCTAGTCCGATTGAGGCCATTCGGAATACAGTTTCTATCCGACTGATCGAGGTGGGTAATCCTGTAAATAATCCGTTAAATAGAAGAATAATATCCGTGTAAACGCCTGTATCTGATTACATTCCCTATCGGAAAGTTTAAGTCTGTTCTGATCATGTTCGTCACGTCATAGTGAAAGTTTATACCGTTCAACATGGCGGAGCAGAAACTGGTCTGCAGAGGAGACGGACGTCCAGCTTATGTGTCTCAGAACACGACGTCTTCCTCTCGGCCTTCTTTAATAAGGACATGTGAAGGACGTTTTCCTGAGACATCAACACCAACGTTTTATATTTATTCCATACAGTTACTGTATAATGTTAGTGTGTTTTAGATCACTGTTGAGACTCTCGACACTTTTAAATCCAGTTTTAAATCGTTCCTGTTTGAGCTGCTTTCGTCTCAGTTTAAAACACTGTTAGCGTTTCTAGCCCTTCTCCTCTGAAGGATCTGCTGTACTGTATGTTTTGTGTGTAATATTATGTTCAGTATTATGTGTTATAACATGTATATGATCTGTGTATGTTTTATGTGAGCTGTACCTGGGAGGACATCTGTGAACAGTTATTCCTGACTGTCTATGTATAGGTTAAGAACAGGTGTTGCTTCTGTAACTAATTTAGCAATGTGCCTGAGCCAGCCTATATAAACACACTGGTCCTGGTTCTAAAGAAAGAGGGGGTCTAAAAATTCTGCACCTCTGTAATGGCACTTTATTATGCGAATTTAATTTGTAATTAGATTATTACCTTAACGATTTCATTTACTTTATAAATGACTCTGTATTTTCTCTTATATAAAGCACTTTCAATGACAGCAGTGTATGAAAGGTCCTATATAAATAAACTCGCCTTGCCTATAATAAACCATAAGATCTGGGTGGAAAAATATCCTGGGGCCGTATTACTTTTTGTCTTAAGATCTGACAGGTCGAGATAAGATTTTTCACAAATTCGTATTACGAATGTTCCGAATATGTATAATGTTAGCTGCTGTTACTGATGTAAAAAAGGTCAAACAAAACTAAAGTGTGATAAATTGCAAGTAGTGAATACTGTGAGAGCGCCCCCTGCTGTTTATCAGAGTGTCTCCGCTGCCCAGTTTCAGTCTCCATTTCCCAAACGCTTTAGCCGAGCGCGCTAACGTTACTCCTCCTAATAAACAGACACACGTTCAGCTCCGTCTCCTCATTATTCACCACCATCACTGTAATATTTCATCATCAACATTAACACACGAAGGTGATCAGAGGGGCGGTGGAGATCGAGTCTGCAGCGTCTGAGATCTTTAAAACGCAGAGTTAGAAAAGAAAATCATCTCACAGTGAAAGCAGCGTTTTACAGTAGAAATAAATGGAGCTCATTATGCTGGTAGTGAACTATGCTGCTGACACAGCTGCCTAAAAACCATAGAAACGGACCTTAAACAGAAGTGAGGACCCTGTTGGGGTTCATCCTAAAGTTAGGACAGGATTTAGGAGGTTTAGTCTAGTTAGGATGTTTGTGTGATGCTGTTTTCTTATCTGGAGTTCATGATGAGATTATGAAGTTAGGAACTGTTATTCTGTAAAAGCTACTGTCCTGAATTCAGTCCGTAGTGAAGTCGTCATTCAGACTAAAGAGATCAGGTTTCAGAGTTAAGGTTTGGTGTTGATCCAGAGTATTTCTGTGCTGTAGGGATGAGCAGTATCGGATCATGTGGAACGAGCTGGAGACTCTGGTGAAAACTCACGTTGGAACCAGTGAGAGACACCAGCAAGTCCTGGAGTGCATCAGCGCCTGCCGGAGCAAACCTCCCGAAGAGGAAGAAAGGAAAAAGCGAGGGAGAAAAAGGGAAGACAAAGAGGATAAAACGGAGAAGAACGGTAAAGAGTCAGAGGAGAAAGGATGGACTCCAGACTCTGAAAGGTTAGAAGGCTTTACTGTGTAGCTGTCTTTACTGAGTCCCTTTGTTCATAGATGATGTTCTGGAATTACAATTTAAAGTGCATTTTTAAAAATTTGATAATTTTTAAGATTGTTGTTCCTCCTCCAGACTGAAGGGGGCAATAGAGCGAGAGAAAGAGGAACAGAGTGAATCTGAGGTCATCAAAGATTCTCCTGACTCTCCAGAACCGTTCAATAAGAAACCCCGGCTTGCCTCAGAGGAGATTCTGTCCTTGGAGAAATCAAAAGGTATTTCCTTGTTAATATTTTCCAGAGTGAATATAACTTTGCTGTGCCTTATACAGTGAGGAGAAACAGTGCATACATCCACTTAGAAGTTACACACATATGGTGTGTTCCATTCTGAAGGCAGCTGCCTAACTAGTCACTGCCTTCAAAGGCGGCTCTCTTGTCGGGCAGCATTTTAGCCGAAAAGGAACCTTAGCAGACATCTCGTTCGGGACAGAGCTTCAGAGCCATCATGCATCATAACTCTCACTGCGCTGTACACGTTAAACCTGTTTACTCGCAGCTACTCGTTAGCCTCAGTGATTAAGGACAGCTCCGAACCTGCAGCAGCTGTTTGGAAACCTGTGCATGAAGAACAGGCCGCTTTAAGGAGTCGTATCTGTTATATATACTCGACTCAGCGCCTCAGATAAATACAGATAATCGTACTAGTTTGTGAATCATTTCGCTTAATTCGCTGTCCTCATCCACTTTAATGAACCCGCTTTATTTCTCACACATAAAGGGTAAAAACTGCATTTTATTTTATGCATTCTCATCTGATTAATGAGCTCCTAGTCTGAAATTTAGCCGTCATCATTCACCCTGATGTGACTGTGATGAGCACAGCAATACAAAACAAGAAGAGCAGCAAAAATAAGCATTTGTGGTATTTATTTTAAAGACGTTTTATTTCTGAATTTCTACATCCTCCAGTATGTTGAAGGATTTTTCGTCGTTTAGGGAGAACGTCAGTTTACAGCGCTGGTTCCGCCGTTAGCTTCACCCAAAGAGTTACAAACGCTGCCAGTCAGGTCGCGTTAGACGAGCGAACTGCCAGAATTTCACCATAGGAATGATTGCTAAAGACCTACAAACACAAATATGTTAAATACTTTACACAAATACAACAATCAAAACAGTAAAGACAGAAGTGAAGAAAAAACATTTGTAAACTCCTCAGTCGACGAAAACCAACCGCTTCGTCTGCCGTGTTCATCTAACTAAAGCGATGGGACTCTCGGCCGGTGAGCAGATGAACAGTATTGTGGGATTGCCTTCGCTGAGAAGGATACATGCGATGCCGCCTTCAGATTTGGTCAAAATAAGGCACTTTAGAAGGCAGCTGCCTTCCGAATGAGACAGCCTTCGTCTCGGGAGCCCAAATGCTGCCTACTTAGACAGCTGCCTCCCGATTGGAACGCACCAGTAAGTCACTGCCATTGGATGGGAAGATGTCATGCATGAAGTAGCAGTCATGGTGAAGGCAAAGGAGCTTCCTAAAGTTCTTAAGAGAGAACCCTCTGAAAGAACACTTGAATGGAAAAAGCTTCAGAGTCCCAACAAAGACCTTAAACACCCCTGTCAGCATGACTGGTTCAGTCATATGCAAGTGAAAAGCTAAAAGGAACCACGACTGATCGCGCAGAATGCAGAAGGTAGGAGAGAATCCAGCAGTCACTTAAAAAGAGCCGAACAGCAGATACACAGAAAACAATAAGCAGGGAACTCCACCATAACTATCTCCGCTCCTAGACCCCACACTAAACCCCTCTGATAAAAAAGACGTTCAAAGATGCAAAGAGCTTTCAGACAAATCGGAACTGCGCTGGAACAGTGTTCCCTGATCAGACGAAGCTAAAATAGAACTCTTTGGTGATAACTCAGCACGTTTGGAGAAAGAAGATCCCCAGAAATACCCACAGTGAAGTACGAAGGTAAACAGTGCTGGATCATCATAGCTATCGAAGTAGACATGAATGGAGCGATGTAGTGGGAGATACTAGAGGAGAATTTAAACTCATCAGCCAAGAAACTGAATCTGGGGAAAAGATGGACGTTTCAACAGGACGACCCCAAACATACAGCCAGAATAACTCCGGACTGGTTAAGGTGCTGGCAGGGAGCTCATCTCCTGACATGCATCCCATTAAAAATTTGGGAGAGATATTTTTGAACTCTGTCTCAACATCATTTGGACTCTTACGCTGCAAAAAATGGCCTCTTGTCAAGTAAAATTATATTAAATATAGTCAATAAATCTAATATTTTATTGTAAGATTATTATTTCCCTCATTTATGGACATTTTTTACTTGTTTTAAGAAATGTGCTTGAAACCAGCAAAATTATCTACCAGTATAGTGAGAATTTTACTTAATCAAATTACCTAAGATGAGTAAAAATGTCTAGAAACAAGGAAAATAATCTTATAAGTGCACGACCATCAAATAGATTTAAGATCATTTCACTTGACAAGATACCATTTTTTGCAGCGTGGCTCCATCGCCACATTTGGACTCTTCTTGGTCGGATTATGGAGTCGAGTGCGATTCCTCCGTCCAAAATAAATGGAAACTAAGCTTTTTTCTGTCATAACTGAATATCAACAAAACCTTCAAACAGAATAAAACAATACTTTCTCTGCATGTTTAAATCCAATCTGTTCACTGCTGATTGAGGAACTAATTGATCTTTCTGAGATTGATAGTGTTGAATTTGTTTTTTTACAAAATTCAAACATCCCCTCAGGGCAGATCGGAGTGTTATCATTAGTATTTTTTCATTTAATAATAAAAATGGATGTATGTTGTTTGGTTTATATCCAGTTGGCTTTAGATAGTGATTCTGAATAGGTTTAGAGAAGAACTTCCCCATCATTTACCTCCAAAATTACAGTGTAAAGTTGGACTAAGAGTATAATAATAATAATAATAATAATAATAATAATAATAATGTAAAATATTGCTGCTGTCGGAAGAAAACCTCTCCATCTCCATTTTTGGCGTTTTTCAGTTTTGGACATAGTTTGAAAATACCTGTTACCCTTTATATTGTATGTAGATTTCATGAAGAATGGACCAAAAGAAACGTCCCAAAATGACCTGGGAAAAAGTCTGGTTCCATTGACTTACATTAAAAGTAAAGTAGGTTTTTCCCTTTTCCTGTAAAGTTACCATTTTGGAGATACGAGACAACAGCGATATACTATTTATATGTATATAACGTATGAAAATGAAAGTACGCTGAAATACAATCCAATTTCAGTTTTTCCCGTTTCTTTTCTTACTGTATTTTTTATTATTATTATATATATTTTTTTTTAAATCTAACTCTGGACTCTGTGTTGACTTGGATGTGTGTCCAGGTCTTGGTCCTGACTCAGACTCTCCTCTTGACTACCTCACTATTGATGAGCATCCTTGTTTTCTAGGCCCCGTCTCCCTGCTGAGCCTTTGGACCAGCAGAATCACCCAAGCCAACTCCAGAAAGCACCAGGAGTTTGCTGGACGAGTCAATTCTGTCAATAACAAAGCAGAACTGTACCAACATCTGAAGGACGAGAACGGGTTCGTTCTGTTCTCTTCACGTCTTACCGTATGACCCTAAACACTGTAACCCCGAGAGGCTATTAAATTTCTTTGTTTATCCTTTTTTCCAGGATGGACGTACATGAGAACGGGAAAGCTACCAGATGATGTGATGGGCAGGACGTTCCCCTCTGTCTTCTGTAGGATCATTGATTTCCTGAAGGGATACGATGATGATGATGATGTCACTTTGAATAAAATATGCCAGGACAGTTGCCGTGTGGCAGGTGGAGCACGGCTGTCAGAGGAAGAGCTTTTTTAACTCACAATTTTGTATAAAGAAACTGAGAACAATAAAAGGCCGACAGAGCCGATGTGTGTTTAGCCACGTTCCTCTTCAGGCTTTTTCTCAATGAAGATTCAGCCGTATTTCACTTTTTTGGTTTGGAGCTCACCCACCTTCACTCACATCAGCACATTCAGTGATGTTAAATGACCCATATCCTACGTGTTTATTATATTTTCATTTTCCCTCTGTGGTCCACTTGAGACGTTTGTCTCGGATTGTCTAACAAAAATAGTCATAATTAATTTCTGCATTTTCCAGCCTCTCCTTGTCCCTTAGAATTAAGCAAGCTGTTTTATTACTGTCCCTTTAAGACTGATATGTAAATTACCTCTGTTCTGATTGGCTGCCTCCTTCACAAAGTGCTGAAACACTCCTTATAACTTCACTGTCAGTGGGCGGAGCTTAACTGGCGTAGCCAGAACAGGAGAGCCGACATAAACGCATTGATTTTTGTTACATCACAAAAATAGAAATTCCTACTAGGTTGTTTTTGCAGTTTAGTTTCTATATACAGGTAGTTCAACATAGAACCCCCTTTTAAAAATGGTTCTCTGCATCTATATAGAACTCTTTTGAAAAGGCGTTCTATATAGATCCATATACAGTCTTAAAAACGATGGTTCTATATAGAACCTCCTTTCAAAAAATGGTTCTCTGCATCTATGTAGAACTCTTTTGAAAAGGGGTTCTATATGAAACCATATACGGTCTTTGAAAAGATGGTTCTATATAGAACCCCTTTAAATTAGCTTAAGCAGGCTTTTTTATTACTGTCCCTTTAAGACCGATGTACGTAAATGACCTCGGTTCTGATTGGCTGCATCCTTCACAGAGGATTCTCTGCTGAAACATTCTTTATAACTTCACCGTCAGTGGGCGGGGCTAAACTGCAGTAGACTGAACAGGGGGATCTACATAAATGAATTGATTTTTGTTACATCACAAAAATAGAAATTCCCAATAGGCTGTTTTTGCAGTTCAGTTTCTACATATGGACTGTATGAACTGTGAACGGTACTTTTTGAGACTTTAACAGTGTTTACATGCATCAAACTCTTATTATTAAAAAAAGAAAAAAGCTAATTCAGTTTTGCGTGAGATGGGCTCTTTACTCAAACGTTCTGGACAGCAAATAAGGGATAACTGTTACATGTTCAAACCTCCGTAAATCTAGTTACGTACAGATTTATGGTTCACTCTGCGTTTTTAATGAGGTAATTTTTTATATGATGATGTCTAAACAAATGGATGTTTTACTTATTCAGATACACTATATTTCCAAAAGTATTCACTCACCCATCCAGATCACTGAATTCTTGTGTTCCAATCACTTCCATGGCCACAGGTGTATGAAACCGAGCCCCTAGGCCTGCAGACTGCTTCTACAGACATTAGTGAAAGAATGGGTCACTCTCAGAAGCTCAGTGAACTCCAGCGTGGTACCGTGATAGGACGCCACCTGTGCAGCAAGTCCAGTCATGAAATTTCCTCACTACTAAATATTCCAGTCAACTGTCAGTGGTGTTATAACAAAGTGGAAGCGATTGGGAACGACAGTAACTCAGCCACGAAGTGGTCGGCCACGTATAATGCGTAGAGAGCTTCATGGAATGGGTTTCCATGGCCGAGCAGCTGCATCCAAGCCTTACATCACCAAGCGCAATGCTGATAAAATGGGCACTGAGCGTAGAAACAAGGAGGTGGTCATAATGTTATGCCTGATCGGTGTATATTACAATATATTTCAACGGAGCAGCGTCCGTAGCGGTCAGCGGAATACGTCCGAACTTTTGCTGTGGATCTATTTTCACCATTTGTGTGGCTTCAGGCCGCAGTGAGTCACGAGGCGAAGAACATTGGGCCTCGTTCACCATCCGTTCTTAAGAAGAAATTTCTTAAACCCACTCATGCAGTTTTGATGAAGATTCTGACTCACCAGTGGGATTTGTTCTTACCCTGATAGTAAGAGGATAGTGGACCACTGTTGGCCCACTGATGGCAAAGCTGGTGGTCCACTGACGTTTTGCTCAGCATTTTCCCGGCAGCCCACCAGTGTTTAAGCGGAGTATTAGACAAAATTCCACTTATCATTACTCATTTTCCACTCACAGTCCAATTTACTGATTTTTCCTTCCTTCCTTTCTTTAGATAGACTTTTAATTTAGTAAATAATTTTAATCCATCACACTGTCAGCAACAATATTTTCTATAAAATCATTTTATCTCAGGCCTGGTCAATAATTTTTTTCTCTCAACTGTTTTGTCATATTTGTCAGTTTATTTTCTAAAATAAAAGTCACTGTGGATTTAAAATCTGTTTGGAGAGATTAAGAACTAGTTGGAGCTTGTATACAGGACAGTAATCTGGGTGGTCCGAGGGTGGACCAGCAGTGGCAAGCAGTCAGTGAGGTGCCGACCTTATCAAGCCAGTGGACCGATATATGCTCCCTATCTGGGTAGGGAAGAACAGAATCCACACACACTCAAGAGCACAAAGGTGAGAACAGTTCTGCGCTTTAAGAACACGTCATGAATCTAACGTAGACTTTTTCTTAGGACCTTTCTCAAGAACACACTTAGGAACAGACTTAGGAATATATTAAAGAATGAGGCCCAGTGTTTTTCTTCAACTCCAACATTTAAACGCAGCACTAGAACCATCCATAGATCCAGCCTGAAGCCCAGCTGCAGTGTGCTTTTGCTAGAACTCTGCGACTGCAGCCTTCCCGTTCAAATACAGCTTTTACATGGCCAGTTCTATTGATGTGGCGGTGCATTCATCACCAAAGTACACCAAATATAAGCAAAACCCAGTGCAGCACCGGTAATGCAATATCAGTAATATCAGTAATGTTAGCACTGGAGGACGACAGACCTCCTCACTTAAAACTGAGACAGCTTCGAATAATGTACACCCTTAAACAGATGGTTCTTCAAGGGTTCTTTAGCAAAGAAAATGGTCCTATATAGAACATTTTAGAAAAGGTTTCTATATATAGCATCCAAAAGGGTTCTTTGACATTGTAACAATAGTAGAACCCTTTTGGGAGCTATATAGAACCTTTTTCAGAAAGGTTCTATATACACTCTTAAAAAGATGGCTCATCAAGGGTACTTTAGGAAAGAAAATGGTTCTTTATATTTATATATATATATATAACCTTTTTGAAAATGAAAATGAAAATCAGCGCTATGGGTCTGAAAGGATGTGTAGCTGTCAGGAAGAACCTCACTGAGAAAAGGAGACGGACACATCAAACAAAGAAGCTGAACGATGGACTGACCACCCCAGAGTCCAGACCTCAACACCACTGAATGTGTTTGATTACTTCAGAAAATGATCAACCAGCTTCTAAGACTGAACTTTGGAGGTGTGTCTGCAGATTCTTTGAGGAACTGAAAGTGAGGCTCCTGAAAAGAATGGAAGCTGGAATAAAGGTGAAGAGTGAACAAACTAAATTGTTTTATTATTATTTTATTTGTGTCATTTTCTGTTAATTTTTTTCTGCTTTTTTCCCCAAATGCTGAAAAATGAATACATTTTTGCAGTTTTTCTTGCCAAATTTTTTATGTATTTACTGATTTATTAGACAAAATATACCCTTATACTGTGAAATTTCCTAATAAATATATGGGCTATTAGAGTGCCCTCTTGTGGATAATCTTCTGCCTGCTCAATGTGAGTGAGTGAGTTACAAGCCAGGCGCTTTATATTGAAAAATATATAGCATAAATGTCATATCATGATTTTTAACTGTTGCTGAGCATCACGTGGGCGATGGGTGCTGAGAAGGGCAACCATGTTGTGGGATCTCCTCCACTCTGGAATGCTGTGCTCGCCCCAGCATTATGAAGAAAACGAGGAGAAGGAGGAGGATCAGGGAGAATCACATCAGAACCACCACCTTCTACCAGGCTGCTCCTGGTCCTCAAACGTAGCCGTCGTCACCTGCCCACTGAAATGTTCATGTCTGCATCAAGAGTTCATTGTAAGCCATGAATGTAATAAAATAAGTACTGCAGACTGAATAGACAGTTATCCAAGCATTGCTCTGTCCTTCTTACAGCGAGAGGGAGTCACAGTTTCACAGTGTCACATTACATACCTGCTACAGTTGCTAGGAAACCTGATTTCACTTCTAAGACCTGAGATCAAGGGGAATGTCAACGCTTGCAAAGCAAAAAATGATACCTTAGCAAGTGAAAACATCCTAAATGTAGTTAATATCTGATATTTCTCATTATGAAATGGTTGTAATATTATAGGATTGTTTAACTTATTTCTACACATTTTTACTTGTTTTAAGCAACTGTATCTAATAAAAGTGTCATTTCATTGGCAGATCATTTTACTTATTTCAAGAAATGATGCTTAAAACTAGTAAAATGCACTAAAATAAACTACTTATAAACCAAAATAAAACACTTTCATAAGATAAAATTACTGGGTGAGTTTACAGTCTGATGTTGAACATGATGAGAGCTTAAAAAGAAGACCACCTCCAAAAACAGCTTGTTAGAAAACTGAAACTAACATGGAACCCCCCTCAATTTTGTTTCTCACAGGAGGTCCGGGACCCGCCCTCACACTCCCTTCATTTCAAACCATGAGCAGCTGCACACAAGCCTAAGATCACTATGCGCAATGCCAAGCGTCGGCTGGAGTGGTGTAAAGCGCCGCCACTGGACTCTGGAGCAGTGGAACCGTGTTCTCTGGAGTGATGAATCAGCGTCTCTATCTGTCAGTCTGATGATGAATCTGGATTTGGTGGAGGTCAGGAGAACGTTACCTACCGGAATGCAGAGCCAACAGTACAGTTTGGTGGAGGAGGGATGATGGGCGGGGCTGTTTTTCAGGGTTTGGGCCCCTCAGTTCCAGTGAAGGGTGATGTTGATGCTGCAGCACAAAGACATTTTACACAGTTATCTGCTTCCAGCTTTGTGTCAGCAGTTTGGGGAAGAGCCTTTCCTGTTCCAGCATGACTGAGCCCCTGTGCACAAAGCAGCTCCATAAAGACATGGAGTGACCAGTTTGGTGTGGAGGAACTCCAGTGGCCCTCACAGAGCCCTGACCTCAACCCCACTGAACACCTTTGAGATGAACTAGAACGGAGATTGTGAGCCAGACCCTCTCGTCCAACATCAGTGTCTGACCTCACAAATGCTCTTTAGACTGAATGAGCACAAATTCCCACAGACTCTCTCCAACATCTTGTAGAAAGATTCCCAGAAGAGTGGACGCTGTTGTCGCTGCAAAGAGGGACCAACTACATATTAATGCTCATGGTTTTGGAATGGGGCATCCAACAAGCTCATGTATGTATGATGATCAGGTGTCCACATACTTTTGGCCAGTGTAATATTCATTTCTTTGTTTGTGCAGTCATTTGTAGACAATCAGGTGGACGGTACCAAGTATTTGACACATCTCAACATTTCCGAGGCCCCCCGAGGCCCCTGGCACTTGCCCAGTCTGTACGCAGTGTCTGGTTCTGGAGCCCAGGTGGTGGAACGAACAGTCATTCAGAGGGTTTGGTGTTAAATGTGTTTTTGTAGAGACTCAGATTTCTTGGGACTATTTTGCCCTCAGCGCTCTGCATGTATCCCTCCACCACGAATGGCTTTTAATAAAATTTTTTATGCCAAAATCTCACAATTTATCATAAAACAGTGTTTCAGTCATCAGGCAGTGAATTCATCACCATTTCATGTAGGAACTTTCTGTGAGGGAGCTTTTAGAGGTGGACGTCTGGTTCCTATCACCACCACTGTGAACAGTTCTGACTCGGTAAGTTTCTCTACACATTTAAAAATGATGGTTTCTTTAGTAAAGGAAATTGTTCTATATAGAACCATGAACACTCAAAGAACCCATTGCATGATTAAAGCGTTCTTTACATTGTGAAAAGGTTCTTCAGATTGATGGAGAACGTGCTGTAGATGGTGCCATATAGAACCTTTTGAAAAAGACTCTACATAGCACCAAAAGGGTTCTTCTATTGTAACAAGTCTAACAACAGAAGAACCCTTTTCCAAAAAGGTTCTGTACAGAACCATCTACAGCACGTTCTCCATCAATCTGAAGAACCATTTAATCATGCAAAGGGTCTTAGAGAGTTCATGGTTCTATATATAACCAAGTGTGTAGAAAGCTAGAACCACTCTGACTGACTTTAACCACTTAATTCTGCAGAAATGTTGAAGAACAAGAATGTCAATTTAAGGAAAGAACCACGCGAGAGCCATTGCACTGTTCTAAATGTTCTTTATGTTACGCTGATTGATAAACAAGTTTACATTTTGAACATATAAATAATTTCCATCTTTTTTTTTTTTGTCCAGGCGTTTAATACTCTTAAAGGAGGAAGTACCATAGTTACATTTACAATATTGGAAAAATAGAGTTGGACAATCATTTATTGTCCACAGTGATTTTGGTACCGCACGACTGACCCAGGTGATGACCGATGTTCGCCCCCAGCTTCGTCTGAACATCCTGTAGCACATGCTAATATACTTGGCAGAGTAAAGCCAAATATATATTTATACTGCTTAAGTTCAGGGGCAGTCCATGCTGCATCGTCCCCCCTTATTACACACCAATGAAGTCTCTATAACATCACTATAAAATGCTTATTACACTTACATGAAGTGCTGTAGGACTGACCGCTCCCTGCACAGGGCTTCGAACAGAGCATGCAACTAACTAAGAATAAAAATAGACATTTAGTTCATGTCAGCCATTATAATAGTTCAACAAGTGCATTAATTCTGACAATGTTAAAAATAGTTCTCTTTGCTACGCACTGATATGTCCATATTTACACTTTTCTGTATAAGTAAGGCATGCTCACCAACTCCCTCCACTCGCTTCAGATTAAAGGACTGTGTGCATGATTGTGAGAAATAAAAACACACACCGGTCAGGCATAACATTCTGACCACCTCCTTGTTTCTACGCTCATTGTCCATTTTATCAGCTCCACTTACTATATAGGTGCACTTTGTAGTTCTACAGTTACAGACTGTAGTCCATCTGTTTCTCTGATACTTTGTTAGCCCCCTTTTACCCTGTTCTTCAGTGGTCAGGACCCCCATGGACCCTCACAGAGCAGGTACTATTTGGGTGGGGGATCATTCTCAGCACTGCAGTAACACTGACGTGGTGGTGGTGTGTTAGTGTGTGTTGCGCTGGTCTGAGTGGATCAGACACAGCAGTGCTGCTGGAGTTTTTAAACACTGTGTCCACTCACTGTCCACTCTATTAGACACTCCTACCTTTTCGGTCCACCTTGTAGATGTAAAGTCAGAGACGATAGCTCATCTGCTGCTGCACAGTTTGTGTTGGTCAGCCTCTAGTCCTTCATCAGTGGTCACAGGACGCTGCCCACAGGACGCTGTTGGCTGGATATTTTTGGTTGGTGGACTATTCTCAGTCCAGCAGCGACACTGAGGTGTTTAAAAACTCCAGCAGCACTGCTGTGTCTGATCCACTCAGACCAGCGCAACACACACTAACACACCACCACCACGTCAGTGTTACTGCAGTGCTGAGAATGATCCCCCACCCAAATAGTACCTGCTCTGTGAGGGTCCATGGGGGTCCTGACCACTGAAGAACAGGGTAAAAGGGGGCTAACAAAGTATCAGAGAAACAGATGGACTACAGTCTGTAACTGTAGAACTACAAAGTGCACCTATATAGTAAGAGGAGCTGATAAAATGGACGATGAGCGTAGAAACAAGGAGGTGGTCAGAATGTTATGTCTGATCGGTGTAATCAGATGCATATACTTTTGTCCTTTATATGCTAATAACAAAATATAAAGTTTTATTCACGTACACATACTGGCAGATATTTAATATTTGTACAAATATTCAAAATACAATTCATGTGACCGCATCAAATCTGACATCAGTGGAAAGCGACATTTTAAAGGTATATTTAGCGAAATATATCATTGTTGACAGATTATTGCTTAAAAAATGATCAGCATCTGACAGATGTTTGTATTTGACCCATATTTGATGACGTCTGCAGAACAGCAGCATTAAGGTGACGCTGTGTCACTGCGCTAAAGTATGTTTTTATTCATTTTAGTCATTTTACTGCATTTGTAGCTTCACAGAAATGTTATATTTCTCTGTCATCCTGATCCAGATGGATTTAGTCCCAGTTTCTACATTTTACAAATGTCTGTGTATCGATTTCGACAGATGAGCACACAAAACGTTGTATATCAGCATCATTATATATCAGTGCATACATACTTTTTTCTTATTGTATAGACTTTAACCAAAAAATAAACTTTTTCCTAGATTGTTCAGGTGATGCAGAAAATCAGATGTGATTATTTACCATCAGCTGATTTGTTTTTTTCTGTTTTTATATCGAAATCACAATTTAAAATTTTCAAATCACAAGAGCTGACATTTTAATTTTAAGCTACACTCTTACAAAATGGTTCTTCAAGGGTTCTTCAGTCAAGGCAATGGTTTTATATAGAACCATGAACACTCAAAGAACCATCTGAATGCATATATGGTCAAATTTTTCTTATCTGATGGAAAACGGGTTCTATATAGCACCAAAAAGGGTTCCACTATTGTTACACGTTAAAGATCCCATTTTGCTAAGATATGAGTGATGTGACGTTTTAACTGCAAATCTTCATTACGGTACAGTATGACAGCGTTTTAGGGCCACTGTTAACAAAAATAAAAACAGTGGACTTTGAGAATAAAGTCAGAATATTTAGAGAAAAAAGTCATAATATTTGGAGGATAAAGTGGTCTAACTGTAGGGGGGCTGCCGTAACGCGTTGGGGTCTCAGTTGCTGTACTGTAGGGGGGCTGCCGTAACGCGTTGGGGTCTCAGTTGCTGTACTGTAGGGGGGCTGCCATAACGCGTTGGGGTCTCGGTTGCTGTACTGGCGCCGGAGCTCCACTCACTCCTGTCTCTCTGTGGATCATTTTGATCATCATTCTCACTGTCTGTGAAACTTCATGCCCTCTTTGAATGGGGGGAGATGGAGCCCCCGATAGCCGTGTAGACGACCCTGCCTGAGATTCTCCTTCAACAACACAGACAGACAGTTTCCTCCGAGTCCGTCTGGCTCTTTATTCTAGATAAACACAGTTTCCTGCTCAGCCGTTTCTTATACTAATAACAGGCTGGTGCTGATGTGC
Source organism: Colossoma macropomum (assembly GCF_904425465.1). NCBI lineage: Eukaryota > Metazoa > Chordata > Actinopteri > Characiformes > Serrasalmidae > Colossoma > Colossoma macropomum. The sequence goes on along the minus strand of NW_023494792.1, from coordinate 62,023,213 downwards.
AGGAGAGACAGGGAGACTGAGTGTTTCTTTATGGGTGAATCGATATGAAAGTAGAACTCCACCAACTCACCGCCCCTCATTTAACACCAGGAGGTGCTGCTTCACTTCACACTGCCTTTGGACACAATATTGCAATTCTACGACTTTTTTCTCTAAAATTATGACTGTATTCTAGAAATATTTCGACTTTTTTCTCTAAATATTACGACTTTATTCTCGAAGTCTACTATTTTTATTTTTATTAACAGTGGCCCTAAAACACCGTCGTAGTATAGACATTTACGCATGCCAAATATTTTACATATGACATATTATTGATGTAATAGTTAAGTCTGAAAATAAAAAAAGCCTAAATTTTCAGAGCTCAGTAGATGGTCTGGTGAAATGCAGGACCCATGGAACCAACATGGCCACCAGATATGTTTATATTTTCATTGCAAGTCAAAGTGTCTCTCTTTTTGATCATATGGAGTTAAACAGCAAAAACAAACTGAAAATCTGTGTTTATACTGCGAGATTATACAATCAAGTGAAACTCAACAGACTACATTACTGCGTTATTCTTGCACTTGGTCAAATTTTCAGTAGCACTTCCTATGAATCCTGAACACTTTACTGTAGGGTTCTGTTCATAAGGCTACATGACACCTATATAAGCTTGTCATGACAGCTGACATTACCCTGCATAAATGTTTGTAAATGCTTATTCCAATAGACATCATTTGCTACGAAGGTTTTGTTTGCCAACTTTGATCACAGTTAGCTAAAGTAGCCTTTATGACAGATAACGCTTACTGGAATGAGTATTTATAAACATTTATGTAGGGTTATGTCGGTTGTCATGATAAGCTTATGAAGGTGTCATATGGCCTTATGAACAGCACCTTCCAGTAAAGTGTTACCATGATGTTAATAAGTAGAGTTACATGCATAACAGTTTATAAACCACAAAAATATGGCTTTATAAAGTTATATGTCATGCACTATAACAATATTCTGAATATGAAGTACCAACTACGATGGTTTTGATAGAGTAATTTTCAGCTAATTGATAACAACAGATATTACAATGTGTTATGAAAGCTGACCTTATGAAGCCGTATTTTCTTGCTTTAAGTGTTATGCATGTAATTATAACTACTTAAAAGAAATTATACAAGATTATGCCTGTATTATGAGGTCTAATGTATGCCATATAACACCGTATTAACGCATTCATGAAGCATTATAAATACCGGATTCATAGGAAGTGCTACCAAATTGTCTTGTACGTTGCGAGTTGTGAAAGGTTAACTGCTATATTATCAACAACACTGACATTTAAGCTCTTTTAAGTGGGGAAATTTAACCTAATAACATGAAACTATACATTCCTGTGCACAAAAAGGGCTAAAACCCAAAACAGCAAAGCATTAAACTAAACTTTCTCTTCTAAAATCTGTTGTTTTGATCAGGTTTTAATATCTATTGTTCTTTAATTTGTTACTTTTAAATGATAATTCCTTTGTATTTTCTCATTTGTAAAGCACTTTGAATGACTGCAGTGAATGAAAGGTGCTGTATAAATAAACCTGCCTTACCTAATAAAAAATCATTAGTCTATAAATTAGCAAGAATTAAACAAACAGCTGCAGAAAGTTAATATAGTTTTTCACTCTGATTTCTCTGAATGTAGGAGTTTAGTGAATAACCATGCAGACAGTCTTTTACAGAAAGAAGAGTCAGTGTTGATCCACTCAGCACTGACGGCTTCAAACAGCTAAAAAATCACTGACCAGCTGGTTTGAATTTAATGTTAGACCAAATATTCTCTATAGGGTTTGAAATCTAGACTCTGCCCAGCCAGAACCAGCAATAAAAACCATTATATTTCGGGCCCATTTTGTTTGCACAGGAGTGTAGATTAATTAGACCAACTAAAAGCAACCATGTGCTGTGAACATGACGGCACAACCGCAACTAACTGCCTGCTGAGCTACGTACAGCGTGGATATTCTTGTCTTGTACCAAAACAACAGAACCTTCCAGAACCTTCCACTCTTTAGTCCCGAAGTCCAGATCTGACAGGTCAAGATAAGGTTTTTCAGAAATTCGTATTACAGAAGCAAATCTGACCCTTATTTAGGAATCTTATCTTATCTTACAGCGTCTTATCTCCAGGAAATCCCAAACTACACTCTTAAAAATGACGGTTCTTCAAGGGTTCTTTAGTAAAGATAACAGTTCTATATAGAACCATAAACACTCAATAACCCTTTGCATGATTAAATGGTTCTTTGCATGGTGAAACGGTTCTTCAGATTGTTTGAGAATGCATTGTAGATGGTTGTATAAAGGAGCATTTTGTAAATGGTTCTATGTAGCACCAAAAAGGGTTCTCCTATTTGTTACAGTGTCAAGCTTGTACTAATAGAAGAACCATTTTTCAAAAAGGTTCTATATACAACCATCTACACCATTTCACCAGGCAGAGAACCAATTAAGCATGCAAATGGTTCTTTGATTGTTGATGGTTCTATACAGAACCATTATCTTTACTACAGAACGCTTGAAGAACCATCTTTTTCAAGGAAAGACAAAGATACACAAGTTGCAACAAACATTAAGTGAATGATGGAAATGTGTCAAAACACAACTGTTTTATCAATAAACCAAAAGTTCTGAGAGACTTTTTAAACTTTTTTAAACGTTTTAGCGCTAAAAATTTACGTCTAAGTAGCAAAAATCGCAGTTTTTTTGTTAAGCAGAGTCATTTTATCTTAGCATTTTTAAATCCAGGTTAAAAACATTTCCTCTTTCGTGTCTGTAATCGAGCTCAGAGAGTGGCACTTTGTTTATACTGCACTTTATTTTTAGCATCGCATCTTTAATTAGCTAATTTTAGTAACACTTAACGCCCTTCGTCTTTCATTTCCTTTCGTTTTTGTATTTTGCTTATATGAACTTCATTTTACTCATTTGCTTGATTTCTTTAAGCTTTGTACTTTGCATCTTTTTGGCACTTTTATCATTCTAGTGAGATCAGCTCCCTGAGACCTGATAACAAAGCTTAAATGATTTTATTACACATGGTCATGTGGTCAGTGCGTAACAGGCTGGCCTTTTACCCGGGTTTCGTTTTTTGAAGGAGAAAACAAAGATGCTTTTTCACAAACTGTATTCTGTATTTGTACAAATAAAATGAAACTTTTTGGCTCTAGTATTTTACAGTCTAATATTTTGTCATTTCTAATTATTACATTTAGTATTATCGAAAGTTTGCCTTTGTTAGATATATAACATACTTTTAAAGACACAGTGGCTCTTATTCATCAAAGTTGCATTAAAAACAGCGCGAATCAGCCTCAGTGCATGAAATCAAGCGCCAGCCTACCAGCACCTCATTTACATATTTACATGAAGCACGTCCTAATTCATGCAGATGTTTAGGTGAGACACTGGCTGTGCTTGTAGGCGGAGTTTGAAGTCAAGCAGGGAGTGCACTGCTCCCCCTACTGGCCAAACTTTATACTGTTAAAATTAGGAGCACTGGAAAGAATAAAATGTGAAATTAACATAACGTCTTAGTTTTTGAAGATGGCAGAATGATGTGATTGTGATTGTTTTCCTAAAATAGCACATTTAAACACTGTATTATTGCAGTGTGTGACACTAGCTGAGTTTCATATCGTTTATTATGTGGGCGGAGTCAGTAGCATCAAACAAAAGCACAGTGTAATATGCTTTAAAATGGAACGTGGAAGAGTTGCCGCATTTGTTTACACCAATATGCATATGAAATAAGGACGTCCACTTTAGCACTGGTTTGCCATGAGCACAGTTATTAGTGATGATATTGATGATAGTTTTGGTTTGTTAACCACAAATCAAGCATTTTTCAGGGTTGTTAACCCTTTACGCTCAAATTCCCGCACTCCTACCAGACGTGAGACATGCCACAGATTAACCTGACGAAGAACAAAACTGTCTGCACTCATTTAACGATCAGATTTGATTGTACGCAACTTTGATGAACAAGCGCCGATGCTTTAGAGTCGGTGGGACGTCAGACAGACACAGGAAACCCTTTTTTAAAGCAGACGAGTGAATCTAGTCATTACTCCAACACACTCAGCACTCAGCTTGAGTTCTGATCAGAACTTTGACATAAACTTGGTTCCAAAGATGCTGCCAGTGGAGAACGATGGGTTATTATGATCCTACATTCATGAAAACATCTCTGTTTTATTGGTGACGGTGTAAATGGCACATCGCAGTCCTTCTACATTCATTTCAGAAATTCCAGACAAAACTCATCTAATATATTTTAACTTGCAATCTGAGTATAATGCTGATTTAAAAGTGAACGTAACGCTGATAAAACATCAGCAAACTTCACTGCAGTTCAAGACAATCCTTATATGAGGGAATATCATATTCTCCTTACTATATTTACCCCTAATATAACAAATTTGGTCAAAAATGATTGATTAGACCTTTTCAGTCACTGATTTGTTAGTAAATAATACTATATAAATGAATATGCAGTTAAAATATAGGGTATGCAAATTAAATTTAGTGAGACTTGAGTAAAAAATAGGAGTGTTAGTATTGTTTTTTTGCTTTATTGGCCAAAACTAAAGAGTTGATTGCCAAAATAGTATTCCTGTACGGTCATATTGTGGTCAGTTGAGCGTTTAAGTAATGGCCATATCATTTCAGAGTAACAGTGCTGATCAGCTCATGTGTCAGGCTCCAGTCCTTGCGGTCCAAAACTCTGCAGACTTAAGCACATTATCTCGTTAAACACACCCAGCAAGGCCTGAACTGAATTCAGAGCGTTAGATGAGGGTCAACGCTGATCTCCACAGCACTTTGGCCTGAAGGTCCCCAGTTTGATGTGACTAGGCTTAATCCCTGTACGGGAAAGTGACCCTAAACCAGTCAAGCCCCATTCAGCTCATCACTGGTGGCCTGAAATATGCAAAAGTTTGAACACTTCCAGTTATTTTGTTGGTTTTCTAAGTGAAAATAAGTCAGCACATCCTCTATAATCTGAAATTTTATTGCACACTTTCTATTTATTTGTTTAACACACTAGAAAAAGAATAAAATAAAATGTGCCACAACTTTTGCACACATTTTGTGTTTTATTTTTTCCTCCCAAAATGTTAAATTGACCAAATAAACAGTAAACATGCATTAAAATGTGCAGAAGTGCGTTCTCTGTAGACCAGTCGTTCCCAACCCAGTCCACAGGGACCCCCAGATGGTCCACATTTTTGCTCAAACCTAACTCAACATGTGGACCATCTGGATGTCCCTGAGGACTGGGGGGGGGCACTGCTGTAGAGGATGTGTTAACTTATTTTCACTCAGAAAATCAACAAAACATTACATTATATGACTATGACCAGGGGCACACAAACTTCTGCACATAAGTCTGCAAGGTCTGCATTCCATTATGCCTTCAGTCTGAGCTTTACCTGGTGAAACTTTCATGAACTAGTCCTAGGATGCATGAAACGTCACTGCAACTTTACATTTAAGCAAGCATTTCAAAAATAAAGGTTGCGCGCAACACATTACATTATTTCGCTAATCAGTAGGAATGAAAGCCTGCATTCTTCATCCCGTCTCTGCTGGGGTATGACCTCATATCTCCACTTTTGTCAGGTTTTTACTTAATTGGAAAAGTGCAGCTGCTCTTAGCACCTATTATGCTTTTCTGTTTTCTTTCTCTTTCCAACATGTTATGTAGCTTTTTGTGCATGGAAACGTTCTGCAAAGTCCCAAAGCTCAGCGTTCCCTCCAGATGGAGAAACTCTCTCCCACAGAAATTATATATATATATATATATATATATATATATATATATATATATATATATATGTATATTATAAATTAATATTGTTGCTGTCCAAAGAAAAACAAGTATCTCCAACAGTAACTTTACAGGAGAGGGTAAAAACACTCTTTACTTTCAATGTAAGTTAATGGAAATATATTTTCTTCTAAGCAATTTTGGAGCATTTCTACTTCATTTTCGCCCTGCGATGGACTGGCGACCTGTCCAGGGTGTATCCTGCCTTCCGCCCAATGACAGCTGGGATAGGCTCCAGCACCCCACCGTGACCCAGAAGGATAAGCGGTTTAGATGATGTATGTATGTATTTCATTTTCACACAATGTAAAGGACGAAACTCAAATGATGTACAAAAGTAAAAATCGCAAAAATTGGAGATACGTGTATTTCTTTGGACAGCGACGATATATATTCACACCTTGACTGTGAAATACTGTGCGACAAACTAAGACAAAGTCATATGTCATATGTGAACATATGTAAAGCTCTGGACGTCACTGGTCAGGCACGTTTCTGGAAAATGAACCGAGCATCAATGCAGTGCAAGTCCACATGCTCACACATGCTCAAAGGTAGCATCACTACCAGATACTGTGTCTGTTTACCCAACACAAGCTCTATAAAATCAGCTCAGACTGATGATCACGATGAGCTGCACACAAGAGGAACCATCCAAACTCAAACCTGCCGCATCACGGACGCTGCACACTGACTGTGATTGAGCTCTAACTCAGCTATCGTTCTAATTTAGACCGACAGCTACTTAGACCTGCCTGAGTGGATTCATTCAGGACACAGCAGGAGACACAGCAGGAGACACAGCGGAGAACTGAGAAATGAATGGAATAATCAAACTAATCCAGATTTTCAGTCCAACACTTCACTCACAACAACTTCTCTCACATTCAGCAGCAACGATAATGCTATCAAAATAAGAGTCCTGTGTAATTCTACCGCAAAATGTAAGTCTATCTGATTTAATTGAATAACATATTATTATTATTTTTAGGAGTAGTAGTAGGGTGTATATGAGTGTATATATGAGTGTATATGTAATTTTATACAGTGGAAAAACATTTTTTCCCCTTCAATTTTACTTGGTGTAGGCCATCTGGCTTGTTGCTAGTGCCGGGCAATATGACAATATTTACTGTTATTGTGATAAATTACACCACAATATATCACAGAAAGCTTTTCTGAGCATATGGTGGATATCATTAGTACTTAACAAACACCCAACTGCACATTTGACTACAAAGAGAGCATAATTAGTCCTGATTAACTGGATTTAGTGCAGCACAGTGTGTGAAATGTTTAATACAAATATTTGGATATAGTTTTTATGTGGCACATCTTTGTCTATTCCAGCCTGAAAAATATCACAAAAAATGTGTATTGTGAAAACTTGAAGTATCGTGATACTGCCCAGCTCTACTAGTGCTTGAGTTTGAGACCCCTGCATTACATTATTCAGCTCAAACTTAGCATCATATATGTTATTATATAGTAAACTGTGTGAAAGTTTCACCACATAAAGCCAATATCTGAAGAGACCAGCAGTGACCCAAAGAAAGGCTACTTGAGAAAGAATGTAAATGGACTTTCAGGCCTCTGGACTGCATATAGACCTGATGGTGCAGATGGAAACAGGCTACGCCCACCTGGAAGCAAATAACAAAAGCAAGGGAAGCAAATATGGAGGTTCCACCACCTCAGTTTCTCCAGCACACGTCAAGAACCACCTTGAGAAAAAGTGTGCCAACCTCTGCAGGAGCTCATCAGCACTTTTACTCTGAGACGCCTCACACTTCCACTCCTATGATCATTTATTTGGGTTCTTTGGAACAAGCAAACATTTATTTTTGTTATTGAGACAACAACTAAAAGTTTGTGTTCCTCTCCTCCCTCAGTCACGACGACATGCTGCATCTCTCTTGTATACTGCATCAATATTATTGTTCTTGAAGCACCAGATAAACCAAGAAATCTAATAAAAGGACCCAATGAGGAGTTAAATTAGCAGCGATTGTATTTGAGGAAAGGGAATTCCTCTCACGCCTTTTGGACAGCAGACGTTTTGGCCAATAAAGTGCACACTTTCCCAAAGTTCAGACTGTTGTATCATATCTAATCGCGATCCAGCAGCAAAGAATCAAGACTTCATCTCAAACCAGAGTTCAGTACTGCGTGCAGTGCAGCACACAGTGACACATCCTCTTCAATCTCAGCACTAAAACCAGGCGAGGCGTCAAGACCGTCTTGAGAGGTGAATCCCAGCTGAGGAACATTCTAGAAATCAAACGCTGGCCTGTGGAAACTGTTTCACAGCAAAAAAAGGCTGGCAGGCAAAATCATGCAGTCCAGTTGGGCAGGCTGGGTTGAATAAAACTGACCACAAGGTGGCTCTGTTTCGTAGATGCTCGGAGGAACATCCTCCAAGGCAGGTGAACAGAAGGTTGAAGATACAGATCAATTATATTGGTATATTTTCCGTCCTGCATCTCTTTCATCCTGGATGTGACGTCGTCTATACGAGGAAAACACACCTCCAGATGGTTGTGATGAGCTAGAGAACCACAAGGAGCATTAAAGATCAGAACCCACGCAGAACGGAGTCCCGAGAGGATCTTCTTCGCATCAAACAACAGAGCTGTGACAGAACGAGAAGTGAGCGATTTGAGGTTAATGGCTTGAGATGCGGTGTCACTCATAGACGTCCACTGGCACTGGATGATCAGACGTAAATGCCCTCTGGGTTGAAGCTGGAGGTCAGCGGGCTCTGCAGGGCCCGGAAGGCGTTGGGGAGCGGGCGGGCCGACCCCAGGCGCTTCAGAGAGCTGGACTGCTCGGTCTCTGGAGGACAACAGAGCACAGAAGGTTTACATCATGCACGCTTGAGGTTTACAGCTCTACCTGTTTGACTTCACTGTGCTGTATGTATGTGTTCTCCACTACACTGCAAAACTCTAAGTGAAAACATTAAATGTAGTTAATATATCTAATATTTCTCATTATGAGACTGTTGTAAGAATATCAAAAGATTATAATAATAATTCCACATATTTCTATACATTTCTTACCTGTTTTAAGAAATTCTATCAGATCAATTTACTTATTTTGACAAATAATGAAGATTATTTTAAAGAAACAAAGTTAACAAGTAAAATAAAAATACACTTTTGTACTAAATAATATTACCTACAACAAGTAAAAATGTATAGAAATAAGTGAAATAATCTCATAATATTCTTACAACAGTCTCATAATGACGAATATTATATATATTAAGTGCATTTCATTTTTTTAATTGCCAAAATATAATTTTTTGCAGTGTAGGTGTGGGCAATATCTACTAATAATAATATAGGTAATTATATATATATAAATTGAACTGTTAAATTATCGATAATATCCACACACACACTGTTCTCTTAGCTCAGACCTTCTTTCTGTGCTATTCTGAGCTTATCCATCTTATTTCTTATGTGATCACTGTATTTCAAAATCATGGCTGAAATATCCAGAGTCATTTGTTACTGTGAAGCCAAGTAACGTCTGCTTTGCTTTACAGTAGAAAATGGTTCTATACAGAACCATGAACAGATCATTTTACTAAAGCTAAACAATCTTGCAACAATCTCAACATTAGAAATATTAGATTTACTAACTATATCTAAGATAACTGTAATTATTTTTTGCAGTGCGCGATCTTTAAACCTACTGTGTCTGTTTTCTCTGCTTTGTGGGATACGACAATTTCCAACCGCTGGTCAGAGAGGTCATTTTTAAAGACTGTACACTGTTCTGGAATATCAATGATTACTCGCCATATCCTTTTGTGCAGCTAAGCTCATGCAGATGTCAGCAGTTGTCCCCATTCTTCACAATAAGGGTCAGCAGGGAGCTTTTTTCCTGGACTAAACCGAACTGCACAGGCCCTGTGAGCGACTGTGGCCACACACAGAACACAGCAATGCACCCTGACGACTTATACACGGCAAAAAATGGTCTCTTATCAAGTAAAATTATCTTAAATATACTCAATAAATCTAATATTTCTCCCGTTGAGATTGTAATAAGATTGTTTAACTTATTTCTAGACATTTTTACTTGTTTTAAGTAATTTTATTTAGTAAAATGAGCAAAACTGGCAGATAATTTGTGCTTTAAATCAGCTAAATTATCTGCCAGTGTAGTGAGATCATTTTACTTAATAAAATGGCCTAAAACAAGTGAAAAATACCTAGAAATAAGTTCAACAATCTTACTACAATCTCAACAGGAGAAATATTAGATTTATTGAGTATATTTAAGATAATTTTACTTGATAAGATACAATTTTTTTGCAGTGCACAAACTACAAACAATGCTATATTTTCAAGTATATTTTAAATATCATCAATAAATCTAATATTTCTCCTGCTGCGATTGTTGCAAGTTTAAACTAAGATTATTTAACATATTTCTAGACATTTTGTGCTTGTTTTGAGTAATTTAAGTAAAATTATCTCACTAGATTAGCAGATAATTGTGCTTGTTGAAAGAAATGTGCTTGAAACCAGCTAAATGATCTGCCAGTACAGTGTACAGTGATCATTTTACTTGACAAAATTACCTAAAACAAGTGAAAATATCTAGAAATAAGAAAAATAATCCTATAATAAGTGCAAAACCACCTCAAAAAGGGAAATATTAGATATATCGACTAGATTTAAGATCATTTCACTTGACAAGACACCATTTTTTGCAGTGCAGCGTGTACTCGGCACCTCCTGTACTGGAACTGTTGATTCAAACCGTCAGACAAACGAGTCTTAACGTGCCTCGTCATGCACAATCCCCTGTCAAACAAGCCTTCTGGAGACAAGATACACCACTTCACACTAGTAACTCCCACCAATTTTCAATAATATGTTCAGGAAATGTATATCAGGATATTCAATCAACACTCAGAAAAGGTGTACTGAACATTCTGGATCAGAACTTGTGCTAGACGAGTAGGAGAACTGGACTATGGGTGGGAAAATGCAGCAGCACTGATTCTAACAAAAAGAACACAGAGAGCTCATATCACCCCGTTACACCCTGCACTGACCGCCTGGAGAGAGAGTTTAAAGCTCTGCTGCTGGTTTTTTAAGCTCTTAATGACCTTAAAGCTCCTGAATGTCTGTTTATGATCTCAGATCTGCAGATTCGGACCTGCTGTGGAGCTCAGTTCAGGTTTTATTAGACAGTCGAGCTCAGAGCTCACTTTTAATAAACATCTGAAAACGCAGCTCTTTAACTCAGAGCTTCAGTAAAACTCTACTCTGTTTATCTGTTTAATCTGATCTTATGTGATTTTAAATTAACACTCATAGTTTCTTCTGTCACTGTTAAGCTTTATCAGCTGTCTGTAAAGCACTGTGAGCAAAGTACTCTATAAATAAAGATATTTTCATTACTATCATTAATATAATATTATATTATCATTGTGACAAATTATGTCACAATACTCTTTTCTGAGCATATTGTGGATCATTACTTAAGTAACACATGATAACTGCACATTTCTTTCCAAAATAACCATAATTAGGCCTATTTAATTGGTTTTAGTGCAGCACAGTAAAACACTGAATAAAAATCATTTTAGTTGTAGGTTTTTTATTATTATCATTACATATCATTACAGTAATGACTATGTATTACCAGGCTGAAGTGGCACAAATCTGATTTTTTGCCCAAATGTGACTCAGATCTGATGTTTCAGAGCTGTGTGGACACAAATCTGATCTTTTCAAATCTGACCTGAGCCACTTTCGTATGTGGTCCTAAATCGGATACGTATCCGATTCGTGGCCATGCGACCTTAATGTGACGCTCAGATTGGAATTCATGTGCTTTTTTCCCACTGCACCATCATTCAGCGTTACCATGGCAACAGCGCCGAACAGACGTTAAAGCCTATAAACAGTGGAAAAGCAGCTCATCTCACCTTTTTCTCCTTCGTCTCGCTCTAATAATGAAGCTGAGAGCTGATCAGAGTTAATGATCTTCTCAGCGAAGCTCGTTCTGCTCGTTAGTTTGTGCTGCTGATGAACGTGATTCATTCACGTGACGTTACTGAGTAGGATGAGCTCATGAGGGTCATTTCAGGACGCCGGTTCACATTAATGACAGATTTAAATCACTTACCTAAACGAGTGTGAACCATCGTGTCAGAGAGATCGGATTTGAGCAAAAAATCTGATTTTTGAGGCTTGTAATGTGAACGTAGCTTGTATGTGGCACCACGGGTTCTCTTTTGTCTGTTCCAACTTCAGTAAATTAAATCTCAGTAAAACTAAATAACGTCATGCATATTGTGTACTATGAAAATGTCAAAGTATCATGATATAATATTTTTGCCATATCGTCGACCCCTGAACTGGACCATTCGCTTCATTTCTCTAGAGCAAACTACTCTGAGCTAAAAGGTCTTTTCCTTTTTTTACACCTTTATATCCTGTTTACTGTTAAAAACCCTCCAAAACAGGTTCTGCAGTCCCGTTAAAAACAGCCTTGCACCTCTGCTGGTCTCCTCTTCAGCAGGTTCTGCTGGTAGCACGGTGACTTTGGTGCCAGTCTGCTGGATAAACTGCTGAAGGTTCACCTGTCTCAGTTCCTTGGTTAACTGCTCCAGCTCCTGCTCTTTTTCCTGTGGGAAGAAAACCAATCAGACTCACATCACAAAACTACAATCCTCAAAAAAGTTAGGACAGTATGAAAAATGCTAATAAAAACAGAAAGCAGTAGTTTGTACATCAACTTTGACCTGTATTTAAATGAAAACAGTGCAAAGACAAGTTGCTTCTTGTTTTGGGTGATTCTGCTGAACTGGTTCAGAGTCAGAGCTGAAACACATTTTGGACTTTTAACTGATTTTGGACTTTAAAATCCTTTTGCTCTGAGTGACTCTAAACCTTAATGATGTTTATTTTATTAAAACTAATGATTGAACATTCCATTTTCTCACTACCAAAACAATCATAACTCTACCAAACTGTACCAAATGTGTCAGTAGTGTCTGTTTCAGTAGTGTCTGTTTCAGTAGTGACTGTTTCAGTAGTGACTGTTTCAGTAGTGACTGTCAGTAGTGTCTGTTTCAGTAGCGACTGTGTCAGTAGTGACTGTTTCAGTAGTGTCTGTTTCAGTAGTGACTGTTTCAGTAGGGACTGTGTCAGTAGTGTCTGTGTCAGTAGTGACCGTTTCAGTAGTGTCTGTTTCAGTAGTGGCTGTGTCAGTAGTGTCTGTTTCAGTAGTGTCTGTTTCAGTAGTGTCTGTTTCAGTAGTGACTGTGTCAGTAGTGTCTGTTTCAGTAGTGTCTGTCTCAGTAGTGACTGTGTCAGTAGTGTCTGTTTCAGTAGTGACTGTGTCAGTAGTGTGTTTCAGTAGTGTCTGTTTCAGTAGTGACTGTCTCAGTAGTAACTGTTTCAGTAGTGTCTGTTTCAGTAGTGACTGTGTCAGTAGTGTCTGTTTCAGTAGTGTCTGTTTCAGTAGTGACTGTGTCAGTAGTGTCTGTTTCAGTAGTGTCTGTTTCAGTAGTGACTGTGTCAGTAGAGTCTGTTTCAGTAGTGACTGTGTCAGTGGTGACCGTTTCAGTAGTGTCCGTTTCAGTAGTGACTGTTTCAGTAGTGTCTGTTTCAGTAGTGTCTGTTTCATTAGTGACTGTGTCGGTAGTGTCTGTTTCAGTAGTGACTGTTTCAGTAGTAACTGTGTCAGTAGTGACTGTTTCAGTGACAATTTTAGCTCATTTTGAGCTCAGAAACTCAGCAGTTCATGACCAGCAAACACAGCTTTGAACAGCTGTTCACACAGAAAATCATCATATTTATCATTAAAACACTAAAAAGTGCTGAACTGCAGAAAATATGACGATTCTTAATGTTCCACACTGATTTTCAGACTTTGGGACACATTTACTTCAAAACAATGGGATCTAACTGCTCACCATGTGGCCATGAGGGTCAGGGATGCAGCCTCACTTCCTGCTCTAAAATGCAGGGGCGTGGCTAAAATAAGGCTCCACCCAGAGATCGAAACTCAGCATTTTTCAATTAATAAAAAATAAACTCAGGATAAATCTAAATATTTCCATTTCCCTTTAAAAGAAGTTAACAATATCTTGTAAAAAGCAACACTGAAAAAAGTACAAATTTTTATATTTAGTATTATTTTCAGAAGTGTAAATTTAGAGGTTAGGGTTTGAGACAGACTCCAGTACACTATAGATGATGATTTTGTATATATTTAGCTTATTACTATTTCTATTCATGCCTTGGGTTTAAATAAATCACAGCACAATCCTTATAAATATCTAAGTCTGAATGCCTCATTTTTTTAAATAGCTTTTTTTTATGTGGTGCCGCAGAATCTGTTTACATACGTCAAACTCATTTCTTTCACAAAAGTGAGGAAAATCTGGTTTTCCATGATACAGACCCTTTAAATAAGTGTGCTCTTGCTACATGCTGTGATATGATTTGGCAAAATCCATCTCCATTTCATTAATCTGTCAGCTCTGCCCGGGCCTGGCCTCTTACATAATTCACTGCCTCCTCTCCTCTTCTCCACCCTTCTCTGCACTCCCAGCCACCACACCCTCCCGAAACCTCACTCCTTTCCACCTCAGCGTCAACATTCCTCCACTCCTCATGCGTATAAGAATGTTTTTCATGGTAAACTGGTCTTTTCAGCAGAGACATCATGCATATGAACAGCACAGAGTTGGTTTTCTTGGTTAATAAACCTAAAAGAGTAACACAAATATACATTACATCATCAAGGGCCACATATCCTATATTTTCTTCTATTTTATTTTTTTCCAGGGATCTACTTATAATATTTGTGCAATTTTTCTGTACCAAAAATCATTCATAATTCATTCCACATGGCCATTTTCCAGCCTCTCTTTATCCCTTAGAAATAAACAGGCTTTATCAGCTCCACTTACTATATAGGTGCACTTTGTAGTTCTACAGTTACAGACTGTAGTCCATCTGTTTCTCTGATACTTTGTTAGCCCCCTTTTACCCTGTTCTTCAGTGGTCAGGACCCCCATGGACCCTCACAGAGCAGGTACTATTTGGGTGGTGGATCATTCTCAGCACTGCAGTAACACTGACGTGGTGGTGGTGTGTTAGTGTGTGTTGCGCTGGTCTGAGTGGATCAGACACAGCAGTGCTGCTGGAGTTTTTAAACACTGTGTCCACTCACTGTCCACTCTATTAGACACTCCTACCTTGTCAGTCCACCTTGTGGATGTAAAGTCAGAGACGATAGCTCATCTGCTGCTGCACAGTTTGTGTTGGTCATCCTCTAGTCCTTCATCAGTGGTCACAGGACGCTGCCCACAGGACGCTGTGGGCTGGATATTTTTGGTTGGTGGACTATTCTCAGTCCAGCAGTGACACTGAGGTGTTTAAAAACTCCAGCAGCACTGCTGTGTCTGATCCCTGTAATACCTGGACAATTTAACGGTTAATTTAATTTTAACTTTAATGTTTAAAGTTATGGTTCACCTGTAGCCGGATGCTGGACTGTCCGAGAGAAAGCTCCACGGCTCTGCAGCTGCTCTCCAGCCTGGCTGCCTGCTGCACCTGCATCTCCAGCTCCGTCCTCACTTTCTCCATCCGTGCCCGCAGCTCCTCCTCGTCCGCCTGCCTGCTCTGCTGCAGCTCCTGCTGAAGCCGCTCGGCCTCCAGACACGCCTCCATGCACTGGATCTGCGCCAGGTACTCGGCCAGCCGCGCCTCGCACTCCTGCACGCGGTTGCGCAGCTCCTGCAGGCGCTCCCGCAGCTGCCGCTCGTTCTCCTGCTCTATCTGCAGCTCGCTCTCCCAGAACTCCTGCTCCTCCATCTCGGCCTCCATCCGGCGCACCTGCTGCTCCAGCTGCAGCAGCTCCTCCTCTTCCTCCTCCGTCAGGAGCTCCTCCCGCAGCTCCTGCTCGCAGCTCTGCAGACGCTGTTCCAGTGAGCGCAGCTTCTCCTTCTGCAGCTGCACCAGCTGGCCCAGCTCCTGCGCCACGGGGCCCGGCGTAGCACTGCGGGTCCGGCCCGGCTCTCGGCTCTTCCCGAAGATGTCCCGCAGGCCCTTGCCGCCGCCGGTGAAGGTCAGAGACTTGCGCTTGGGTTCGCGCCGCTTCAGGGAGCGGTCTGGGGCCGAGGGGCGGAGCTTGGCCAGAGGGGGCAGGCTTTGGCGGTACGGGCCGCGCTCGGGCCCAAGGGCGGAGGTTTCCGAGGTGGGTCGTTCGCACAGCGAGGGGCCGGTGCGCTGCAGCACCAGCTGCACATCGCTGGCGTACTGACCCCACTTATTCAGAGACACCACCGGGTTCTCGTGGGGGGCCAGGTACCTCTCCGTCTCGCGCCATTTCTCTATCAGCGTGTACCTCCCGGTGCGCCCTGCAACACAGAGCAAGACTTTCATTCCTTTTCATCAATAAATACAGAACATGGTGCTAAATTTAACCCAGAACAGTGGCAGCATTTTAACCCCGGGGGTCCACGACCTCGCCCACACGGCAAATTCATTTCTCTATCTTTGCACAGAAATCCAGTTCAAACACTTCCTGAATCTGTAGAGTCGCCCTTTCCATTCCATCTTATCACGAGATCATACGAGACTCACATCCGGAGTTATGAGCCTATGAAGAGGGGCTGAGATACACGTCATCTGCCTCTCACCGTGTGGAACTGGTGGATTCGTGTGTCCGTCTACATTCTGTGTGAAACTGACCAATGGACACTCAGGAAATCACTAAGTACTGACCATCACGCCGGAAACCCTTCATTCTTCATTCAGTCCACATCAGAGACTCATGTGAAACGGCGTGCAGAGAGTTTACAGCTGCTGAAGCTGCTGCAGCGGTTTTGGAAAGTAGTGATGAAGATAACGGAGCATTTAGATATGAAACATATGAGGATCATGATATATGAAGAGCCTTTAGAGGAGAGTTTAAGAAGAGATGAACAAATCGAGAAAAAAACTCAGACCCCAGAGAGTTATTAACCCATTCTTTGCGACAGGCTACGACATAATGCTCTAGAAATGTTCTAGAAAGTGGGCGTCACTTGCCGTCACTAGTAGTGGGATTAAATTCCTATTCCAGTATGGATTTTGTCATAACTATTATACCAGTCTGCCACAAATTAACACAGATATCGCAAACCGTTCCAGCGTTATCCCGTTTGGCTGAATGTCAAAGTCAGGGATGTTTCAAGTTATGAGGAGGGTCTTACTGCAGCACCATATGAGGACATCTCTGTGATGCAGACACAAGATTAGTAAGTGCTTTCAGTAAGTTTACTATTACATTAACAGTTTAGTACATCTTTAAAACTTGTGGAAAATAAGCACGTGGTTGCTCGATAGTCAACAATGCTCAATGTTCTCAGTTATATTGTGCAAGCTGGCAGCACCACGGTATCCCTGCTGAATAAAGACCATTAGAACCATTAGGATTGAAACCTATGATTAAAATATTTGCCTCCTAATGGGAATTGGCTTAATGGTTACCATCAGAGACCACTAGTTTCTGGTGAAGAATTAGAAATGTATCTGGAATCAGTCACTAGGTCACCTGTTAAACCATTAGGATCCTTCACATTATCAACCCATCAAGAAAAGCTGAAACACATTACAAACCCCCAAAAACCAACAGAGACTCTTAATCGTTTCTATTTTTTCATCAGGGACGTTAACATTATAATCCATTATTACACATTAATTCAAATAACGGTTGAGCAGATTGTATAACACTGCTGAAAACACTGCGAGACAGTACTCCATACAAATCATCAGAAGCTGTACATTCGCATATTTGTTTTTAAAGTGCTCAGTAAAAATATGTAGAAACAATATTCATGTAGAACGAGTAACGTCTTTACAAATACTGGCGTATTTTCACCATAGAGTCATATCCGCCAATGAGAGAAGCCATTCTGCGGACATAACGGCCAATGAAAGACAAGGGGGCGTTCCTGAGGTGTTCTTGTTTTACGGAAACGCCTTTCATTGCAGTTCAAAGCTATTTTAAGTTATAATGAAAACAAAGCACATCCTCCTGCTGTCTAGTCCACTGTATAAAGCAACGGCCAGTCTGGTGTTGGCATTAGTCTAATCAGAGCGACTGGGGTGGAACCCTCAAGGGTCCATCTCAGTACCTTTAGTCAGGGAACATAACTGAACCATAATCCACTGAAATGATATGTTCTAAGCTGTACTGACTCCACACACCCCGTCTCGTCTCCAGGCTTTTATTTTACTGTTCTGTTTAAAACATTCGGTTATGAAAAGGTACAAATACGAACTTTTCACCTGGAAACACTTATTTAAGGTTCACAATCAGACCTTAAAACCACTGTTGGAGCTTTGAGGGAACGTTTACACTGTTTGTACCTTGATGAACGAGAAACGTACCTGAACAGAACCTTTATTTCTAACAGTGTAACCTCAAATGTAGGTTTACTTAGGCATCGAAAATGGTTTTATTCGTATGTATGTATATGTGTATATACATACACCTGTCAGAAATCTGAATTATACCTTCATATAAATTAACGTCCCAGCGATGGACTGGCGACCTGTCCAGGGTGTATCCTGCCTTCCGCCCAATGACAGCTGGGATAGGCTCCAGCACCCCACCGCGACCCAGAAGGATAAGCGGTTTAGATGATGGATGGATGGATAAATTAACGTCACGTTAACTATCGTTGTAGGAACTTCAACGTTACAGGACAAAATCTGGAACTAACTGCTCCACCTCCAGCGTTTCTTCTGAAATTAAGGTGTTAATAGTGAGTTTGTGCTGCAGTAACAGCCTCTACTCTTCTGGAAAGCTTTACACCAGATGTTGAACATTGCTGTGAGGATCTGATTGAGCATTAGTGAGGTCAGGTACTGATGTTGGATGGTCAGTTCTGGATCACTCCAACTCATCGTATTGGATGGAGCTCCATCACTCCAGAGAACACAGTTCCACTGCTCCACAGCCCAATGCTGGGGGGCTTTATACCCCTCTAGCCCACGCTGGGCACTGGGCATGGTGACCTTAGGCTCATATGTAGCTGCTCCAGACTGTCTCATTCTACTGGTCAGTGCTTTTCTATGGAAATTATACAAACTGAACATCTGTGTCAGCAATGAAAGCCCCTTAAAGTAGCTGCCTGGATACTTTTGAACATTTAGTGTACAGTGAAGACACTGAGAATAAGACGGAGAAGACAAATGTCCAAATGTCCACAAGCATCAATGACTGGATTACTTCCAGCACTCTGCTCCGGTGAAGGAGTGACCAAGTGCCATTTCTTCCCACTGCTCGGTTAAAAGCAGTGCTGTGAGAGTTTGGGAGACAATACTGTACTTCACACGCTGTTCCAAAGACTACCCTCATAAAAACACCCGCACAAAGAGCGCTTGTTGCTAAGCGAAGAGTCATAACATGGGGTAAAGAACAGACACACAAAAGGGGGCTCCGCTACAGCGGGAGGTCAAACAGGAAACAAACGGTTCTGTGTTCAGCCTCTGATTTGGGTAAAATGTCATGGGCTCGCTCTCCACATACAGATTAAGATGTCTTACACTAAAGAGGGGTTTCCAAAGGAGGAGTCCCACCGATGGGAATGTTTAGCATGAAAGTGAGCTCAGTTTTCTTTTACAATGCCAAAAAATTAGAAAAGCTTTACTTGTACAACAACAAAACATGCAAAATCTTTCAAATATTCAAAAATACTTTACTGGAAAAGATTTTAGATACATTAGAAAGTAGGGGTGGGCAAAATAATGATACACCAATCAGGTATAACATTCTGACCACCTCCTCGTTTCTACGCTCATTGTCCATTTTATCAGCTCCACTTACTATATAGGTGCACTTTGTAGTTCTACAGTTACAGACTGTAGTCCATCTGTTTCTCTGATACTTTGTTAGCCCCCTTTTACCCTGTTCTTCAGTGGTCAGGACCCCCATGGACCCTCACAGAGCAGGTACTATTTGGGTGGTGGATCATTCTCAGCACTGCAGTAACACTGACGTGGTGGTGGTGTGTTAGTGTGTGTTGCGCTGGTCTGAGTGGATCAGACACAGCAGTGCTGCTGGAGTTTTTAAACACCTCAGTGTCGCTGCTGGACTGAGAACCAAAAACATCCAGCCAACAGTGACCTGTGGGCAGCGTCCTGTGACCACTGATGAAGGACTAGAGGATGACTAACACAAACTGTGCAGCAGCAGATGAGCTATCGTCCCTGACTTTACATCTACAAGGTGGACTGACAAGGTAGGAGTGTCTAATAGAGTGGACAGTGAGTGGACACAGTGTTTACAAACAAGGCAGTGGTCATAATGTTATGCCTGATCGGTATATTTATTGTTACTGTGATAAACTGTGGAATACACCTTTCTGAGCATATCGTGAACATCATCAGTACATGAGGAATGATAAACTGCATGCTTTATTACAAACAGAGCATAATTACTTTTGCTTAACTGGATTTTGTGCAGTGAAGTCACTGTATTCACAGTTTTTAAACTCATAGATTTAAATACGACCTAATATAGCTTCTTGTCAAAGCTTTATAAAAGCACAGAAAAAAATTAAATACTGTGATACATCATGAAAACGTCAAGTGTCAAGTATAATTTTTGCCATGCTGCACAAAGACTTCATAAAACAAACTGTGCCAGAAAAACACATAAATGTGAGCGTCAGTCAGACTCTGTTTCTTACTGTAAGAAAGCAGTAGGAGAATATTAAATATGCATTATCGTTATGCAAACTGACAACTAATCACTGCTGATTCAGTGAGAATGTACACTATATGGTCAAAAGTTTGTGGACACCCCTTGTAAATACTGAGTTCAGGTATTTCAGCCAAACCCACTGAAGACAGGCGTATAAAGTCAAGCACATAGCCGTGCAGTCTCCATAGACAAACACTGGCAGTAGAGGGTCGTACTGAAGAGCTCAGTGACTTAAATGTGGCACTGTCATAGGATGCCACCTCTGCATTTTGTGGCAGTTTCTCTGGAGAGATGAATCAGCTTCTCTATCTGTCAGTCTGATGATGAATCTGGGTTTGGTGGATGTCAGGAGAACGTTACCTACCGGACTGCAGAGCCAAAAGTACAGTTTGGTGGAGGAGGGATGATGGGCGGGGCTGTTTTTCAGAGTTTGGGCTCTCAGTTCCAGTGAAGGGTGATGTTGATGCTGCAGCACAAAGACATTTTACACAGTTATCTGCTTCCAGCTTTGTGTCAGCAGTTTGGGGAAGAGCCTTTCCTGTTCCAGCATGGCTGAGCCCCTGAGCACAAAGCAGCTCCATAAAGACAGGGAGTGACCAGTTTGGTGTGGAGGAACTCCAGTGGCCCTCACAGAGCCCTGACCTCAACCCGACTGAACACCTTTGGGATGAACTAGAAGGGAGATTGTGAGCCAGACCCTCTCGTCCAACATCAGTGTCTGACCTCACAAATGCTCTTTTGACTGAATGGACACAAATTCCCACAGACTCTCTCCAACATCTTGTAGAAAGCTTCCCAGAAGAGTGGAGGCTGTTACAACCGCAAAGGGGACCAACTCCATATTAATGCCCATGGATTTTAAATGGGACGTGCAACAAGCTCATTTAACTGTGATCATATTTATGGTCATATATTGTAGTTTTTAATCAAATAATGAAATAATTGAGTCTAATCAGTTAATTGTGACAATTTGCCACTGTCTCTGCCACTGAGTGCAGGCAGCTTTGTTGTTTGTGCACAGAAAGACAAATAGACAGAATCAGGAGAAAGAGGCAGGAAGCAGAAGAGAGTCTCCTGATAATAACACATCCATCACTCCCCACCCCAAACTCAGACCAGGACAAATGGTCTCGCTGAGCCTCTGACTGAATGGAGCTCTGATCTGCCTGAGCAGTGGAGAGGAGCAACCCTGAGGAGCTTGTGCTTGTTCGTCTACTGGAACTTCTCAGGGAGATCAGCATTCGACATGTATTCATGAACCGAAAAGCCTAAAATCTCGAGAGAGGGACGAGCAGCACCAACAGAGGCTAAGTGAAGAGCTAAAGAGCTGAAGTGATAAAGGGCTGAGAAGTCTGGCTGCAGCTTAAGCCACTGAAAAGTGGCCAGCATAGCTTTGGTTATGTGGTTTTGTTTGCTTTGTGTTTACTGGGTGTGTGAATAAAATACGGCTCCTGCAGGTGTTTCTCCTGCCTGCAGTGTCCTCCTTGAGCCTGGGGTAGCACATGCCCTGCTACAGCGAGTTTCTCAGAACTTTCACAGTGCTTTGTGTCTGTAAGTGCACTCTGATCAAGTAAATAAAGTGTCTCACCTATGGCCTGGGCCAGGGCGATCACAACCTCCTGACATGTGGTGACCTCAGTGACCCCGCAGACAATGCGCTGCACTCCGTCCACCCACACCTTCAGCTCCATGCCTCTCATCTGGGTGTCGTCATTCTTCCTGTCCACGTAGACTTATTAACATGTTTCACGCCTAATACTCTGAAAAACAAACAAACCAAACAAACACATAAGAGATACTGCAGAGTGTCACACTGTGACTTGAATGCTGGCTTGTTGTAGGTGTGTTAGCTGAGGGTTAGCATATTAGCTTGTGCCCTCAGCATTATACTGGGGCAGTTAAAAGCACAGCCTTTTTCAGATATTGGTTTTTATAAAGCTAAATGCTCTGACAAAATGAAAATAGAAGGCAGATTAGCTTAAGGCAACATTTTCAGTGGTGTAAACAGAGAGATTCAGAGTGGTTCAGATGTCTTTACAGTGGTGGTGATAGGAACCAGGGGTCGCCATGACTACAACACAAATATAGACATTTTATTTACTATCCAGAACCACCAGTGAACCTACATGAGTCTTCTGAGGTTTTGATGATGGAAAAATTGTGATAAATCTGAAATAATAAGTTTTCTTTGTGGACTATTTTGCCTCACAGCGCCCTGCATGTATCCCTCCACCATGAATGGAGTTTAAGTTCTCAAAACTATCATAAAACAGTGTCTCAGTCATCAGGCAGTGAATTCATAACCATTTCATGTAGTAATTTCTGTGAGGGAGCTTTTAGAGGTGGACGTCTGGTTCCTATCACCACCACTGTGGACAGTTCTGACTCTGACGTTTCACACCAAACCACTCTGAACCACTCTGTTTACATCTCAACCACTTAATTACGCAGAAATTTGGAGTTCTCCTTTAAGAATGCGTCCTTGGCAATGCAATCATGTTCAGGCACTCATGTCTAGCTGTAGCAAAGTATATGATATAGTGGTGGGCAATATGGGAAAAAATTGCATCACCATACTTCAAAACGTTTTCACAATATTTAGTTTTTCTAAGATTTAAACTTAAAACAATCAGAATAGAACCTGTAGTGCCACATATTAAAATTATTACAATAACAATGCAACTAAAATGACTTTTGGTCAATGTTTTACAAACTGGGCCGCACTAAATCCAATTAAACTCGCTCACAGTTAAACATATAGTTAGTCAGTGTTTTTTAAGTACTGCGATTTGCTCAGAAAAGCAGTGACATCATTTATCACAATAGCAATAAAACATCATCATACTGCGAACCCCTAATATGATATACTTATTAGATCTTAAACACGAGCAAAACTGTCGCACATTGAAGCCCTTCACTAAACTGCCAGCCTCCCTGACGTTGTGTGGCGTAACATAAGGAACAGGTGGACAGTGGTTCCGGTATTTGAATACTGGCTCCCGAATGATTAACCGAGCACTCGAGTACTCGAGCACACACGTATGCTTTACTGCACAGAGTCAGACAAATAAAACTCGTTACTGTGACTTACAGGCTGAGAGGCCAAGCCTGATTTGTGGCTCAGGCAGTGAGACTCTGGAGTCACACGCTGTGTTAAGTTACCCTTTCAAACTGCTGACAGAAGCGCAGAGCTATCATTACAGGCAGACGCTGCATTCGCCATCACTGCGGCCTCCAATAAGAGATGCAATTAAATGTGATCTAGTTATTATTACAGCGTCAAGTTAAACAAAGACCGCGCCACAAAGATTACGCAATCACTGTGGTCACCGTCAAACAGAACCGAGTGCGCTCTCCTCTGCAGTTCCCAACTCTGCATTCATCTGTTTTCGATTGTTGCCTCGTTGTTATTTCTGAAGCTGACGCTCCTTTGACATCGATTTTATGTAACTTTTTTCAGTGTTTTCGATTAGTTTGGTTAGTTTGTCAGCTGACCCCTCTCATCCTGGACATCACCTCTTCCAGCTTCTTCCCTCCGGTAGAAGATACAGGACCACCAAAACCAGCACGGCCGAATATGCTAACAGGTTTTTCCCAGAGCTGTAGCTCATTAACCACAGTGGACACTCATACTTTACACTTAAACTGACCATCAAACCTCCTCACTCCTCTGTAACGGAATGCTTAACTACACTACAGTACAAATGTTAATTTCATACAAACGTTCATATCATTCTGTAATATTCTCTGTATAATAGCACTGTATTATACCACTCAGGCCCACATATGTAGAGATATGTATTACTAGCTACGTTCTTCCAGGTGGTCACTTCTGAATGTAGGTGGGTTTTGACAGATCTGGCAAAAACTGCATTTTCTTGTTATCAGTGGTGGACAGTAACGAAGTAAATGTAATTCGTTGCTGTACTTAAGTAGTTTTTCCTGTATCTGTACTTTACTGAGGTTTTTCCATTTTGGGTGACTTTTTACTTTCACTCCACTACATTTCAAAGTCAAATATCTCACTTTTTACTCCACTACATTATGAGAAATCTGTCGTTCCTTTTGGTTTATGTGTGTATAAAAACATGTCAAAATGTAAGAAGCGCAAAGTAAGAACACCAATCAGGGCCTATTCCTACCTAAATGATGAACCAACCTAACTTTGTGTAAACAGACCACAATATAGAAATATGTACTCATATGCAGTTGAGACTGACGTGTCTTTTTTCTGAATTTATACAAACACATTTCATTTTATAGTAAATTAGTTTTGTCTAGTTTATGTTTATGAACAGAGACCTACAGATGCAGTTTAGTAAAGGAAACTCATTTGTGAATCTGAGTTTAAAGTTTTTATTAAACTTAAACTTGTAACTAAGTTCAAATAAATCTTAAACTGAAACTTTGCTTGTTTGTAAAAAGTGATTTCAGAGCCACTCAGTTCTACCTGATGGAAACTGTTTGCCTTCAGTGTTTTGTGCTTATGATAATTTTAATAGACATCAGCGTCACTAATTAATGACCTTCTATTAAAAGGCTGGTTTACCAAGAGAGACACTGGAGTATTTTCACCTAAAATGAGTTAATGAGGCGAGTCTTGTTATAAAAATGATAATAGGTCATCAGAGTCATAATTAATCTTTTAGTACTTTTACTTTTGATACTTAAGTACGTTTGAAGGCAAATCCTTTTGTACTTTTACTCCAGTGGAGGTCTAAAGGGAGGAACTTCTACTTTTACTGGAGTAATATTTTACCTTGGGTATCTCTACTTTAACTCAAGTACATGGTTTGTGTACTTCGTCCACCACTGCTTATTATGCACCTTGGATATGGAATAATCTGCAGAAAGATCTATAACTAGACATATTTACATCTTGTATATCATGTTGTATATGTATTTTATGTCATACATGTATTAATATGTTGTGAGTCTGTATGGCCGCTATCTTGGCCAGGCCAGACTGTCTGATCTCAATGGTACTACCTGGTAAAATAAAGGATAAATTAATGAATAATTATCTGCATATGTACAGATATTCACACTTGTCTTTAGCTCTATTCACACTGGCCTCATCTATTGTACTTTTTTATTAGATTTGTCTCTTAGTTTAATACTTGTTATCAGTCTGTGTTTGTCTAGTCTGTTCAGTGTGTTATATGTGATACATGTGTGACACACCAAGACAAACTCCTTGTATGTGTAACATAATAAAGTCATTCTGATTCTAATTCTGATGTGACTGGACTCATTTTTAAAAAGACAACATATATTTGAGATTCTGTCGAAAAAGCTGCAAATCAGATTTGAATCAGACTGTTATCTGCAGAGGAAAGTATTACAGAGGAAATAGGAAAGTCTGATTCTTTTAAAATCCATTTTCCTCCTTTCAGTCGTGACCAATTCCCCAAACGCAGCAGAGCAATTCAGTGTGATATGATGACGACAGCACCACCGAAACATGAGGGTGAGCGCCAGCACACGCCTGCTCCTCTGGGTAATACAGAGCCGCAGAACAGAGAGGAACCTCACTGTCCTCCTCCCTCGCTGAGAACATGGCCCACTGCCTCCTCAAAGAGCTCCAGCACGGAAAGTAAACAGCACAGCTGAGATTCAAACCTGACCTTTTTACTTAAGGCTCCCTGGGCCTCGAGCTTTTCAGTGGTTTAACTGATATTCAACACTTTAACTCTTAGCAGCTGCAGTTCTCACACATGATAACACGTATATTACGAAATTTAATATTATATATTTCTACAAAACAGCTATTTGATTAAAGAAATCTATTGACAACACCCAGCATTAATGCTTGCGTAACTGCTCAGGGCCAGTAAAACAAAAGTGGGGACAGTGGCATTTTGAAAATCACCTGTCCGGTCAGGCAATCTAACATTCAGTAATGGGGCAGTTTTGACTTCTATATGTTTGTGTTTGTATAATTTGAAAATTCTTGTGTAAAAATTTCATAAACAGCCCAAAATTACTTGGAAAAAAGTCTTGTTACATTACTTTCCATTTCAAGTTTTTTTGGTCTCCTATAAAGTTCAGACAGCAATGATTATATATATATATATATATATATATATATATATATATATATATATATATATAGGATCTTCACGAAATGGGTTTCTATGGCTGAGCAGCTGCACACAAGCCTAAGATCAAAATGCGCAATGCCAAGCATCGACTGGAGTGGAGTAAAGCGCCGCTACTGGACTCTGGAGCAGTGGAAACGTATTCTGTGGAGTGACGAATCACACATCTATATCGGTCAGTCTGATGGACAAGTCTGGGTTTGGTGAATGCCAGGAGAACGTTACCTGCCTGACTGCACTGTGCCAGCTGTAGAGTTTGGTGGAGGAGGGATGATGATATGGGGTTATTTTTCAGGGGTTGGTCTAGAACCCTTAGTTCCAGTGAAGGGAAATCTTAATGCTTTGTGGGAACAGTTTGGGGGAGAACCTTTCCTGTTCCAGCCTGACTGAGCCCCAGTGCACAAAGCAGCTCCATAAAGGCCTGACTGGGTGAGTTTGGTGTGGGAGAACTTGACTGGCCCTCACAGAGCCCTGACCTCAACCCCATCAAACACCTTTGGGATGCAAAGAGGGATCAACTCCATATTAATGCCTACGGATTTAGAATGGGATTCATAATAGCTCATGTAGGTATGATGTGCAGGAGCCCCAATACTTTTGTCCATATAGTGTACACACACACACACACACACACACACACACACACTCACACACACAATGTTAACTGCACAAATGTAACCATTTCGCCATGCAAAGAACCCTTTAAGCATGCAAATGGTTCTACATATAACTAATGGCTGTAAACAGAACCATTTCCTTTGATAAAGAACCCTTGAAGAACCATTGTTTTTAAGAGTGCAGGAAAGCAAAGTGTTGCGCAGTTTCTTAAATATTCGCTGATATGTGAAACGGAGTGCAGAGCAATATGTGTTTTATTAGGTGATAATTCTTGGAAGTGAAATGAATCATCTGAACCGGCTGAATCGTCTGAATTGGCTGAGCTGGTGGTTATTCTGAAGCTGCTTCCAGCTGGCAGCGCTAACAGCTGTGTGAGGAGCTCAGAGAGCGCTATGATGATGGAGCTGGACCTGAGACAGTAAGGAGAAGGCGAGTTAGTGTGAAGGAGAACAGAAAGAGACAGCGGCGCTCCACCAATGAGCCAATTCTAAATGAGGGTGAGTCAGTACATTCGATGCCGTTCTAGCAGAGATACGTCAGCTTCTTATTCATGGTTCTGAGAAGAGCACGTCTCCATGTTGGTAGGTGAGCTGTAACTCTGGCTGTGCTCTGATGGAGCTCGTCTCATCAGCTTTACTGCAGATACAGCCATGAAGACTGAGGCAAAAGAGCAACACAGACCAGAAAGACCACGAAAACATGACGCTTCGAATACAGTCTCCAGAAAACACTACGAGAAGATTAGTTAGATTGGTGGATCTGTATAACCTGCATTTCTCCAGAGTTCAGAACATTCCAATCCATGGGATTTTACCAAAGCCAAAAAAAGTGGCTACCAAAACTGCCAAAGCTCCTGATTAGTAAACTCATATATATGTATATGTATATATATACACACACACACACATACACATATACTCCAAAACCAAATGTTATCAGTGGTGACAGGTCTGGACTGCAGGTAGGTCAGTTTAGCACCTGGACTCTTTTAATACAGAGCAATGCTGTTGTAATACATACAGAATGTGGTTTGACATTGTCTTGTTGAAATAATAAAGGCCTTCCCTGAAAAAGACGTCGTCTGGATGGCAGCATATGTTGCCAAAACATGTATATATCATACAGCATTAATGGTGCCTTCACAGATGTGCACGTCACCCAGGCCATGTGCCCTAATGCCCCCTTATACCATCATGAATACTGGCTTTTGAACTGTGCACTGATAACAAGCTGAGTGGTCTTTAGCCCGGAGGACACAGTGTCCATGATTTCCAAAAAGAGCTCGGGCCCAGAGAAGGTGGCAGTGTTTCTGGATCCTTTTTATATTTGTTTTTTTATTTGCGTTTTAGAGTTTTAACTTGCATTTGTAAATTCAGCGACAAACTGTTTTCACAGACAGTGTTTTTTCAGAAAATGGGCATATATTGTTCAAAAACAATACAATTTCTCAGTTTCAAAATTTGATATGTTGTCTTTATACTATTTTCAATTAAACATAGGGTTTAAACGATTTGCACATCCTTGCATTTTGTTTTTATTCATATTTTGCACAGAGTCCCAACTTTTTTGGAAATTGAATGTATATATATATCACCAGCTTTTCCATTCCACCAAGTTGAAAGCTGAAAGTATAGGTGAAATGTGTCTAAGTTTCAAAGCACTTAATGACCAAAGGGATAAAGTGAGGTCATTTTTGTTTTGGCTATTCAGAAATGGGGCATTTTACTGAAAATAACAGTAACGGGGCTCCTAACAACCACCTGGAAGACCTGGTAGACACCAAAACAGCCCCATCAGATAAACAGCACTTAAAGCTTTCATCTCTGAGAGAGAGGAGAAAATCAAGCTGCTTCAGATCTGAAAACATCCACAGGTGTTTCTGTCCATCCTTCCACTGTGAGAAGACGACTCAGCGCTGTGGGTCTGAAAGGATGTGTAGCTGATCAAGAAGAACCTCACTGAGAAAAGGAGACGGACACATCAAACAAAGAAGCTGAACAATGGACTGACCACCCCAGAGTCCAGACCTCAACACCACTGAATGTGTTTGATTACTTCAGAAAATCATCAACCAGCTTCTAAGACTGAACTGTGGAGGTGTGTCTGCAGATTCTTTGAGGAGCTGAAAGTGAGTCACCTGAACAGAATGGAAGCTGGAATAAAGGTAGAGAGACTCACTGAACACTCAGATTTAAATGTGTTTTCTGTTTTTTTCCAGAAGCTGAACGTGGATGAAGGTGGTCTCTGACTTTTGCATGGTGCTGTGTGCTGGAAGAACAGCATGTCTGTGGGTTTTGTGGAGCTGGAATGTGGGCAGTAATTAAAATGAGCATTTCTGAGACTAAATGAAACCAAGCTGAGTCAGTGTCCGTAGCTGAGGTGTTAATTACACCGTTATAAGAGATTAGAGGTTTGGACCAAGACCAAACTCTTCGGAGACGTTAAAGGAATGAATGACAAGATTTTCCGGTTTGATAAATGGGGGAACGTCGGTTCAGGGAAAAGGAGGATCCTCAACAGCAAAGGCTTCAGACAGCAACTCAATAGAAGCCTGATTTAAACATTTTAGTACTTATAATTATCTGGGCAGTAACAGGTGAGGTCAGCGGAACCAGAGAGTGAAGTAACGGCCTTTTTTTGGAACCACAGAGGACATGAAGGTAGAACATAAACAAACACAAGACCACAGAGGTCAGCAGCTAAGTTTTAAACTTAGATTTACTGACCACAAGCACCCAAAACACGTTTAAAGGGTCTAGAAACCAAGCAAACGACTTAGCGCTAGGCTACGCATCAGCACAGTCACCATGACAACATGGCCAAACCTCCAAACAATCCACCTACATGGTTCTTCAAAGGTTCTTTAGTAAAGAAAATGGTTCTATATAGAACCATGAAAACTCAAAGAACCCTCTTTTGATGGAAAATAGGTTACTTATGGTTCTATATGGTCCTATATAGAACCTTTTTGAATATAGCACCAAAAAGGGTTCTTCTATTGTTACAGGCCTGACATCATAACAACAGAAGAACCCTTTTTGGTGCTATATAAAACCAAAAAGGTTCTATCTATCACCAACATAGGTTACTTATGGTTCTATATAGAATTCTCCATCAATCTGAAGAACCATTTAATGACGCAAAGAATCATTTAATCATACAAAAGGTTCTTTGAGTGTTCATGGTACTACATAGAACCATTTTCTTTACTAGAGGACCCTTGAAGAACCATCTTTTTAAGTGTGTAGAACCTTTTTGAAAATGGTTATATATAGATGGTGCCAAAAAGGGTTCTGATGTCAAGCTTGTAACAATAGAAGAACCCGTTTGGTGCTATATACAACCCTGTTCGAACAGGTTCTATGTGGAACCATCTACAGCACATTCTCCCTCAATCTGAAGAACAATTTCACGATGCAAAGAACCCTTTAATCATACAAAGGTTTCCTTGAGTGTTCATGGCTCTATACAGAACCATTTTCTTTATTAAAGAACCCTTGAAAAACCATCTTTTTTAAGAGTGTGGAACCTTTTTGTAAATGGTTCTATATAGATATTACCAAACTTGTAACAACAGCATAACCCTTTGTGGTGCTATAGAACCATCTACAACACATCTCCTATTAATCTGAAGAACCATTTCACCATGCAAAGGACGATTTAAGCATGAACTCATAGTTCTATATTGTTCTACACTGCCTTTACTAAAGAACCCTGAAGAACCCTCTCTGTAAAGTGTGTAATGTTAGATAAAATTCTACTACTTTTACAGTTTAGGTGTAAAAGACGTTCCACTCACTTGGTATTTGGATCTGAGCGAACAGGAGGGGTGTTTGGTGACTCTGGAAGGTTTCTGTGGGTTCTTATCGCACGGCTGTGAACGTTTACTCAGGCAAAACTAACGTTCCTTCAGACTAACTGTTAGAACTCCAGGCTACAGTTTCAGGCCTGCACTCCTCACGACTGTCTACGGCCCTAAAATACAACCTGCCAGCCTAAAAACTCTGCCACGGCCTCTAACACTGCATTCTGCTGTGGTTCGTGGCTTTTATAGCTTTTACGGCTTTTACAGCTGCGTGTGTGTGGACTGCTGCTGACCCCAACTCCTTAAAGGGGAACTCCACCAATTTTTCAAAAATTCTCCACAATTGAATGGTTGAGATGTAAACAGAGTCGTTCAGAGCGGTTCGGTGTGAAACGCTCCGTTCTAGAGAAACTTACTGAGTCCGAATTTTTCAAAAAGGTTCTATGTAGAACCATCTACGACACATCCTCCATCAATCTGAAGAACCATTTCATGATGCAAAGAACGCTTTAATCATGCAAAGGTTTCCTTGAGTGTTCATGGCTCTATACAGAACCATTTTCTTTACTAAAGAACCCTTGAAGAGTGTAGAGCCTTTTTGAATACGGTTCTATATACATGGCGCCAAAAAGGGTTCCGATGTCAAGGTTGTAACAATATCAGAACCTTTTTGGTGCTATATAAAACCATTTTCAAAAAGGTTCTATATAGAACCATCTACAGCACATTGTCCATCAATCTGAAGAACCCTGTCATGATGCAAAGAACCACTTAATCATGCAAAGATTGCTGCTGACCCCAACTCCTTAAAGGGGAACTTTTTCAAAAATTCTCCACAATTAAATGGTTAGGATGTAAACAGAGTCGTTCAGAGTGGTTTGGTGTGAAACGCTCTGTTCTAGATAAACTTACAGAGTCAGAACTGTTCACAGTGGTGGTGATAGGAACCAGACGTCCACCTCTAAAAGCTCCCTCACAGAAAGTTCCTACAGTAAACGGTTATGAATTCACTGCCTGATGACTGAGACACTGTTTTATGATAGTTTTGAGAACTTAAACTCCATTCATGGTGGAGGGATACATGCAGGGCGCTGTGAGGCAAAATAGTCCCCAAAGAAAACTTATTATTCCATATTTTCCACTATTTTCCATCATCAACATTCCATATAAACTCAGAAGACTCGTGTAGGTTCACTGGTGGTTCTGGATAGTAAATAAAATGTCTATATCTGTGTTGTAGTCATGGCGACCCCTGGTTCCTATCACCACCACTGTAAAGACATCTGAACCATTTCACACCAAACCACCCTGAATCTCAAACACTGAGCTGTGCAGAAATTCTGGTGGAATTCCCCTTTAAAGGGCACGGCTTGCTCCATCCGCAGTAGTGGCGAAGGAAGGTGCCCCCCCTCCCCGAAAGGTGAAACCGTTCCCCCCGCATGCCGGACTCCTTCTCCCGTTTCGGCCGGACACACTGCGACGTTAGCCCGAGCACCGTGACCGCGCCGTTACCTGCTGTGTCCGCCGAGCTGCTCTCCGCTCTCGGTCGGTCAGTCAGCGCCGCTCGCTCCGCAGCTCAGATCAGCTCCATGTTTGTTGTTTTTGTCCCGTTCAGAACTCAGAGCGCTGAAACTCGCCGAGCTCCGCGCGCAGCCGGCAGCGGCCGTTCAGCGGAAAACGCCGAGCTGTTTGGAGGGTCCAGCCGCAGTCCGGCTCGGTCCGGCTCAGCCTGCGTCCTGCTCGGCTCGGCTTCCAGAGCTCAGACAGAGTCCACTTCACAAACACACGGCAACGGAACTGGGACACCGCAAGGCATTGTGGACCGGTTTAAAGCAGCCCAGCCCGCTCCAGTAACACAGCAGAGCACAGCAGCGCTTCACTGAGGAGGAAACACAGACTATACAATACTATACTGTACTATACTATAACATACTATAACATACTATACTATACTAGACTATACTATAACATATTATGTTATATATATAATACTATACTGTACTGTACTATAACATACTATACTATACTATAACATACTATAACATATATTATATATACAATACTATACTGTACTATACTATACTATACTATATTATATATACAACACTATACTATACTATAACATACTATACTATACTAGACTATACTATAACATACTATACTATACTATACTATAACATACTATAACATATTATATTATATGTACAATACTATACTGTACTGTACTATACTATACTATACTATATTATATATACAACACTATACTATACTATAACATACTATACTATACCATATTATATATATACAATACTATACTACACTATAATATACTATACTATATTATATTATATATACAATGTTATACTATACTATATTACACTATACTATACTATGCTACACAATACTGTACTACATTATACTATACAATACTATATTATACCATACTATAATATACTATACAATATTACATTATACTACATTATACTATACTGTATTCTATACTCTATACTCCAATCCCACAGCTGAGTACTATAGAAGTCTAGTATCTCATATTAATGAGCTAGTAAGTCATGATTATGAGATACTAAGTCATTCGTCTGAGTTATTTAGTCATAATTATGAGATTAAATCTCATTATTATGGGATATTAAGTTATAATCATGAGATATGTCATAGTTATGACATACTAAGTTATAACTATGAGATGCTAAGTCATAATTATGAGAACAAAAGTCAAAATTGACATAGCAAGTCATTATTATGGGATATTAAGACATACAAGATTCTAAGTCACAATTATGAAAGATTAAGTTGTAATTATGAGGAAGTCATAATTATGATCCTAAGTCATAAATATGAGTCATTACTATGAGATGTTGTCATTATTATGATGTGCTAAGTCATAAAAATGAGATATTAAGTCATACTTATGAGATTCTAAGTCATAATTATGAGATGTTAAGTCATAATTATATTAAGCCATAATTATGAAAAAGTAAGTCATAATAATGAGATATTAAGTCATAATTATGAGATATTAAGCCATAATTATGAAAAAGTAAGTCATAATTATGAGATTGAATTCTATTATTGTGATTATGTGAAAGAAAGTCATAATTATGAGAGATTAAGCCATAATAATGACATACTTATGAGATTCTAAATCATAATTACGATAGATTAAGTCATAATTATAAAAGAAAAACCCTGTCAACGTCCTTTAGACACTCTATATTGCATTCAGTTTCACACAGGAAAGCTGTAGGTACGATTACAGAAAGTGAAAATCCAAAACTATAAACTCTGAAGATAAAATTACTTTAAACGAGTAAAAATGTTTAGAAATAAGTAAAATAATCTTAGAATACTCTTACAGCAGTCTCATAATGAGAAATACTAGATTCATTGTTTGCGCTGTGGTCTGTGTTCCATGCATTTGTCTCAGGCCATGCTGAGAACTACTAAAGGGTCAGATATGACCTGACTAGGTCTATCAAAGAGGCCAAGAGACAGTACAGATTGAAGCTGGAGGGATGCCATACCACCGCAGACCCCTGGCACTGGTGGCAAGGCCTGCAACACCTCACAGATTACCAGCAGAGGAGCAGAGGGGGTCAGAACCAGCCACACCACACGGCCAGATGAGCTGAATGAGTTCTATGCTCACTTTGAGCCCCTCAGCATCGACCCACAGAGAGGGGCTTTGGCCACGGAGAGCACACTGAACACATCGCTCACTGTCATCCCCAGGCCTGCACTCGGAGTTTGCTCATCAGAGCTGGCGGATGTGTTTGCAGACATATTGAATAGCCTCATGCAAGCTTCTGTGCCCACCTGCTTCAAGCCTACCACCATTGTGCCCCTCCCAGTGAAAAGCACCCTGACCTCCCTAAACACACAAAAATGGTCTCTTGGCAAGTCAAATTGTCTTAAATCTAGTCAGTATATGTAACATTCTTCATGTTAAAGTTGCTGTAAGCTTATTATAAGATTATTTAACTTTTTTCTAGGCTTTTTACATGTTTTGAGTAATTTTTTGTAAGTAAAATTTTCAGTATATTGGTAGATAATTTCCTTATAACAAGCAAAATTATCTGCCACTATAGTGAGAAACACTCAGAAATAGAGGCACTAAACTGTCACTGGGTCAGTACCCCTCCTGTCACTGGGGTGGAACCCTCAAGGGTCCATCTCAGTACCTTTAGTCAGGGAACATAACTGAACCATAATCCACTGAATGATATGTTCTAAGCTGTACTGACTCCACACACCCCGTCTCGTCTCCAGGCTTTTATTTTACTGTTCTGTTTAAAACATTCGGTTATGAAAAGGTACAAATACGAACTTTTCACCTGGAAACACTTATTTAAGGTTCACAATCAGACCTTAAAACCACTGTTGGAGCTTTGAGGGAACATTTACACTGTTTGTACCTTGATGAATGAAAAATGTACCTGAACAGAACCTTTATTTCTCACAGTGCTCTGCAAAAAATGATCTCTTGGCAAGTGGAAAAATCTTAAATGAAGTTAATATATCTAATATCTCTCATTATGAGACAGTTATAAGAATTTTATAAGGTTATTCCACTTGTTTGTGTACATTTTTACTTTTTAAAAATGTGAAAAGTTTAGTAATTTTATCCAGTGAAGGTGTCTAATTCCATTGGCAGATCTTTTTTCTTGTTTAGGGAAATAATAAAGATATTTTTTTGTTTTGATTAAAACAAGAAAAATGAAACAAAAAAGACACTTTCATAAGATAAAATTACTTAAAAAAGTAAAAAAAATGTCTAGAAAAATGAGAAATGAGACATATTAGATTATATTAACCTGTAACATATTTTAATTATTTTTATAAAATATAAAATACATTTATATTTTTTGTAAAATATTATTTTTTTGTAAAATAATAACAAAATATTAACATATTTTTTATTTTAATAATCTTATAATATTCGCACAAACACATCAAAATGAGACATACTAGATATTAAGACTAGATTTAAGATGATTTCTCTTGTTAAGGGATCATTTTCTTGCAGTGTGATTATTATTCCAATAGTGATGAAGTGTTTTAAAAGGACAGTCAGAACCTCGGACCCTCTGCAGAACCAGTCCGCTGACGACGCAGTCAGCACTGCCATTCACACAGCCCCCACAGACCTAAAGGGCAAGTATACCTATGTTAGAATGCAGTTTAAATGGGCTCTATATCACCAAAAGGGTTCTTATATTGTCATGATGCCAACCTTGTTACAACAGAAGAACCCATTTGGTGCTATATAGAACCCTTTTTAAAAAGGTTCCAAATAGGACCATCTACAGCACGTTCTCCATCAATCTGAAGAACACTTTTAAGATGTAAAGAACCCTTTAATCATACAAAGCATTCTTTAAAAGTTCATGGTTATATACAGAATTATTTTCTTTACCAAAGAACCCATGAAGAACCGTCTTTTTTAAGTGTGTCCTTGGCTCTTTGCACAAAACTGCACAGGTCATTTTTAAGTACTTATTCATGCCTGTCTCTGTTTATATTTTGTAAATGGAGGTTTAGCTTAGTAAGATTTTCATTGTACAGTGTAACTGTATGTTTTAGTGCACGAATGACAATAAAACTCTTAAATCTTTGATCAACATGTACAGTATATCTAATTATTATGTTCATGGGGCCCTGGGCCGCTCCTTACTTTTAGCTACACTGCAAAAAAATATATGGTAACACTTTCTATGAATGTCACCTTTGTAAGCACTTATAAACACATTCATAACATGTTATAATGCATTCATAAGGCATTATAAACATGGCTATAAATATTTATAAAAATGCATGACGTTATAGCCATGCTTATTATGCATTATGAATTGTTAACATAATACATTATAAGTACTGATCATAACAAATTATAAGAGCTCATAAGCTGTATTTGTCCGCTCTAAGTACAGTGAAGCGTACTGTACTAAAGCCTCCTCCAGTGTTCAGAGTGAGGCTTCAAGTTGAAGGATTTACTGAAACACTAAAACATTCACAGTAAAGCACATTACAGGCTTCAAATGTCAGAGTTTAAACTAGAGCTGCCATCAGTGTTTTACCCAATGTGGGAAAGGTAATGTTCACCACCGTTAGCTTGGTATTTGTCTTTACTTTACGCTCCCCAAGCTGGGACTGACGTTTTTGGCACTGACAGTATAACATGTTATTAACACTACTTATAATGCATTATATTAACAATTCATAATGTATAATAAACATGGCTATAAAGTGTAATTCATTTTTATAAATGTTCATAATCATGTTTATAATGCCGTATGAATGCATTATAACATGATATAAATGTGTTTATAGATGCTTACAAATGTGACATTCATAGAAAGTGTTACCAAATATATTTTAACAAGTGAAAACGTCTTAAATGTAGTTGATATTTCACATTATGAGATTATTATAAGACTCGTTGTGAGATGGAATAAGACACTTTCATAGGAGAAAATGACTTAAAACAAGTGAATGCCTAGAAATAGGTTAAATAATCCTATAATATTCTAAAAAAACACTCTCATAATGACAAATATTAAATATATGAACTACATTCCAGATGTTTTCACTTGCTAAGATATCATTCTTTGCAGTGCAGTGCGAAGACATCCCTGTTTGTACCTGCTTGTCGTAATAGGATGTTCATTACATGTATTTTGGAATGAAGACACTCGCCAACCACACAGTGAACAGAGGATTCTCAATGTGGTTATATGTTCTTGTTTAACTGCCTTTAAAGACACTTACTGTCTCAGTTGGAAAGGAAACAATGTGCGGGGCCTCACGAGGCAAAGCACCCCACCCCCCTTCAAAAAAAAAAAAAAATCACAATTTTAAGAAAAAGGTAAAGAAAACAAAACTTCTCTTTTGGGGTACTGAGGTTAAAGTCAACATAAATGGGCTAGTTATGAAAAAAGTAATCATTAACGACTGACTACGTCCTGAAATAAAGTAATCTAATTATTCATTACTTTACGTCTGAGTTACTCTCTAAAGCCCAAATACATCCGCACGAACAAAGACAAACCCAACAGTCCTTTCAGCTTATTATTTAGAAAGACAATCAATTTAAACGATCAATCTGAAAAGGCACGTCAGTATCCCTTCCTTTTGTCTGTATTTCTCAAATTTACCATTTGACCATGAAGTACTTTGAGTAAAAAATAAATAAATACATAAATAAATAGCAATAGATTTGTTAGACACCTACGTAGCGAGCCTGTAAGGTAGGTGGACTTTAAAGGGGAACTCCACTGATTTTTCAAATATTTTGCACAATTAAACCATTAAGATGTAATCAGAGTCGTTCAGAGTGGTTTGGTCTGAAACGCTCTGTTCTAGATAAACTTACAGAGTCAGAATTGTTCACAGTGGTGGTGATAGGAACCAGACGTCCACCTCTAAAAGCTCCCTCACAGAAAGTTACTACATGGAATGGTGATGAATTCACTGCCTTTATGATATTTTCGAGAAGATTTCGGCCTAAAAATACATTCATAGTGGAGGGATACATAAAATAAGAAAACTTTTTTTTTAGGTTCACTAGTGGTTTTGTACAGTAAATAAAAATTGTGTCGTAGTCATGGTGACTCCTGGTTCCTATCACCCCCACTTTAAAGAAAAGAGTCTCTGCAATGAGCCATTTCGCACTCTGAATCACTCTGTTTACATCCCAAACACGGAATTATAAGACATTTTGAAAAACAAAAAGGGATTCCCCTTCAAAAAGTGGCCAATGAGCAGAAGTGCAATGTTTCTTGCAGCTTGCCTCGGGACTTTTATTTTGAAAAAGGCGCTTTTTTCCTATTTGGCTAGCCTGCCAAGCCCTCATTGCTTCATAAACACAGTTAGTTAATGTAAATAGCCTCTTCGACGGCCGCACGACTGAGCTCCAATGCGCTCTTTGTCTTCTGTGCTGCGGTTTGGAGGGACAGGCGCTGATTGTGGAGCTCACTGAGCTGTGTTGGGCTGCGGTGTGAAGCTGCTGCTCCGGCAGGTCACAGCTCTGAGTTCCGCCAGGCCCCGCACGCTGCTGCTGTCTGCCCAACACCACAGGTACAAAAACACACGGCTCATCTGCGGGTGTGCGGTAGGAAACACAGGCCTTTAACATTTTTATAGCCTATAAAACCATTTCAGAAAAAAATACGATGCTGAAATTGCTTCTTCTTTTTCGAATTCTCCGGTCCACCTTAAATGGTGTAGCAGTTACACTTGGACTGCGGCGCGTCTTTGAAGCGCCGCAGCGTAACTGCTGCTCCATTTAAGGTGGAACGGAAAGTTAGTGAACATGATCATTTTTGGACGGTACAGCGCTGCTAATGAGTCAGTCTTTTGAGGTTTGGGACGTTGCAAACTTTATTCTAGGTGTACAAGTTACATATTATTGAACTTTATACGCTGTTATGTAAGAATTTGGCAGTGATGTGACGTTATCTCATCTCATCAGATCTCAAACTTACCCCCACTTTCTGCTTTGCATGGCAGTTATACACCTAAGATTAAAACCACCTCTTTGTTTCTACACTCATTGTCCACTTAATCAGCTCCACTGACCGTACAGTTTCACTTTGTAGTTCTACAGTTACAGACTGTAGTCCATCTGTTCCTCTGATACTTTGTTACCCTGTTCTTTTGGTTTTTTTGGTATGACCAGCAAACACAGCTTTGAACAGCTGTTCACACAGAAAATCATCATATTCTACATTAAAACACTAAAAAGTGCTGAACTGCAGAAAATATGATGATTCTTAAAGTTCCACACTGGTTTTCAGACTTTGGGACTCATTTACTTCAACACAATGTGATCTAACTGCTCACCACGTGGCCATGAGGGACAGGGATGCAGCCTCACTT
The DNA here is from genome assembly GCF_904425465.1 of Colossoma macropomum. Classification (NCBI taxonomy): domain Eukaryota; kingdom Metazoa; phylum Chordata; class Actinopteri; order Characiformes; family Serrasalmidae; genus Colossoma; species Colossoma macropomum. The sequence continues at coordinate 61,983,189 of NW_023494792.1, read as the reverse complement.
CCTGCTCTGAAATGCAGGGGCGCTAAAATAAGGCTCCACCTACTGACCAAACATCTGTTTCGGTAGTGACACGAAAACGCGGGACAGCATTTTTAGAATAAAAATTAGTGTTTTATTTGAAAATTAAATTCATGATAAAATTGAACTGTTTCAGCTTCACTTCGAAAGAAAATATTTAAAAACAGTTTTAAAAAAATACAAAAAATGTTAGTTTTATTTTCAGAAGTGTAAATTTAGGGGTTTGGGGTTTGGGACAGACTCCTCCCAATAGAAAGTACAATATAAATGATGATTATAATAATAATTTATAATAATAATAATAATAATAATAATAATAATATAAATAAAATTAGCACTTTTCATGCCAGTGGCAGCTCAAAGTGCTTTACAGACAGGTGATAAAACATAGTTATAGAAAAGATCATTAGTACTTAGTTAGTTTTAGTTAAATGCTAATTTAAAGAGATAGGTGCTTCTTAAAAGTGAGCACTGAGCTTGACTGTCTAATAAAAGGTGGAATTGAGCTCCACAGTTTAGAAGCAGAATAACTGAACGAGTCTCTCCACGTTTTCTGTATTTTACAGAGGGTGTCTGTAGAAGGCCACTATCCGCAGATCTTAGATTACGTGCCGGAACATAAACAGACAGACACTCTGTGATGTAAGCGGTGCTTTAAGGTTGTTTTGATCTTTAAAAACTGGTAGCAGAACCTTGAAATCTATCCTGAATGATACAGGCAGCCAGTGCAGCTCTTTTAAAACAGGACTGATCTGATCTCTCTGTGTTGTTTTTGTTAGGATGCTGCTGCACTTTGTACGAGTCGTAAGGGATGTGTAGTTTTCCCTGTCAGATAAAACATTTTATGTGTATACTTTTTTGTATATGTTTTTTCTTTTTGTATTCCTGTCTCTATTAATGCTTTGGGTTTAAGTAGATCAGAATATAGTCGTTGTAAAAACTCTGAATACTTCGTTTTTTATTTATTTTTTTGCTTTTATATTTGTTTTTACTGTGGTTCCTTAGTTTGAACAAGTTTGTTAAAATGGTCCATCTATCTTTAAATTAATGAGGCTCAAAAGGAAAACCGCGAAGTTTGTTTGCAAACACAGAACATTTTAATGTAACGCGTTTCTGTAACCTGCGTTTTGTTTAGCTGCAGGTCAGAAACGGGCCGTAAAGTCATGGCGGAAGGCGGAACTGTGGAAGAAGAGAAGACGCTGATGGCGGAAGGTGAGAGCGAGACCCCCAGCGGCCCCGGAGAGAACCCCTCTACGCAGGAACCGAGGAAGAGCAGCTCTTCACGTAAAAGCTTCCGCCTGAACTACCGGCACGAGGAAGAAGTGACCCGTTCGAGGCGGGACTCCAGTGGACGCTTCGTGAACCCCTGGCCAACTTGGCAGTTCCCCTCTTACGCCACTGCCCTGCGGCTCTTCCTCATGGAGAAGAACCACAGCAACGTTCCCAGCTCAAAAGAGGTAAACATTCCAGCCTCAGACAGGTGCTGTAGGCACGTGTGGGCCTGCAGGTAACGGGGCAGGTGTGTTCTTGCACTTCAGTGGGAGGATACAGCACGTTGAGGGTAGCTCAGTTGAAGCGAATGGTTACGCCGCAACCACATTTGTTATGCTGAAGTGATTCAACATGATGTAATACCAGAGAACTTGTAGAGAGGAGAACTGCCACTCTGTAATGTCTTCTGGGTTTCTCAAACACAAGAGGGCGCTCCCGAGTGAGTCCAAAATGAATGGGTTGATATGGAGCATTTGAGCAAAATCATAGTTAATAAATGCTTAAACATTTTAATGTAAACAAATACATTCATTTCCTGAACAGCGTAAAACGTTTTAACACTGCTGTTATATTTTTAAGAGCTTTTAAACTCCAGTTATATGAGTTTAAAACGGCGCCCTCTGGTGTTTAGCACCCATGTTTTTGATATAACGGGGGAAATAAGAAGAGGCCAGGCTTCTCACAAACTGGCTCTGGTAATACTCCCCAGTGCTGGTTCGTCTTATACGTAAAATACACAAGCTGTCCCCTACCTGCTGATGGGAGCCCCCCATGGCAAGCAGGACGACATATTTAATAGAAATAGAATTTATTAGAAATGTAGAAAAGTTGTCTAAACAACTTTTTTATTTATTTTTATTGCCCCTTAAAGGGGATCCTTACTGAGTTTTCAAAATTTCTTTATAAATAAATGGTTAAGATGTAAACAAAGTCATTCAGAGTGGTTTGGTGTGAAACGCTCTGTTCTAGAGAAACTTGTGGTGGTGATAGGAACCAGACGTCCACCTCTAAAAGCTCCCTCACAGAAAGTTACTACATGAAATGGTTATGAATTCACTGCCTGATGACTGAGATTTTGTTTTACGATAGTTTTAAGATAAAGTTTTGGCGAACTGTAATTGAACCGCAGATCAATTTTGGACCAAACCTTTTCACCCCTTATAAGCAGACATTGCCTTCAGATTTGAAATGGTATGAGGTAGATTCATCTGTAAGCTGCTGAGATGTGCATCACAAGTTACGTTCTCTTCTGTTTGTTCTTTTGAAGGTGTTGGATAAGGAACTGCCAGTGCTGGAGCCGTATTTCGTCCAGAACCCGGAGCAGTGTGGGCAAGTAGGCTCGTCCCTGCGGGTGACGTGGCTTGGCCATGCCACCGTGCTGCTGGAGATTGATGGGCTGGTGGTGCTAACGGACCCCATGTTCAGCCAGAGGGCCTCCCCCATGTCATTCATGGGCCCCAAACGGTACCGGGGTCCGGCCTGCACCGTGGCGCAGCTGCCCCGCGTGGACGCCGTCCTCATCAGCCACACGCACTACGACCACCTGGACTTGAGTTCGGTGGTGGCGCTGAACTCGCGGTTCGGCGCAGAGCTGCGCTGGTTCGTTCCTCTTGGGCTGCTGGATTGGATGAGGAAGAACGGCTGCGAGAACGTCATCGAGCTGGACTGGTGGGAGGAGAACTGCGTCCCCGGCCATGATGACGTAACGTTGGTGTGCACGCCTGCGCAGCACTGGTGCAAGCGCACGCCTACAGACGACAACAGGGTGCTGTGGGGCAGCTGGACCGTGCTGGGTCCCAACAATCGGTTCTTCTTCGCAGGCGACACGGGGTACTGCTCGGTGTTTGAGGAGATTGGGAAGCGTTTCGGGCCGTTTGACCTGGCCGCCATCCCTATCGGTGCATACCTGCCCAGGTGAGGTAGAGAAATACAGGTGTAAACGGAGTGATTTAGAGTGGTTTGGTGTGAAATGGTTCAGATGTCTTTACAGTGGTGGTGATAGGAACCAGGGGTCGCCACGACTACAACACAAATATAGACATTTTATTTACTATCCAGAGCCACCAGTGAACCTACACGAGTCTTCTGAGTTTATATGGAATCTTGATGATGGTAAAATAGTGGAAAATCTGAAATAATAAGTTTTATTTGGGGACTATTTTGCCTCACAACACCCTGCATGTATCCCTCCACCATGAATAGATCTTAAAAGTACATTTTAGGCCAAAAGCTTCTGAAAACTATCATAAAACAGTGTCTCAGTCATCAGGCAGTGAATTCATAACCATTTCATGTAGTAACTTTCTATGAGGGAGCTTTTAGAGGTGGACGTCTGGTTCCTATCACCACCACTGTGAACAGTTCTGACTCGGTAAGTTTCTCTAGAACAGAGCGTTTCACACCAAACCACTGTGAATGGCACTGTAATAAGTTGAATTATGCAGGATTTTACTAAATTTAGTGGAATTCCCCTTTAAGGATGCATCAATATTGAATTTCAGGTGCAGTAACTAATAATTGAAGTGCAGAAACAGTGTGTGTGTATGTGTGTGTGTGTGTGTGTGTGTGTGTGTGTGTGTGTGTGTGTAAAATGGGTTAAAACTCAGCTCACTGATTTATGTTACATACACATGACACAGCTAAATCATACATGACAGTGACTGTAAACAGTATTATTTTATGTAAATATTTAACATTATTTAGCAGAAACTCTCCTTATCCAGAGTCACAGTCTTCTGGGACTTTGTGATCACATGTCCTTGTGTGAGCTAATAACAGGGCACAGAATAATCAGTTGTACCTACTGTAATTAAAATATTGGGGTGATGATAATACATTTTCTCTTTTATTGCCGAGTAATATGTCGACTGATGGTCTGTTGTGCACCTCTAACTGCAGTAGCAGTATGAGTGCCGTTGCAGGACTGATGCCCTGACAGTGATGGATGATTTCTTCTTTTTCCAGAGGCATTATGAAGTCACAGCATGTGGACCCAGAGGAGGCTGTTCAAATCCACATCGATGTTCAGGCCAAAAACTCGCTGGCTATTCACTGGGGGACATTCGCCCTGGCCTATGAGGTATCTCTCCATCTCTGTCTCTCCATCTCTGTCTCTCTCATGCTCTCTGTTTTTTTGAGTGCCTGTTTTTATTGAGACTTCATTGGCTCTGACTGTGCATTTTTCTCTTTGTCCTCCTGACATAAAGGGACACAAAGGTGGCTTTGTAATGATGTTATAATGGTGGTGTTACAGCGTTTGTTGCTGTACCGTGTTGAGTCTCACTTTTATATTTTATACACACACACACGTTTGTCTTGCTATACATATGAGGACGTCCATAGGTTTTTATTGATTTTTGTGTTACTGTAGCTAAATAATACTACACTTAAACCTAAACCTAACCATAACCAGCAGAATGTCCTCACTTGAGCAAAAAATTCATATACTCCTATCATAGTGAGGATATGGGGTCCTCACAAGTATAGCAATAAAAGCACACACACACACACACATGTTTATATGTATATATATAATATAGTACCTTAAGCACCCAAACACATTAAAAGACATTTAAAACCAAATCTTGGCAGTAAGTCTGTTATGCTTGTAAAAACACCATATATACTTCGAGTTCTTCAGTAAAGAAAATGGTTCCATAGGGAACCACAAACACTCAGAGAACCCATTGCCTGATCAAAGTGTTCTTTGCATCGTTAAGTGGTTCTTCAGATTGATGGAGAATGCACTACAGATGGTTCTATACAGAACCTTTCTGAAAAGGGTTCTATGTAACACCAAAAGGGGTTTTTCTTTTGTTACAATGTCAAGACTGTAACAATAGAAGAACCCTTTTTGGTGCTATATAGAACCTTTTTCAGAAAGGTTCTATATAGAACCATATAAAACTCGTTCTCCATCAATCTGAAGAACCATCTTTTCTAAGTGTGTAGAATAAATGTAAACAAACATAAATGCAGTAAAAAGCAACACGATTTTTTTGTTTACAGTAAAGTTGTTGATGTCTTGTGAACTACTTTCAAAGACAAAGTTTGCTCCCAAGCATCTCTTTGGTGTCCCAGTATTTGCGTGGATTTGGTTAATTCTGTCTCCAGCACCCATTTAACATAATGAAGCGATTAGATGAACCAGGTATTTGAGTAATAACTACAGGTAATACTGGGCTTCCTTGAGGAGAGGATTCGAATTGGTTAAGCAAACACATTGACATACATAAAACCACCACTTACTGTACTGATATTATTTGTATTTATTGTAATATTAGTGTTTTTCATGATGATTCAGAGTGGTTTGGTGTGAAATGGTTCAGATGTCTTTACAGTGGTGGTGATAGGAACCAGGGGTCGCCATGACTACAACACAAATATAGACATTTTATTTACTATCCAGAACCACCAGTGAACCTACACGAGTCTTCTGAGTTTATATGGAATGTTGATGATGGAAAATAGTGGAAAATCTGAAATAATAAGTTTTCTTTGGGGACTATTTTGCCTGACAGCGCCCTGCATGTATCCCTCCACCATGAATGGAGTTTAAGTTTTCTAAACTACCATAAAACAGTGTCTCAGTCATCAGGCAGTGAATTCATAACCATTTCATGTAGTAACTTTCTGTGAGGGAGCTTTTAGAGGTGGACGTCTGGTTCCTATCACCACCACTGTGAACAGTTCTGACTCGGTAAGTTTATCTAGAACAGAACGTTTCACACCAAACCACTCTGAACGACTCTGTTTATATCTTAACCATTTAATTATGTAGAAAATTTTGAAAAATTGGTGGAGTTCCCCTTTTACAGAATTCTGCTGTCTGCTGGTTGGTTGAAACATGTTATAACAAATAAAGCAGTATGGAGGTAATGGTCTAACACTCGCTTGCCTTTAGTCATTACTGTTTCTGACTGAAGGTTCTCTGTGTTTTCTCTGTCAGTATTATCTAGAACCTCCAGTGAGGATGCGCAATGCCATGGTGGCCCACGGACTGAACCCTGATCACTTTTTCACTCTCAGCCACGGAGAGTCTCGGCTGCTCACCCAGGACGAAGTCTTCCACTGAGAGAACAAACATGCTTCTTTCTAAAGTACCGCCAGAGAACTTGTAGAGAGGAGAACTGCCACGCTGTAATGTTATCCGGGTTTCAAACGCTAGAGGGCGCTCCTGAGCGAGTCCAAAATGAATGGGTTAAGATGGAGCATTTGAGTAAAATCATGGTTTATAAATTATTAAACATTTTTAATGTAAAGAATTCATTCATTTCCTGAACACAGAACAGCGTAAAACATTTTAACACTGCTGTTATATATTTAAGAGCTTTTAAACTCGAGTTATAGGAGTTTAAAATGGCACCTGATGTATGTCCATGACATCAGTGAGCGCCAACAGCCAATGAGCTGCTCCGCTCACCAGCCAATCGGCACTCAGTAGCAGTAATGCCCGCCTTCTGCTGCCCAAAACCCGTTTACTGTAGAAAAAAGAAAACAAACAGGTGAGTTTTCTTTGCTTTTTTAGTGAAATTCATCCTTGTACTGTCTAAAATTAAAGGAAAGTTCTGGTTCAGTGATTAGAAACTATTTTAACTTTTCGTTTTTAGCTGTTGAGCTCCATTCACTCCCCTTCATTGAGGACTCGCTCGCGGGCGCCCTCTACTGTTTTGCAGTCCTGTTCTTGATATAACAGGGGAAATAGGAAGTGGCCAGACTCCTTATAAACCTGCTGCCCCCAGAAATACATAAATATCATATATTCTGTGACTGTCTTGCAGTAATTCTGCTGTAAGTGCGATTTGGACCACTGTTTGTTTTCCTTGACAGAGAAGCTGCTTATCGGTTATCAGCTGTAGCGCTTTCTCTGTCTGGACCCCAACAGTGGGCCGAATACACTGTTCTTTTCAATCAAGGAAGCCTTTTTAACATATGCTCATATTCATTATGCCTTAAAGGGGGAACTCCATCACTTTTGTGCATAATTAACTGATAACTGTGGCCCCATTTTAGCCTAAAACGGCGTACCCAAAGTAAAAGGGGGCGCTGTTCCCACATACGTTGGGCCACAGTCATGATCTTGGTCTCATTTGAATGGAAACACCCTCACCTGTCAGAATAACTGTATGAATCACTGACACAGAATAACAGAGTCTAGAGCAGAGGAGTTTATTTCCTCCTGACTCTAAACTCTAAACTGATCTCTGACTCTTGCCGTGTTATCAGACCACCTGCTCTGGATTATGGTGTCTCTGTGGAGAGAGGCGAGGCTCTAAAGGTGAGGAACCACATATTTGATAGAGAAGATTGTAACTGCTGTGAATAACGGATCATAAAATGGTTAGCGGGATTTGAATCCTGGGATTTAAAGCTTTCTAGCGGTTTATTGCATCACTGAATTGCTGGACAACCGGATGCATAAAAATGATGTTTTAAAAAAACAGAAATGAACACTTTGATGGAAGTGTGCCGGTACCGGGACAGTGATCTAGATAAGGTTAAACGGTTAAGATGTAAACAGAGTTGTTCAGAGTGGATTGGTGTGAAACGCTCTGTTCTAGACAAAACTTACTGAGTCAAAATTGTTTACAGTGGTGGCGATAGGAACCAGACGTCCAGTAAATAAAATGTCTATAGTAGTCATGGCAACCCCTGGTTCCTATCACCACCACTGTAAAGAAATCTGAGCCGGCAAGTTTTCCTACAAACCACTCTGAATGACAGACATTTTGAAAAATTGATGGAATTCCCCTTTAATGCTACTAAGAATGTCTCACAGGCTCCGTATAGTCGTCACTGCTGGACCTGCCTTCTTTGACCAAATGCTGACTAGAACCATTGGATGTCTCAGTGCCATGTCCTACAGGCAAAATCTAGAACCCCCCCCTTTACAGGGAACTTAAATACAGCATTTTCCTGCATTTTTAGAGCACAAATTATGTTTATTTGCTGAGTTAAACATATTGAAGAAAAGTAAAACTGTTATAACTATATTATTAATTATTATTCCACGCTATATTATATTATTATAACTATTAAATGTGCCATAACTCTTGCACAGGCCACATTGTACATTTTATTTTCTACCTCAATGTGTTCAGTTCAACAAATAAGCAGTATTTTTGTATTAAAATGTGTGTCCCTGTAGAGGATGTGTTCACTGTGACTGTACACCGTGGTGACTCCGCTCGCTGTCAGGCGTCAGTACAGTTTTCTAAGACTGTTGCTGATTGATGATAAAGGGAGGGGGATAAATGGAAAACCTCCAGAATGAGGTTGCAGTTTATTACATTAGGCCAAAGCTGTAGCTTCTTATTTGCCAGTCTGAACTAACAGCTTTCCAAAGATCACGTTTTGTATACACAGCAAAAAATGATGTCTTGGCGAGTGAAAACATCTTAAATGTAGTTAATATATCTAATATTTCTCATTATGAGTCTGTTGTAAGAATATTATAAGATTATTTCACCTGTTTCTGTACATTTTTACTTGTTTTCAGTAATTGTATGTGGTGAAAGTGGCAGATCATTTCTTGTTTTGATAAATAATTAAGATAATTTTGTTTATTTCAAGAAATATTGCTTATAATAAGTAAAACGATCTGCCAGTGGACACAAAATTGCTTAAAACATGTTAAAATGTAGGACACACCAAAATATCCATATAATTACGTAAGTAATCTTTGCGGGGTTACATTCTGTACAAATGCCAAATTATGGATGGAGATGGAATCAGTTCACGATGAAAAATTAACACCCTCAGTGACGGGGTTTGGTGTTCCCACACGTTTTAATGCTGACGAGACAAACGATGGTGTGAATTCTGCACTGATTATTTTAATATTAATGTAGAGTTTTAATATTAATTTAGCTTTGCAGGGCTGGAAATGTTAAATCCTGCCTTTGTTCGTATTGCAGTGGCTGCAGTTTATTTAACGAGATATTTAATGAATGTTTAGTTTTATGTTTTGATTGAAGGAACGTCGGATAGTGTGGAGTAACTGATATCGCCTCATAATCTTCCTTTATTGCCAGAAACATGAATGTATTCTTGAAATAACCACCAGACTGTCCAAAAGCTTGTTTTTGACCTTTTTATGGTCAGTTACCACTAGGAGGTGTGTTTGGTTATAGGCTGGCCAGTGATTCACTGCTTTTTACAGTTCTCTGAATAATAACACATTTTTCAAATAAACGCACTATAAACTGTGCTCACTTCTTGTTTTTATTACCTTACATTGCACTGCAGTTATTTTCACATGCCTCAGAGAGAGAGAGAGAGAGAGAGAGAGAGAGAGAGAGAGAGAGAGATAATGCTTAAAACAAAGACAGCGGCCTAGTCCCATTTCACCCCTCGCCCCTACCACTGAGCCCTTAGCCCTCTGTTTTGTGTGTTCATGTCTAGTGGTAGGGTGTCCTGATTCTTGTTGAGATAGAGGGGGAGGGTGAAGTCTTGGAGCTACATGACCCTCCAAACAGAGAGTTTTTCAGAGACTCCAAACAGAGAGATATGAGAAAACAAGAAAAACCGGTAAGATAGAGAACAAGAGACCAATGAAACCCACAAATGTGAGAATTTTCTCTGTTAAAAAATTACGATAACCACTGTATTATCTTAGTTTAATGTTGTTTCAGTGTATTATGGTCCTTTTCTTCATAACAAGCATAAAAAAATCACTAATAGATGCTAATGTCTTGGTAGCTAGCTAGCTAACTTTCCCATTCCACCTTAAATAGCCTGAAGCGCCAGAATGTAACTGCTGCACCTTTTAAGGTGGAATGGGAAAATTCGAACAAGAAGCTGGTGAATATCTGACTTCAGCTTCATATCACTGAAGAATTAGGGGTGGGCGATAATAAATAATTGCCCCCCTCTTTGAAGATCATATGATGCCCTAAATGTAACTAAAGCCCAGCAGTGAGGAGCTGAACTTTACCCTCCTCTGCTGTCACTGCAGACTGGCAGGGTCGCCTACAGAGCAGCGCTGGTAGCTGTTAATGAAGTGATGCTCTTTTTATTTGAGGGTCCCATTTCAGAGGGAAGATTAACCACTACCCTGTAACTCAGTTCCAAGGGGTTAGGGTGACACTCGAAAAACAAGGGGTAGGGGTTAAAAGGAGAAATGGGACTGGGCCCAAGTTTGGTGAGGAGGGTAGAATTGCAGCACCATATGAGGGTGTTTCTGTGATGCAGGCACGCCCCCCCCAGGAACCCCCCTCATGTGACGTCAGGGGCAGGTGGGCTTTGGAGTAAAAGCCACAGTAACGTTGCTGAGTACACAGAACTACGACAGCGTTTTAGGGCCGCTGTTAATAAAAAATAAAAATAGTAGACTTTGAGGAATAAAGTCGTACTATTTAGAGATTAAAGACGTAAAATTACGAGAGTAAAATCACGATATTTCGAGGATAAACTGCTGTACTGGGGGGCTGCCATAACGCGTGGGGGTCTCGGTTGCTGTACTGGCGCCGGAGCTCCACTCACTCCTGTCTCTCTGTGGATCATGGAGCCCCGATAGCTGTGTAGACGACCCTGCCTGAGATTCTCCTTCATCAACACAGACAGACAGTTTCCTCCGAGTCCGTCTGGCTCTTTATTCTAGATAAACACAGTTTCCTGCTCAGCCGTTTCAGCCGGTTCTTATCCTAATAACAGGCTGGTGCTGATGTGCAGGAGAGACAGGGAGACTGAGTGTTTCTTTATGGGTGAATCGATATGAAAGTAGAACTCCACCAACTCACCGCCCCTCATTCAACACCAGGAGGTGCTGCTTTTCCTTTGCAAAGCCTTTGGCCACAATATTGCATACCTTTTCTGGTAATATCCCACTTTAATGTTGTAATTATTATCGTAATATATTATCATTGAAATATATATATATGTATGTATATATATGTATATATATAGACTTTCTTCTCAAAATATTACGATTTTATTCTACAAATGCGACTTTTGTCTCGAAATATTACGACAAAGTCTACTATTTTTATGTTTATTAGTGGCCCTAAAACACCGCGCGATGTCAGTGAGTTACTGTTACATTAACATTTCACTACGACCTTAAAACTGGTGGAGAATAAGCACAGGGTTGCTTGATAGTCAGCAATACTCAACCTTGCCAGAGTTATATTGTGTAAGCTGGCAGCACCACGGTAACCCCTGATAAATAAAGACCATTAGGATTTAAAAAAAAATGTTTTTTGCCTCCTAATGGTTACCATTAGAGACCACTAGTTTCCAAGTAGAATTAGAAGTGTATCTGGAATCAGTCACTAGGTCACCTGGTAAACCATTCCTTTACATGATCAACCCATCAAGAAAAGCCAAAACGCATTACAAACCACCAAACTCTTAATGGTTTCTCATTTAGATGTTCTCATTAGGGACGTTAATATTATAATCCGTTATTACACATTAATTTAAATAACGGCTGGTATGGAGCAGATTGCGTAGTACTGCTGAAAACACTGCTGACTGCTACCGTTATGATGGGCATTCAGACCGCAAGGTCAAGTCAGGGATCACAAAACCGCAGACAGAACTCTACAAATCACCAGAGGCTACAGATTCACGTATATTTGTTTTTAAATGCCAAATACTCATTATGCAAATATGTGGAAACAATATTAATTTAGTATCAGTAACGTCTTTATAAATATTGATGTGTTTTCCCCGTTGAGTCGTATCCACCAATGAGAGAAGCCATTCTGCAGACATATCGGCCAATGAATGATAGGGGGGCGTTCCTGATGTGGGCGTTCTTGTTGTACGGAAACGCCTTTCATTGCAGTTCGACTCTACTGGAGTTTGGTGGGGCGCTTGAAGGCACCACAGCGCTGCGTCTACGGTTTCCATGACAACAGCGAGCGGCAGCTGCCAACGACAGAAGAGGACACAAACAAACACGGCGCCATGGACGATTTTCAGACAGGAGAGGAGGTAAAATCACCACAAACCTCACTTAAAACCAGTAAAACATAACCTCGAACTTACGCTGAAAACCAAGTTTCCGTTTTTACCGTCTTAACTTTGCTTTCCGAGTGAGAACCTCGCTCGCCTCAGCTAAGCTAAGCTAACCTAACGTATACAGCGGAAGTTCCCGGATGTAACGTTAGTTTATAATACACTCTTTAATAAGAAGGTTCTTCAAGGACCTTTCGAAAATGGTTCCGTAACTGTTACAGCACCAAAAAAATGGTTCTGAACCGCTGTTGGTGCTGTGTAGAACTATATTCAACACGCTCTGCATCCGTCTGAAGAACGTTTTCACCGTTCAAAGAACCGTTTAAGCGTGAAATGCTTCTCATGATTCTAAACAGAGGCGTTCCCTCTACTGAAGAACCCTTCAAGAACCATCTTTTTAAAGTGTGTGTCTAATGTTCTGGAGCTGCTTATTTAATTCATATAAACCGATCAGGCATAACATTATGAGCACCTCCTTGTTTCTGCGCTCATTGTCCATTTTATCAGCTCCACTTACTATATAGGTGCACTTTGTAGTTCTACAGTTACAGACTGTAGTCCATCTGTTTCTCTGATACTTTGTTACCCTGTTCTTCAGTGGTCAGGACCCCCATGGACCCTCACAGAGCAGGTACTATTTGGGTGGTGGATCATTCTCAGCACTGCAGTAACACTGACGTGGTGGTGGTGTGTTAGTGTGTGTTGTGCTGGTCTGAGTGGATCAGACACAGCAGTGCTGCTGGAGTTTTTAAACAATGTGTCCACTCACTGTCCACTCTATTAGACACTCCTACCTTGTCAGTCCACCTTGTAGATGTAAAGTCAGAGACGATAGCTCATCTGCTGCTGCACAGTTTATGTTGGTCATCCTCTAGTCCTTCATCAGTGGTCACAGGACGCTGCCCACAGGACGCTGTTGGTTGGATATTTTTGGTTGGTGGACTATTTTTAGTCCAGCAGTGACACTGAGGTGTTTAAAAACTCCAGCAGCACTGCTGTGTCTGATCCACTCAGACCAGCGCAACACACACTAACACACCACCACCACGTCAGTGTTACTGCAGTGCTGAGAATGATCCACCACCCAAATAGTACCTGCTCTGTGAGGGTCCATGGGGGTCCTGACCACTGAAGAACAGGGTAAAAGGGGGCGAACAAAGTATCAGAGAAACAGATGGACTACAGTCTGTAACTGTAGAACTACAAAGTGCACCTATATAGTAAGTGGAGCTGATAAAATGGACAATGAGCGCAGAAACAAGGAGTGGTCATGATGTTATGCCTGATCGGTGTATACTTTTTTGTTTAATTAGTAATGTTATTAATTAAATGCAGATTGACTAACTTACAGTTACCCTTCTTTGCTGGATAAAATGCTGAAGAGAGTTTTTATTTCCTGGTGAATTAAAAGTTACGTGGTTCTAATTTTTTGTTCTGTTTTTCAAGACTGCCTTTGTCGTGGAAGAAGTGAGCACCATCGTCAAAGAGGTAAAGCCTTACTGCAGCTGACGAAACTGTCTTTTGCCACTTTTTGGCACTGGAACTGGCAACCAGACAACCACCTTGTGTTTTTTAAAGGGGAATTCCACCCACTTTTCCACATTTCTGCATAGTTAACTCATTTAGATGTAAACAGAGTCATTCAGAGTGGTTTGGTGTGAAACGCTCTATTCTAGAGAAACTTACACAGTCAGAATTGTTCACAGTGGTGGTGATAGGAACCAGACGTCCACCTCTAAAAGCTCCCTCACAGAAAGTTACTACATGAAATGGTTATGAATTCACTGCCTGATGTCTGAGACTGTTCTGTGATGGTTTTTAGTCTAAAATGTATTTTTAACATACGTGCGGGCTGGAACGGTGCACGTACAGCAAAATAGTCCCCAGAATTGTTTCACATCGAACCACTCTGAATGCAGAATCTGTGGAATTCCCCTTCAAATAAAACTGACTCAGTTTTATAGCTGTTATGAATTTATGATGTTTTTTATGAATTTATGTTTGTCATAAATGTCTAGGCGGTTGAAGGAGCCATTGGTGGAAACGCATATCAGCACAGCAGAGTGAACCAGTGGACCAATAATGTGGTGGAGCAGTGTCTCAGTCAGCTCAGCAAACTTGGCAAACCATTCAAATACATCGGTAAAAGCCACTGTAACATCACCAGGGTTCAACACTCACAGACGTAGGGACACAACATAATGACATTTTAAATTTAAAGAAGTATTTGAGAGAGATCATTATTTTTACACAAGCAACCCACACATCTCTCCTACAACTGGGAGCTTAAACTTAGTTTCCAGCTCCTACTGTTTATGAACAATTTAGCCGAAAGCGGAGTGAGTACAAATATTACAGCTCATCCTATTGGCAGGGTTAATTGTAACAGATGAGGCTGGTTGTAAGTCATTAAAAGTCTGATAAATTGATAGAAAACACAGTTAATCCAATACAAATATTCATCAAAAATAAATATGATTAGTGATATCATATCAACACAGCCACATATTAGATGAGGTTGTGTTAAATGTGCCAAATTTATTTTGGACTACAAAGTAGGAGAGCAAACGTTAAGTGGCGCAATAAAATGGAAATTATTTATATTAAAATCTGTAGTACGATTTTGATGAATCATAAGAGCGTATAAATAAATGAGCTGTTGTGAATGTCTGTTGGGGATGTAGAGTTCTCTGATTATTAACCACCCCCCCCCCGTGTGGAGGCTGTGCTTTAGCCTGTCGGGCTCTCACTGTGAGCTGTTTATCTGCTTATAAGCGCTGCTGTATTACACTCACCAAGGAGATTAAAATACAAACCTAATTCCAAAAAAGTTGGGACAGTATGTAAAAAGCAGTGATTTATAAATCTACTTTGAGATGTATTTGAACCAAAACAGTTCAGAGATAAATATGTATCGTTTTACCTGATCACTTTTATTGTTTTTTTGTAAATATATGCTCATTCTGAAACGGATGCCTGCAAAACACGCGTCGGGATGGGAGCAATTTAATACTAGGAACATTGTAAAATGTTCAAAAACACCTTAAACAGGTGATGAAATATACTCCTGGTGCCGCTGTGAGTGGCAGCCTTTCCAGCAGCTCTGTGTAGTGTTTTTACACTTTTCCGTACTTTTCTTTTTTCTGTACGTTTGTACTGCTAATTCAGTGACTGTTTCTGCTAAAATTTCCTTCGGTATCAATAAAGTGTCTGTCTGTCTGTCTGTCTGTCTATCTACCTATCCATCCATCCATCCAACCACCCATCCATCTAACTATTCATCCATCCATCCATCCATCCATCCGTCCAACTATCCATCCATCTATCCATCCATCCGTCCAACTATCCATCCATCTATCCATCCATCCATCCGTCCAACTATCCATCCGTCCATCCATCGATCCATCCAACTATCCATCCATCCATCCGTCCAACTGTCCATCCATCTATCCATCCGTCCATCCATCCATCCGTCCATCCATCCGTCCAACTATCCATCCATCCGTCCAACTATCCATCCATCCATCCGTCCATCCATCCATCCATCCGTCCAACTATCCATCCATCCATCCGTCCATCCATCCATCCATCCGTCCAACTATCCATCCATCCATCCGTCCAACTATCCATCCATCTATCCATCCATCCATCAACCCATCCAACTATCCATCCATCCATCCAACTATCCATCCATCCAACTATCCATCCATCTATCCATCCATCAATCCATCTATCCATCCATCCATCCATCAATCCATCCAACTATCCATCCATCCATCCATCCATCCAACTATCCATCTGTCTATCCATCTATCCATCCATCCATCAATCCATCCAACTATCCAGCCATCCATCCATCCAACTATCCATCCATCCAACTATCCATCAATCCATCCATCTATCAATCCATCCAACTATCCATCTATCTATCTATCTATCTATCTATCTATCTATCTATCTATCTATCTATCTGTCCATCCATTTATCCATTCATCCATCCATCCGAAATGGTTGGGTATAAAGGAGCGTCCAGGAAAGGCCGAGTTCTTTATGAGTGAGGATGTGTCCAGAGCACTTTGCCAAAAATGCATCAGCAAAATATCTGTGTGTGGTTTTAAGCCAGAGACTGCAAGGAACCAAAAAACCTTACATAGTGCAGCTTTACAGAGAAACTCAACAGTGCAAGATAAACTTTACACCCGGCTTTGAAAGACTCTGTGATGGTGTCTGTTTTACTACTCACCAACTTTGTCTTTATTCCTTTCACCAGTAACCTGTATCATCATGCAGAAGAACGGAGCTGGTCTGCAGACAGCCTGCTCATGTTTCTGGGACAACACCACCGACGGTACGACTCACACAACACCACAAAAAGTTAGAGTCACTGCAAACAGTGAGATCTCAGCAAGTAAAACCATCTTTAATGTAGTTAATATATCTAATATTTCTCACTATGAGACTGTTGTAAGAATTTTGTAAGATTATTTCACGTATTTCTAGATGTATTTTTACTTGTTTTAAGTAGTTTAAGTAAGTAAAATGATCTCACTACATCGGCAGAATCATTTTGTTTGGTTCAAGCATAAATCTTAAAATAAGCATAATGATCTGCCAATATGATGATCATTTTACTTTAAAAAAATTACTTAAAATAAGTAAAAAAATGTCTAGAAATAAGTTGAATAATCTTATAATAAATGTACAACAATCTCAACATAAGAAATATTAGATATACTCTGCAAAAAATTAAAACGTCTTAAATGTAGTAAATATTGCTAATATTTCTCATTAGACTGTTGAAAGAATATTATAAGACTAACTAATTTATAGACATTTCTGCTTGTTTTAAACATCATTTCTTGAAATAAGCAATTTTCAAGTAAAAATGTCTAGAAATAAGTGGAATAAACATAATATTCTTAAAATATTCTTAACATAATGAGAAATGTTAGATTTATTAACTACATTTAAGATGATTTCACTTGCTAATATATCATTTTTGCAGTGTTAACACCCTTTTGTGATTCTGAGCAACATGGAACTGTTTTTATTATATTTTGATTCTTATAAGAAAGTAATAAACATTCTCTCTCTGTTTCTGTACAGGCAGTTGTACGGTGAGGTGGGAGAACAAATCGATGTACTGCATCGTCAGCGTCTTTGGACTCGCGATTTAAACTGCAGGTGCCTGGACTGAACAGCTCTGCTACTATGGAATTTGCATTGATATTACACTGCAAAAATGATGTCTTAGCAAGTGAAAACATCTTAAATATAGTTAATATATCTGATATTTCTCATGATGAGACTGTTGTATGAATATTATAAGATTATTCCACCTGTTTCTACACATTTTTACTTAATTTTATCTAGTGAAAGTGTGTTATTCAATAGGCAGATCATTTCTGATTTAGAGAAATAGTAGAGATAATTTTGCTTATTTCAAGAAAAAAGATGTTTTTGGCTAAGATAGCATTTTTTGCAGCGTGCTCGCACATCGGAACCAAGGAAGGATTTTCTGTTACCATTAAGTTTTTTTTGTATGACTGACATTCCAAAAGCTGTTTCTAACTTGGTATAAATACATTATTTTGCAGTTTCATGCTTGTCTTGGTAATTCCAGAGCATCAGCTTTTTGGATATATTACAGTGTAAATATAAAACCGTACAGTCAGTTATAAGCAGCTGCAGCATCTTTAGTTCTTCCTTGTATGTGACTGTAGATCTAGACTGAAACTGTCATCAACTGTCATGATGGGTACTCAGGTTCTTCAGTACTGAACTTTTAGCAGCTGATGTTCTCAAATGAAACATCCATCAACATCCCAAGTACTTGGAATATATATATATATATATATATATATATATATATATATATAAAACCTTGTATCTCCAAAATGGTAACTTTACAGAAAAAGGAAAAAATCCACTTTACTTTTAATGTAAGTCAATGGAACCAGACTTTTGGTCCATTCATCATAAAGTGTAAAGGACAACAGATAGAATATATATATATATATATATATATGCGCACACACACACATTTATTTATATATATATTTCATACATATTCCATAAATTTTTCATATTTCTTTGGGTCCAAAGCACAGCTTCTGTTATAAAATTAAGCCGGTGAGGTCTCCAAATCTCTCAAACTTACATAGTAGCTAAACCAAGACTCTAATCACAGGGTGCCCAAACTTTTAGGTTATGTTTCAAACTGAGTTTTTACAAAATGTATTTTTAGAACATTACACAATATTTTGTTACTTAAAGACATTTTTTAAATTAAAATAAGACTCTAATAAAGTTCTACAGTATAAAACATGTTTGTTCTCTTGCAGGGTGAGGGTGGGGTGGGGTCAGGGTACCTTCCTGCTGAGCCAGATCCAACGTCCTCACTTTTGGCCAGACTTTAGACTTTGAGCATCCCTGGTCTACACTCTTAAACAAGATGGTTCTTCAAGGGTTCTTTAGTAAAGACAACGGTCCTATATAGAACCATGAACACTCAAAAAAACCCTCTCCATGATTAACATCATGAAAGGGTTCTTCAGATTGATGGAAAACGTGCATGAAAGTGCTATAGATGGTTCTATATAGAACCTTTTTTAAAAGGGTTCTGTATAGCACCCAAAATGGTTGCTCTATTCTTACAAGCTTGACATTATACAAAATGGAAGAACTCTTTTTGGTGCTATATAGAACCATTTTTTAAAAAAGGTTCTATACAGAACCATCTACAGCACATTCTCCATCAATCGGAAGAACGATTACACCATGTAAAGGGTTCTTTGAGTGTTCATAGTTCTATATAGGACCATTCTCTGTACAAAAGAACCATCTTTAAGAGTGTAGAACCTTTTCTGAACGAGGATCAGAAGTCCACAGTGAGCACTATCTAGAACCCATTTTTGCTACATTGCATTTTCAAACAGTCCTCATTCAAACTCATTAAAAAAGAACAGTCGTTTGGTAGTTATGACTTTTTTTTTAATATGCTGAACAGCATTTGTCTCTTTTTCCTTTTTACACCGCCATCAATCCATACACAGTAGATGACCACGTTCTAGAGTGATCAGGACAATGAAGAACACGTCCACCAGCACAATGAACAACCACATTAAAGACATCTTAGTTACAGTATCTGCTGCAGTATATTAGGCTGTTTGTCCCTTTTCCAGTACATGTTCTGGGTCAGTGAGCAGTAGTTTCGCACGACGACGTATTTAGTCACTAAATATCTTCATAAATATACAGGAGCAGAGCAGAGGCTGGAACATGTGGCAGAACTTTTCAACGACAGAACCTCGCCTCAGTGCGGACAACCATTTCATTACAACGGTCACGAATAAAATAACAGAATATTCTTAGAAGGAGGCAAAAAAATATGCACATCTCATGTTTTCAGGTACAAGACAGACAAAAAAACATAAAAAATAAACATAAACTTCGCATGGCTAGTACGCTCCCAAACGTGTTTATTAGGACACGCCCAATGTCGAAAATCAAAATTAAAGACTGCGTTTATGACTGAATAAATCAAGCTTTTTTACTAACAGCAAAACATCTGCATGCAAATATGCGCGTCAGAGTTGGCAATATAGAGTAATGCATTAACTTGTTCACTTGCTGTACAATAAATATGATGAGCAAAACTCGTTATGAGCTGCTTAGAGGAAACATTGCTTTACTATAGTGCTTATTATGCTACATCTTTAATCTGATTGCAGTGCAGGGGATCCAGTGTTTTTCACAGGGGAAAAAAAAACAAAACAATATTTTTCGTATCCACGAAAAACACATTAACCTTTTACCACACGTTTGTAACGTCCTGTGACGTTTGAGGCAAAAAAGATCTTTAATTTAATGTGCACATAAGGCTGAGGTGAGGTAAGAGCTTAAAGGGGAATTCCACCGATTTTTAAAATTTACTGCATGATTCAGAGTGGTTTGGTGTGAAATGGTTCAGATGTCTTTACAGTGGTGGTGATAGGAACCAGGGGTCGCCATGACTACAACACAAATATAGACATTTTATTTACTATCAAAAACAACAGGTAACCTACACATGCATTTAGAGTTTTTATATCAATTATTATATTATTATATTATAACATTATACACTGATCAGGCATAACATTCTGACCACCTCCTTGTTTCTACACTCATTGTCCATTTTATCAGCTCCACTTACTATATAGGTGCACTTTGTAGTTCTACAGTTACAGACTGTAGTCCATCTGTTTCTCTGATACTTTGTTAGCCCCCTTTTACCCTGTTCTTCAGTGGTCAGGACCCCCATGGACCCTCACAGAGCAGGTACTATTTGGGTGGTGGATCATTCTCAGCACTGCAGTAACACTGACGTGATGGTGGTGTGTTAGTGTGTGTTGTGCTGGTCTGAGTGGATCAGACACAGCAGTGCTGCTGGAGTTTTTAAACACTGTGTCCACTCACTGTCCACTCGATTAGACGCTCCTACCTCGTCAGTCCACCTTGTAGATGTAAAGTCAGAGACGATAGCTCATCTGCTGCTGCACAGTTTGTGTTGGTCATCCTCTAGTCCTGCATCAGTGGTCACAGGACGCTGTTGGCTGGATGTTTTTGGTTGGTGGACTATTCTCAGTCCAGCAGCGACACTGAGGTGTTTAAAAACTCCAGCAGCACTGCTGTGTCTGATCCACTCAGATCAGCACAACACAAAACCTTTCTTGCAAAACAGTGTCTCAGTCATCAGGCAGTGAATTCATAACCGTTTCATATAGTAACTTTCTGTGAGGGAGCTTTTAGAGGTGGACGTCTGGTTCCTATCACCACCACTGTGAACAGTTCTGATTCTGGAATGAACCGTTTCACACCAAACCACTCTGAACGACTCTGTTTACATCTGAACCATTTAATTAAGCAGAAATTTTGAAAACCTGGGGGAAATTCACCTTGAAGTGCGTCCCGCTTTGCGGTTCGTGACCCTGTTTATTCAGTCATAACTTGTTAAGTCTACAGTACAGTGTTTAGACAATGAAAGAAGGTGTCACACATGAGCCTCCTCTTACCTGAGCATATAGGACCAGTGTAAGCTGGGGGAAGGGGGGGTGGGGCGGTTAGCTATATTGTTTGTTTTTTTTCTTTTTACTAAGGATATGACAGGTGTACCTGTCTGGACTCCTCCAGGTGCAAAACTGCAGTGCAAACATCTCTGAAGTCGAGGTGGTGGCACCTTATGGCAACAGAGAGTGTAGCTGAGGCAAGCGCTCACGCTTCGAATCGTCCCTCTCCGTCCCGTCTCCGCTGGCCGATCAGGCTTTGCCGGCCTTCGTGTAGGTGGGGATGGTTCCACGCTGTGTCAGTCCTTCAAAGCGCTTGTAGGTGTAGTTGAGGAAAACCCAGTCTTTAGACTTGAAGTCCGGCTCTGTTACGTTTGTGACTGAAATGAGACAGAGGCATTTCTCAAACACGGCACTCAGTTAACTGCTTTTAACAGAATTACTGTTTAACCCTTGTGTGGTGTTCAGGTCTGTGGGACCCATTTTCAATGTTTACCAAAATAAAAAATGATGTGATTCATTATTATTATTATTTCAACCTCAGATTCTTGTTCTTTGCTCATTTTCTGTGAAGAACATATAAAATAACCCATTTTCAGTGTCTTCACTCTGTTCACCCCCCACACATTTATATTACACATGTGGTGTTGGGCTGAACCTGCGGGGAGTAAAAGTGTGGAGGTGCTGTGTCCTTCACTCTGTTCTCCTCCTGCATGGCCTGCTGTGTGTGTTTGTATATGTATGTGTGTGTGTGTGTGAGGGTGGACAACATGGACAGGCTGCTGACTGGCTACAGCTGCTTTTTTCATTTTAAACATCTGGTATTTTTACATAAATTGTTATGGCTGTATTTATTATAAAAAACAATAATGTGGTGGGTCCACCAGACCACTGAGTAACAAACACATCAACACCACACAAGGGTTAAAGTATACATATGTTATCATTTTTAAATACGTATCTTAAATATTGCAGATGCATCAATGAGGTATGTACATTTTACACATTTATTAGGTTAAAATCCCTTAAGTCCAGTTTTAGTTACTCTTCGTCAATACAGAGGTAAGTAGTCTCAAAAGTTGCATGCAATATGTTGCTTAAAGCTGCACTATGTATGTTTTTGTTAAAACTAAAAGTAGTGTTATTTCTGAGTGAGGAGACTAAATTATGCTGAAATATGGTGAGGATACGCTGCTGTGAGTCGTCCTGTAAAGCCTGAAATAATCATTTAAAGATCATTTTAAGAGTTTTTCACACCACGTTGGACGTCTTTACGTATTAACGTCACACACAGACTCAAAAAGAAGGTCCAGTTTGATGTTTAGGTCTCAAAAGATCTCAAAATCAACATCACACTGATGAAGATGTGATGACAATAGTAGATAATTCACTCACATCCTCAGAAGACGCTCCTTCACCAAGTTTAGACTGAGTTCTCTTTGGATTCTCGTTCAATCATCAGATGCGTCCGCTCGGGGAAGGAGGCCGAAGCACGACCCACGCTACAAAATGTTCTTCTGCACTGTGTGCAGTTACACATTTCCACCAGAGAGGGCCCCAAATCCCCAAATCTTACATAGTGCAGCTTCAATATTGCAAAGAACTGCCCACCTGAAATGGCCGCCTGACTGAAAAGATCTCTGAGCTAGACAAAGTTGCAGAGGCGGTGCTCACCTGGCTGTAAAATGTCAGACTCGGGGAAATCGTCAAAATTGGAGGTGTCATCAATGCTTTTGATCTCGATGGAGATAGCAGCAGGTCTTTCTCTGTGTGGAGAGACAGCACTCCGAGGTTAGATACACCATAAACTGGACGGCTGGGAGTCTAATGAAATCTTTACAGCTCACAGTTCGCTTGATCAACTAAACTTCTTTGAAGGAATGGTTTGGTGAAAATCAAATTTACCAATTAATCACTCACCCCAGATGTAATCGATCAGCCAAGACATGTTTGAAGTCCAAATTTTGCAGCTTTAGTAAAGGAGCAGCGAAGCTACCACTGCTAAAAACACTAGAATTCAATAGTCACCCAAATCATGTTTGTACAGATATTTCACCAAAACTTCTTTCAACCCCCTCAAACTGTATCCGACTCTTCATTAAGGTCACGCTGACCTGTCAGTGTGGTTTGGTTCATGCTTATAGCACATCAAGTCAACACATCACATCACTGTATCACCTCTCTTGTTCATAAACACTGTGCAATATATCATAACTGCTACTGTAATGATGCTCTCACTGCTGCTACTCCTAATTAGGTTTATACTCACTGTTTTGTAAACAACCTCATACCACTTAGTGCAACACCTGCTCTCAACAGATCTGTCTTATATGCTGTGTAAATATGCAAATAGATACACTTTTATTATACTGTCTTTTTTATTTCTATTTTTATTTCTGCCTAATATTTGTAAGTTTATGTGCGATTATATGTCTTGCTACTGTAACACTGCAATTTCCCTTCCGGGATCAATAAAGTCTTTTTCTTTCTATCTGTCTATCAATCTGTCTATCTATCTGTCTGTCTGTCTGTCTCTCTATCTATCCATCCATCCATCCATCCATCCACCTACCTACAAGTCTCCCTCACCTTAATGAAGGATGCAGTTAGAGTGGGTTGAGATTTGGTGTTATATTTTTTTATAATGTATCATTATTTGAGCTGTTTGGGTGACTATTGAGTTCTAGTGTTTGTTAGCAAATTTAGCCCTAAACTGAAGAAGCAAAATTTGGACTCTAAACATGTCTTGACTAATCGACCACATGTGGACTAAGAGGAAAACAGTTGATTTGATTTTTCACCGAACCCGTACTTTACCTCTTAAAGGTTCGTTCTATGCACAAACCCAACATAACAGCTGAAATCAGGCAATGATTATGGAGATAATAACAACTTTGCAATACTGATATTACAGTAAGCACATCTGATATTCCCCAAATAGGTTTAATAGAATGGAACTCTATCTGATATTTTTACATAAACTGTTACGGCTGTATTGATTTAAAAGACCTGTAAGCTGTAAGTGTACGCAGGGCTGGACGTACCTGATGTGCTCCCAGTCGACTGACTCAAAGAAAGGGTGACTCTTTATTTCCTCCACACTCACAGCCCCGATCCTGTTTTCTGCGTCTGTGCAGTACCTGTAATACAAACACACAAAGCAACACGTCAGGAACCTTTACCAACTATCAGAAACACTAGATGGCGCCTGTAAGCAAGAGAGTCCTCAATTAATAGAGGAGAATGGAGCTAAAAGACTTAATATAAAATATAGAGGAATATAATAAACATAAATATTATATATCCCAGAATATAATAAATATAATTAGAATATATACAGGAATCCAGTCAGACTTTGGACTTGCTCGGGAGCGCCCTCTGGCATCTCACAAACCCTGAAGACCAAACTGAATGGACGTTCTCCTCGCTAGACATTCTCCAATACTCTACACCAGAGGCTCCCAAACTCCACTCAGCCTGAAACTCTTTTATTTGATTCTAGTTAACTTGTTATGTGATTTTGCTCTGTTTTGGTTTTAATAAAATTAGTTTTATTTATTTATCAACTTTAACTTTTTAGTGACTATGTATTTATTGCTTTACGTTTTCCATTCTTGTTTTTATTTTATTAGTTATTTTTATTAGTTATTGTATTTACCTCTGTTGTAAATTGTCAGGAATCCTCAAAGGTACAGTAACGGTCTTAAGGCTCAATGGTATGTCTTAAGTGAGTTTTAAAAGGTACATTACTGTCACTTTCTCAGATTAATGGTGCATATTTGTACCTTTTCATAACTGTTTCAAGATAGTAAAATACAGTAAAAAGCCTGGAGTCATGGTGGAGAATATGGAATCAATGCAACTTTAAAAAAATACATAACTGCAACTGAATATGATACAATTATGGACCCTAAATGAAATGTGTTTGGATCATTAACACACACATACATACACACACACACACACATATAGAGACACACACACATACACATACACACGCACGCACGCACGCACATACATACACGCACATATAGAGACACACATACACACGCATGCACATACATACATACATACATACACACACACGTACATACATACACACACACACACACACACACACACATATACAGAGACACACACACACACATAGACACACACACACGCACATACATACACAGACACACACACATGCACGCACACATATAGACACACACACGCACACATAGAGACACACACAAACACACACATACATACACACACACACACACGCACACACACAGACACAAACACACACATACATACACACACACTCATGCACATACATACACACACATAGAGACACACACATACACATACGCACATACATACACACACATAGAGACACACATACACACACGCATGCATGCACATACACACACACACACACACACACACATACACACATACACACACAGAGACACACACACACACATAGAGAGACACACATACACATATACATACACACACGCACATACACACATAGAGACACACATACATACACACACATATAGAGACACACATACACACACACGCACATACACACACACACACACATACATACACACACATAGAGACACACACACACACACACGCATGCACATACATACACATATAGAGACACACACACATACACGCACATACATACATACACACATAGACACACACACACGCACATATAGACACACACAGAGACACACAGACACACGCACATATAGACACACACACAGACACACACACACACGCACATTCACACACACATAGAGAGACACACACACATTCAAAAATATACATGTACACATACACATAAAAAAAGAAAAACTGTCCAAAGAAAAATATGTATCTCTAAGACAGTAACTTTACAGGAGAAGTTTAATATTTAGAAGTGATTTAGGACTTTGAATCAATTTTATTGGTCCATTCATCATGAAATTTCCACATAATGGAAGGAGCAGCTGCTCAAAAAACGTAAAAAAAAAGTTGTGTGTTTTTCTTTGGACAGCAACAATAAATAAAATAAATAAAAACAGATACTGCTATAGGTAACATGCCGCACAGACTCAGACGCTCACAGAGATAAAATACAAAGGAGGCTTCACTGTCCAAGGTCGTGGTCATAAAGCATGCATGGGTCAATTCCAGAAAACAGATGAGAGACAAAATCACAAACATAACACGAGGCAAACTGTCCGAAAAGGGGAAGGCAGAAACGTGGTCAAAAACACAGGCAGAGGGTCAAAGTCCAAAATCCAAAATCAGGCAAACAATCCGAAGGGCTGGGCAAAGAGGCAAAGGTCAAACACGATGTACACACACAGGAATACACGCTCAGTAGATCACAGGAATGGACGCGATACCTCACAACTTCCCTCTCCTAAAGCCCGGGCCTATATACTACACTAGTTTAGTCATATGATCAAAACACAGGTGACGGTCATTAGTATTCGGGACAGCGAGAGCGCGGATAGGAGCGCACAGTCATGTGAGGAGTCAGGTGACCTCCTGGACGGTTCTGGGAGTTTGAGTCCGGGTGAATATCGTTGTTTGTCAGCTGTTTGGAAGTCCGAATCCAACGAGGCACTCGGAGGATGCGCGAAACTACACATGTAGCACCATATTTGATTTGTGTTAGTTAAATTGGCAACTGATTCAAAATTAAACGTTTTTAAATGAGCCATCCAGCCAATTAAAGAGCAAATAATGATGTTTATAGTGCAAGTGTGGCTAATTAAGAAGTGCTGGAAATGTGTTTGTGTTCATTTACCCCCCACAGTGTGAGCTTCAGATAAAAATACGCAAATAAAAATCAGCCAAAATCAGGCAAATGAGGCTGTAAAGAAATCAGAATTGGATATAAAAAAATCATAGTTTACATGTTTATAAGCAGTGGTGGACAGTAACGAAGTAAATGTAATTCGTTTCTGTACTTAAGTAGTTTTTCCTGTATCTGTACTTTACTGCAGTTTTTCCATTTTGGGTGACTTTTTACTTTCACTCCACCACATTTCAAAGTCAGATATCTCACTTTTTACTCCACTACATTATGAGAAATCTGTCGTTCCTTTTGGTTTATGTGTGAATAAAAACGTAACGTCAAAATAAAAGAAGCGCAAAGCAAGAACACCAATCAGGGCACAGCGGTCACTTTGTTTTGAGCTTGTTTTGACCTGTTGGTCATACCGACCCAGTGCAGCACACGGTTCAACATCAGTGCAGCAGCGTAAAATTTTAGGAGAGTCTATTCAACATAAATGATGAACTAACCTAACTTTGTGTAAACAGACCACAATATAGAAATATGTACTCATATGCAGTTGTGACTGACGTGTCTTTTTTCTGAATTTATACAAACACATTTCATTTTATAGTAAATTAGTTTTGGCTAGTTTATGTTTATGAACAGAGACCTACAGATGCAGTTTAGTAAAGGAAACTCATTTGTGAATCTGAGTTTAAAGTTTTTATTAAACTTAAACTTGTAACTAAGTTCAAATAAATCTTAAACTGAAACTTTGCTTGTTTGTAAAAAGTGATTTCAGAGCCACTCAGTTCTACCTGATGGAAACTGTTTGCCTTCAGTGTTTTGTGCTTATGATAATTTTAATAGACATCAGCGTCACTAATTAATGACATTCTATTAAAAGACTGGTTTACCAAGAGAGACACTGGAGTGTTTTCACCTAAAACGAGTTAATGAAGCGAGTCTTGTTACAAAAATGATAATAGGACATCAGAGCCATAATTAATCTTTTAGTACGTTCACTTTTGATACTTAAGTACATTTGAAGGCAAATACTTTTGTACTTTTACTCAAGTGGAGGTCTAAAGGGAGGAACTTCTACTTTTACTGCAGTAATATTTTACCTTGGGTGTCTCTACTTTAACTCAAGTACATGGTTTGTGTACTTCGTCCACCACTGTTTATACGTCTCTTTGTTGCTGAAACCATGCAGGATCTTAAAGAGCAAAACTGAGCACAGATTAAAAATTGATTATTGTTGTGTTTGAAGACAAACACTGGCTTGAAGTGAGGAACACTGAGTGTTGAGCGACCTCACACGAGTCTCTGAGTGCTGAAGGGACTGTGTTTGGGACGACGCTTCCTTAAGGAAATATGAAGTTTGCTGGAATGTTATTAATCACTTAACACACTTAAAATATGTTAGGAGCGATACGAAACAATTTTGTTTCATCTAAATATTATTAATGTTATTTTTCAGTATTTGTTTTTGTCTGTGATTCGGGGCAGACAGTGGTCATTCCAAAGGAAGTGGGCAGGGGGAGCAGAAAACACAAGACTTTCTCCCAGAATTCACTGCAAACAGTTCTCATTGTTTTAGCACCTCTCATATCTCAGCACAGCACCACTAATCTGGGAAAGAGAAGGCTCGTTCCTCTGAAACACACGAAGGACCTTCCTACTTTTTTCTTGCGTTTCATTTTTTACCAACATTTGTGTGGTTTTATGTACCAAAATACTCACAATTTTTCATTTTGTGGATTATTCTGTATTATACAATGTCTGAACTCTAATAATAATAATATTTTTTATTTTATTTTTAATAATAATTTTTCATACACAAAGCACCTCAAAGTGCTTAAGAACCGAAAAGTAAAATTAAGTAATAAAAGCAAAAACACAGCAAAAGTAGAAAAAGGAACATAAAGAATAAAACTAAAATGACCAAAAAATAAAATGAGCTAAGTAAACTAACTACTTGTGAACTAGACTTAAAAGTAGAAAAGGAACAAAATAAGGAAAACTAAAATGATTGAAAAATAAAATGGTGACGAGCAAATAAATGATAACATTATTTTAAGTTAAAACGTGGTTAAAAAGATGTTTTTGAATGTTTTTTTTTAATGTGTACAGAACCTGACTGTAAGAGGTGAAGAGTTCCACAGTTAGAGCATAAAAACAGAAGGAAGCTCAACTCTTTTCTTATGACTGTGTTTAATTTGTGTAATTTTATGTGGCCAGTTATTCATCAGTTTTTAAATTTTTATTGTAGTTTCATTTATAATGTCGTGTTTTCTTTTTACTTTTCATTGTTTTTGTGTTTTAGCTGCACTGTTAGTTTGTGTTTCTACCATTAAATTGGCTTCTGTTTTGACTCTTGCCAAACTGTACAGCACTTCAGCGTCGGCTCTTTTTAAATGTGCTCTAGAAATAAACTTTCTAATTGACTTGACTCTGTTTCTGTAGTTTACACTGGGTGTTTGGCCAGAACCTGCCGATCTGAGGTCACCTATTAGAACGTAAAGCACCTGTGAACCTCACTGAATGTCTGTCACTTTGAGGCCACTTAGGGCTTTAATAACTAATAAAAGAATTTTAAAATCGATCCTAGAAGATACAGGCAGGCGTGATATGAGCTCTGAGGGTGTCTAAGGGGTGGAATATCACGGTACAGTACAACAAAAACAGTGAAATGGCAAAGGGCAGTGTAACTAATAGTTCACACGAGACACGATGCCAATTTCTCTCATTGGTGATACACACTGATCAGACATTCTGACCACCTCCTTGTTTCTACGCTCATTGTCCATTTTATCAGCTCCACTTACTATATAGGTGCACTTTGTAGTTCTACAGTTACAGACTGTATTCCATCTGTTTCTCTGATACTTTGTTAGCCCCCTTTTACCCTGTTCTTCAGTGGTCAGGACCCCCATGGACCCTCACAGAGCAGGTACTATTTGGGTGGTGGATCATTCTCAGCACTGCAGTAACACTGACGTAGTGGTGGTGTGTTAGTGTGTGTTGCGCTGGTCTGAGTGGATTAGACACAGCAGTGCTGCTGGAGTTTTTAAACATTGTGTCCACTCACTGTCCACTAGGGGTGCGGGAAAAACTCGATTCTTCGATGTATCGCGATGCGGACGTGAACGATTCTGAATCGATTCATAAATGTCAAAAATCGATTTTCTAAATATTTAATTTATAACGTAATGTTGACAGAACGCAAAAGGCGGAACTGGAAGTGGGTAAGTGCAGCGCCCGGACAGTCTGTGCCGGCACGTAACAAAAACACTACTGGATGAGTGAGAAATCTGACCGGCTCCCTCTGCATTAAAGCCAGGTTAGGTCAGGAGTCACAACACAAATGATAAGAAGAGCCATTTTGTCCTTTCAGCAAAGTCAAACCACCTTGGGAGCCACAACATTTAATGTCCAGTATGTCTCAGTGTGTGTTAATGTCCTAGTAAAGGCTAAACAATATAAATGAAAACGCAGATTTACTTCGCTCTACTTTAAGCTTTAGCTTTAGCCGCTTTCCTCCATCTCCACCAGAAAACTTTTCTTCAAAACTAGAAGAGTTTCTTGTAAAATGTCTCAGCGTCCGGCTGTTTTACGAGGCTGAAGTCGCTTCTCATTCGCCAGCTTCTCCTTCTAATTTTCCCGTTCCACCTTAAATTCTGCCTTAGGCGCCGAATGTAACTGCTTCACCATTTAAGGTGGAACGGGAAAATTCGAAAGGGAAGCGAGTTCATTTTCGCAACTTTTTAGTGTTTGACAGTCTCTCAGCAGATTTAACCCACCGCGCTGCTTATAAATGTGAATAAGTCTCCAAATGTTCGTCTTAGTCTGTTTTGTCGTTCGCTACTGGCGAGGCCAGACCTCGGGGCTGTGTGACCTGCTGTCTGCTGTCTGTTCTCCGCCGTTGAGAACCAGGGCTTTCACGCTATGCTGCACACTTTGGAGCCGAGATTCAGCGTCCAGTCTCCCCCCCAACCCCACCCCCCCATGCAACAGATGCAACACCTTACAGGAGATATCAAATGAAACATATCTCTAGCTATACCTGTAATATCTGTAACTCTGCACCTGGTACATTTATGCATATGTCCTGGGAATGTTCTGAAATAGGAGATATATAAACCTCCACAGTAGATATATTATCTAAAGTACTTGATCTCAGCGATCCACTGTCGCCACATTTATGTCTTTTAAACAACGACTCAACACTTCACTTTCCTTTGATTCAGCGAAGGATGGTGGTGGCAGGTTTAACAGCTACCAAGAAAACTGTCTTGCAATTTTGGATTGACCCTCAGCTTTCAGCTACGAAATTCTGGATAGTTTTAAAAATATAGTTTGGATGGAAAATCTTACAGCAAAGCTCAACAAGGCAAAACAGTTAACAATAAGAAACTGGGAGAATTTATACGACTCTATTCAAGAATTTTAGTTTCCACTTAAATTATGTAATGTTGTTTAGTTGTCAAGTTGTTTATGTATTGCCTTTGTTTTATTTTTGATTTGTGTGTATACCTAAAAATGTACTTCCCCTCCCCCTTACCTTTCCCCTTACCATTACTTTCATATTTCATAAGCTACATTCTAAAGGTGGGGGTCGTATGAGAGCTGTAACTGTCTTCTTTCCAGTCAAATAGATGCGTTATGTAATTTTAGCCCCTTATAATAAAAGAAGCTGAACTCAATTTTTTTTTTCTACTGAAAGTCGACCCATTTTTCCACAAATCTGGGCTATAAACTATAAACAGACGGCGTCTCTTCAGTGATCTGCTCTGTAAACATTATTTTTATAAAATAATACAAAGAGCGTCTAAGATTTTTGTCTTTCAGCAGTAAATTGTAAGCATATAGCAACATGTGTATGAGCATAAAACACATGTTCTGTTAATTTGAGGGGAGCTTTTACAAAAAAAATAAATTAATTAAAAATGTACATTTATTTTATGCAGTTACTGAATAATTTGCCTTACAATTTGGTTATGGAAATTCAGATGGACAAACCAAAATATACCCTGGAGAATAAGAGGTTAAACAGTGCAGCTACTGCAGATTTTTAAATTATAAAAATACAAACTCCACTATTAAACAAGCACATGAGTCTTTACTATGATCAAATTATTATAAAGTTTAGAACGTTTTATAATTATTATTACAACAACATACGACCATTATTGTTAATGTTTTGTCTGTTCTGTTTAAGCTGCTTCCATGTTGACTGTAGTTTCCCACCCGGAAGTCTGACAAACCCTTATATTTACAAACACTCTGATTTGGTCTGTCAAAGCTCGGGCAGAACGCTACTCAGGACTGTACCGTCAGGGCTAAGTGCTGTATAAAGTGAGTTGTGGGAATCTTTATATTACACCAAGTGCAATTTCCTTTTATGTTAATTGCAAGTTTCCATATAAACCAGGTTTAAAACTGACTGCCCCAATCAAACCTTTCCTATATGTAAACTCACAAGTTGTACATGTTCACCTTAAATGTTACACGCGTGAATGATTATAGTTCACTAAAATGACAATTAAATCTAAAACTGAAACAAACTTGCTTGTTAACTGTAATTAAAAAATAAAAAAACACTTTTTAAAAATAAAGTCAAAACTAACATCCACTGCAAAATGAACTAAAAAGAAATAAAATTATTACGAAAAAAAGCTTAGTTTTTGTTTTTGCAGAGTGTCAACGAGAGTTTATAAGTGTTTTTCTGTGTTCGGCCGTCTTTAAGGAAACACCTGCTATCACAGCGTTTGTGATAACACTAAAAACTAAAACTGAAACTAAAACTCAGCCATTACTTTTCAGAAAATAAAAACTCAAACTATTAAGACACCCTTAAAGTTTTAAACACTGTTAGCACTACTGCACTTCTGTCCTGTGACAGCTCTTTATTACCATAAATTAACTTTTAATATGTTTATTTAAAACTTTTCTATTAAATCTACTGTGTTAATCAGGGTTTAATCATGATTTAATGTATATTCTCCCAAATCTACTTATTTTCAATGTGAATTATCTTTGTATTTTCTCATTTTAAAGCACCTTGAATGACCGCAGTGTATGAAAGGAGCTGTGTGTGAAACTTGCTGTGGCTTAAAACTGAAATCAAGAAACTAAATAAAAATAAAAGCTAATTTAAATTTCAAAACCCTGACGCACACATGACCAAACATGCCTGTGTGTGTGGGCACCAGTGACGTTTCTAACCTGAGGATCAGGTCTTTAGCTTTCTCCGAGATGGGGACCTCAGGGGGGAAGATCAGAGTTTCTCGCCAGTTCATGACTTTCCTGTACGTTTCCTGCGGCGTCTCAGAGCAGAAGGGTGGGTAGCCTGGGACAGGAAGACAGAACAAAACCTCTTTTAACTCCAACTGAATGTGGTGAAAGGGCACATTTTACCCAGCCTCTACAGCCAGGCTGAAAACACGCAAACTCAACTTCATCTGACTCCACTGAAAGAGCTCCACGCGGAAGAGTCACTCCATAACCTGTAATCTCTCTTTTTAGAACTCCTGTCAAACATTCAATAAACATGCATATCTCATTATGCTGAGTTTAATGTAACTGATGCACAATAAAGTTTATTATACAATATTAGTTCCGGCCACGCAAGCTGATTGGTTGAGAAGCGTTCTAACTGTGCTGTTATTTCACCATAACATCACGTTTTGTTCACAAATTCTGTATCACTCCGCTGAGACAACGTTGCTAAGCAACGACTTTGACAGCTGTAGGAGACGCTCAAGACATCTGAACGTTTTTACTTCTTACTTTGCACAAACAGAAAATGGACACTTTTAAGATCACATTTGACCGACAGCTGATTTGGTCAGACTCTGAAGATGAGCCGACACTAAATTCCCAAACTGTCATCACCACTGAGCAGCTTTTCAGTCGGCAGCTGAGACAGAAGAACAGCTGAACAACCTGGAATCAGCCAGAAATGAACCCAACACCATTCGCCAAACGTGTAGTCTGATCTTCAGAGTCTGACCAAATCAGACTGAGCCATAAAACTGCTGCAATATCAGGTTCAGCTCAGTTTTGTCAATTTTTGCCAAATCAGTATTAATGTTGTTTTGTTCCAGCCAGTCTGTAAAGCATCTTACAGCCCATTTAGTTTGGCGAATGGTGTTGGGTTCATTTCTGGCTGATTCCAGGTTGTTTAGCTGTTCTTCTGTCACAGCTGCCGACTGAAAAGCTGCTCAGTGGTGATGACAGTTTGGGAGTTTAGTGTAAGGAGCTGGAGAACGAACTGCTGGCTGTGCAGCGAGTGGGCGGAGCTCGTTACTCTGACGTAGCAACAAGCTGCTCGTTAAGGAACTATAATTTGGTGAAGGAACTGCGAACATTAAAACATATTAAACGCCGCGTTCACGGCCCAGTTTATTAATTTATTACTTTATTTATTTAACTGTTGTATAAAAGCAATAGAACACTCGAGGAGTGTGTTATCGCCAATAACATCACGGCTGTGATGATCTACGGCGACCAAATCACAGCCGTGATGTTATTTCGCGATAACACACTCCCTCTCGGGTTCTGTTGCTTAAATCTAAGCTCTAACCTGCACTGTTTATACAATCAGAAGAGCCTGCTACCTCCACGGGATCCATACATTTAATAAAAGTCGATGAGCTGAGGCAATAAACTGCATTGCAGAGTAATGTTGCAGCTCTATTTACTCATCTACTTATTTTTTATTTTGAAGTAACAACAATCAAATCTTGTAACCTTCTACAAACCTCAATTCCAAAAAAGTTGGGACAGTATGTGAAACGCAAATTACAAACAAACCGCAGTGATTTGTACATCCATTTTAACCTGTAATACAACAGCACAAGATATTCAATGTTTCATCTTATCAACTTCATTGTTTTTGTAAATCTATGCTCATTCTGAAATTGATGCCTGCATTACGTTCCAAAAAGGTTGGGACACAATTTAAGACTAGTGAAATCTGAAATCAGGTGATACAAACATATTGGGGTATAAAAGGAGCATCCAGGAAAGGCTGAGTCCTTCATGAGCGAGGATGCGTTGAGGTTCGCCACTTTGCCAAAACTACGTCGGCCACAAATCCAACTGTTTAAGAACACTGGGCCTCATTCACCAATGATCCTCCTAAGTCTGTTCTTAAATGTGTTCTTAAGAAAGGCCCTACGTCAGATTCATGACGTGTTCTTAAAGCGCAGGACTGTTCTCACCTTTGAGCTCTTGAGTGTGTGTAGATTCTGTTCTTACCCGAGAACAAAACTCAAATAAGAGAACATTGGTGAGTCAGAGTCTTCGTAAAAACTGCATTAGTGGGTTTAAGAAGAAACTTCTACTTAAGAACAGTTGAATGAGGCCCATTGTTCCTCGACAAGCAGCTGTAATGATTTTAGGTATTTCAAGATTCAGGGAATCGGGAGAAATCTCTGCGCGTAAAGGGCAAGGCTGAAAACCACAACGAAATGCCTGTGACCTTCAACCTCTCAGACGGCACTGCATTAAAACTGGCACGTTTTTGTGAAGGAGAATACTTCAAAACGTTGTTAATAAACACTGTTCGTCGCTGCATCCACAAATGCATGGTCAAGACTGTACTATTCACAGCGGAAACCATATATCAGCAACGTTCAGAGACGCCACCAACCTCTCTGGGCTCAAGCTCATCTGAAATGGACCGATGCTCAGTGGAAACGTATATCATGGTCTGATGAGTCAACCTTTCAGATTGTTTATGGAAATAATGGGTTTCATGTTCTCTGGAGCATCCAGACAGTTACCAGCGTGAAAGTTCAAAATCCAGCGTCTGCCATGGTGTTGGGGGAAGAAAACCTCGTATCTCCTTTTTTGTCGTTTTTCAGTTTTTGACATAATTTTAAAAAATGCCTGTTGTTCTTTACACTGTGTGTAAATTTCACAATAAATGGACCAAAAGAAACAACCCAAAAAATCTTGGAAAAAATTCTGGTTCCATTGACTTACATTAACAGTAAAGCATGTTTTTTCTTTCTCCTGTAAAGTTGCTATTTTGGAGATACGAGGTTTTCTTCTGAAAGCAGCGATACGCTGCCTTTCAGTCGCCGTCTTTTTCAGGGACGTCCATGATTATTTTAACATGACAACACCAAGAAACATTCTGCACGTGTTACAACAGCATGGCTGTGTGATCAGAAAGCACAGGTGCTAGACTGACCTACCTGTAGTCTAGAACTGACTCCTATTGAAAATGTGTGGCACATTATGAAGTG
Source organism: Colossoma macropomum (assembly GCF_904425465.1). Taxonomy (NCBI): domain Eukaryota; kingdom Metazoa; phylum Chordata; class Actinopteri; order Characiformes; family Serrasalmidae; genus Colossoma; species Colossoma macropomum. The sequence goes on along the minus strand of NW_023494792.1, from coordinate 61,946,854 downwards.
CAAAATACAACAACAAAGGCCTCGTACAGCTGCACAGCTGAAAACTTGTATAACAGAAGAAAGGCAAAAAATTCCACTTTCAAAACTAGATCAGTTTGTCTCCTCAGTCCCCAAATGTTTATGAGTGCTGTCAGAAGGAAAGGCGATGTAACACAGTTGAAAAACATGCTCTTGTCCCAAGTTCCTTGTTGCTTCCACTGAATTTGGGATGAACATATATTTACAAAAACTCAATATAGTTCATAAGGTAAAACATCAAATATGGTGATTTGTGCTGTTTTCAATACAGGTCAAACAGAATTTATCACATATAATCTCCCATTTTTTGGGAAATGAGGTTTGTATTAGCTAGTCTACTGCATGGCTCTCATTCCACTGATATGAGCGTATATGTGTTTATACCTATTAGCATCTCATACATAATGACCCCCAGAGACCACCAGTCGCACAGCTTATTGTATCCTGTCTGCATGAAGACCTCAGGGGCGATGTAGTCCGGCGTGCCGACGGTGGAGTACGCCTGTGAGGATGGATTGGACAATTAGTAACGTCTCTTTAACAGTCATGTTGACGTTGCTGTCTTAGTCCAGCATGAAGGCTAACTAACATACGCACACCTACCAGCTGTCGTCTGTTCTTCTTCCACGTTTCAGCTTTCCTTTTTGAGTTCATATTCTGAAAGGCTTATAATAAAAACACAACAGTTTTACCGGTGTTTCAAACTTTTCAGACTGCAGTGCTTCTTAAAGGGGGGAATTCTTTAAAATTTCTACATAATTAAATGGTTGAAATGTAAACAGAGTCATTCAGAGCGGTTTGGTGTGAAACGCTCTGTTCTAGAGAAACTTCCCGAGTCAGAACTGTTCACAGTGGTGGTGATAGGAACCAGACGTCCACCTCTAAAAGCTCCCTCACAGAAAGTTCCTACATGAAATGGTTATGAATTCACTGCCTGATTACTGAGACACTGTTTTATGATAGTTTAGAAAACTTAAACTCCATTCATGGTGGAGGGATACATGCAGGGCGCTGTGAGGCAAAATAGTCCCCAAAGAAAACTTATTATTTCAGATTTTCCACTATTTTCCATCATCAACATTCCATATAAGCTCAGAAGACTCGTGTAGGTTCACTGGTGGTTCTGGATAGTAAATAAAATGTCTATATTTGTGTTGTAGTCATGGCGACCCCTGGTTCCCATCACCACCACTGTAAAGACATCTGAACCATTTCACACCAAACCACTCTGAATCACTCTGTTTCACACTAAATTATGCAGAATTTCTATTAAAAAAAGAAGAAAAAAAAAAAAATCAGCAGAATTCCCAACCAGCCACTTATTTGTCTCAGGTTGTTGTTCAAGTTAATAAATGCTACATGTGAGTGAAAATGTCCACTTAAGACTTTAATACACAAATCTATGACTTTTTCAATGTATTTAATGCACACTGAGGCCTTGCTTATGGTTCAAACGTGTGCATGGTGCTTAAACAAATGCCAATATGTGTAAATTGATATTAAAAGTTTGTAGGAGGGGTAAAACTTACAGAAGTCACTTGGGGGGTTGTGAGTAAGGTTTCTGTAAAACTCGGTGCGGTGGGCCTTCTTCAAGCCTGTGCACAGGCCAAAGTCGGACAGCTTGACGTGGCCCTAAAACAGGAGTCTGTTATGACTTACAATTACGATGTAGACAAGAAAATGAATGTGTAACAGTTTCTGAAGCTGCTTTACAGGACAGAACATATGAATACCAACACGACCCATTTTACAATGTGCGACATTAATGAACAGTAGCGGTTAGTATACACCAACTGGCCACCGTTCACCCTGTTCTTTAGTGGTCAGGACCCCCACAGGACCCTCACAGAGCAGGTACTATTTGGGTGGTGGATCATTCTCAGCACTGCAGTAACACTGACGTGGTGGTGGTGTGTTAGTGTGTGTTGCGCTGGTCTGAGTGGATCAGACACAGCAGTGCTGCTGGAGTTTTTAAACACCTCAGTGTCACTGCTGGACTGAGAATAGTCCACCAACCAAAAATATCCAGCCAACAGCGTCCTGTGGGCAGCGTCCTGTGACCACTGATGAAGGACTAGAGGATGACCAACACAAACTGTGCAGCAGCAGATGAGCTATCGTCTCTGACTTTACATCTACAAGGTGGACTGACAAGGTCGGAGTGTCTAATAGAGTGGACAGTGAGTGGACACAGTGTTTAAAAACTCCAGCAGCACTGCTGTGTCTGATCCACTCAGACCAGCGCAACACACACTAACACACCACCACCACGTCAGTGTTACTGCAGTGCTGAGAATGATCCACCACTCAGATGATACCTTCTCTGTGGGGGTCCTGACCACTGAAGAACAGGGTGACAAAGTATCAGAGAAACAGATGGACTACAGTCTGTAACTGTAGAACTACAAAGTGCACCTATATGGTCAGTGGAGTGGATAGAATGGATAAAGAGTGTAAAAGGTGTACATACTTGTTGAAGTGGCCTTAGACTGTTTGTACACACATAGATAGATGCACATATTTACAGCTGATGCTTATTGGTTGCCTTCTAGATGTGCATCATAACTGCGGTCACATTACAAGATTTTGGAGCAAAACTTCTGACCTGGCTAGAACCTTGTTTTTGGCTCTCTTAGTGGTCAAAGGTCCTAAATCAGCCACAGTGGAGCACATCATTAAACTTTCAAAGACAAAAGAGCTCTTTCACAAGTTTCACAGTGTTTTTGTGGCTGAAAGCATACAGATTCAACTTCAGCTTGTTTTGGAAATTGAAATTTGGCCAAAAAACGTCTTTTACTCCACCGGTGGTTCCAAAACACACTTCGTCACATTCTTCTTAACTTTCATATTTCATAAGCTACATTCTAAAGGTGGGGGTCGTATGAGAGCTGTAACTGTCTTCTTTCCAGTCAAATAGATGGGTGATGTCATTTTAAACCCTTATAATAAAAGAAGCTGAACTCGTTTTTTTTGTCTACTGAAAGTCGACCCATTTTTCCACAAATCTGGGCTATAAACTATAAACAGATGGCGTCTCTTCAGTGATCTGCTCTGTAAACATTATTTTTATAAAATAATACAAAGAGCGTCTAAGATTTTTGTCTTTCAGCAGTAAATTGTAAGCATATGACATTATGTTTATGATCATAACACATTTTGTGTTAATTTGAGAGGAGCTTTTACAAAAAAAAAAAACACCAACACTTTACATTTGATTTATGCAGCTCTGAATAATTTGCCTTAAGATTTGGGCATAAAAATTCAGATGGAAAAACCAAAATATACCCTGGAGAATATCTGGTTAAAGCAAAATGAACATTATCGCTCTGTTTTCTTACGTCTGTATCGTATTGAGGTGCAAAAACAAACAAACAAAGCATATTTTATGGTGAAATTTGTACCCGTGAATCGAGCAGCAGGTTGTCTGGTTTGATGTCTCGGTGTATGAAGCCCAGCTGGTGAATGGAGTCAATAGCCAGCACTGTCTCTGCTATATAGAACTGAGTGGCCTCCTCTGAAAGAGTGTCCTTCTTCATAAGCAGAGTCATCATGTCTCCTAACCAAACAGAGACAGTATACATCAGTCGACCGGTCATAATCATTAGGAAGGAATGTCTGTGGATGAACTTTGAGCATTCATACGAAGTCAGCTGAGGTAAAGATACAGTCGTCTTGTTAAACTTAACCTGGTGCTCAATGGAGGAATTAACTCTGACACAAGCACCTTTAGCCAGGTACCTTTCCAAAATGTTTATAGTTCAAGAACAGAGATGTAAACAAAGTAATTCAGAGTGGGCTGAAGTGAAATGGTGAATGGTAAAATGTACCAGCTTGGATTTCCTTACAATAGTGATGAAAGGAAGCAGGAGTCAAAATGTCTGATCTCGTAATGCAACTATAGTCATTTTATTTGCTATCCAACATGGCCAATGAACCCATAGGCGTCTTCTGGAGAAGGTCTGGCTGCAGACATGCACTCCCAGCCTGACGTGCACCGCCAGCCTGTTGATGACGTCAGTGCTGCTCTGCCACGACGGAGTTTTTGTCGGTTTTTTGAGGAAAAACAGCGAAACACGAACTGCTGGGTAACAAGAGCTACACTGAACATATATTAACGTTGCTATACTGATAATAAGGTAATCAAATATGGAAACTTTCAAAATTAAACCTTCCACAAGGATCAGATATGACTGTCGGGTTTATTCGCAGAAAAAACTAACAGGCTACTGAAACTCATGAAAGGCCCGCTGAGGACGAAGAACCGCTTATCAAAAACTGTAATATTGATTAAATAGGACTTATTAAGGATTCTAGAAGGTTGTGATGTACAGTCAGCGTAGTACCGATTACTTTCGCTGTCTCGTCAATGTCGTCACAACCTCCTAGAAAGTTGTCAGACAACGTTCTTAACTTTCTGAGGAATTACATCTCAACGTTGTGACAATGTAGAGAGCACCAAGCAGACGACGCTGTGGGCACCAAAACAGTTCGTTGTCACAGTGTAACTGTTTGCAGGGCCGTTAGGAATAAAACCTGATGGTTTTGCTTCCTAACGGGAATTGGCTTGATGGTTGCCGTTAGAGGCCATTAGGAGATGATCAGATGTGTGGAATCAGTCAAAACACCTGATTAAACAATCAGAATCCTTTACACTGTGATATCAACCCATCAGGAAAACACAGAATACCATTAGCCACTACTGAAAACCACCAGGAACCAACAGACACTTTTAATGGTTTCTATGATTTTTAACAGGGAGGTATGTTAAATGTAACTCTCTAGCTGAGTTATGGAGGTAAAATGGATTAAGTGATGATGTCGCTAAGCAGCAGCAGCCAAAAGTTACCGTGCCGTTGAGCCGCTTCTGCCACTGTGGCGGAGAGTGCATGTGCACGTGAGAGACTTTGCAGACTCTACTGGTTTTCTGAGTTTTTATATGTAATGTTGATGATGGTAAAACAGTGATAAATCAGAAAATAATAAGTCCTTTATTGGGACTATTTTGACCTCCATCATGAATTATTAAAAATACTAAAGATCAATATTTAAAAAATGTTTTCAGCCAAAACCTTCCCTCAGGTGTTTTTCAGATTTTCCACTATTTTCCATCATCAACATCCCATATAAACTCAGAAGACTCGTGTAGGTTCACTGGTGGTTCTGGACAGTAAATAAAATGTCTATATTTGTGTTGTAGCCATGGCGACCCCTGGTTCCTATCACCACCACTGTAAAGACATCTGAACCATTTCACACCAAACCGCTCTGAATCTCTCTGTTTACATCTCACACACTGAGTTATGCAGAATATTTGAAAAAAATCAGCAGAACTCCCCATTAAAACTACTTTCAACCAACCACTTATTTGTCTCAGGTTACTGTTCAAGTTGGTAAATGCTAATGTGAAAGTGAAAATGACGCTGTCATTCATCACTCTGTACTCACCTCCAGGCAGAAACTCCATGATGAGATACAGATTCCTTTTGTCCTGGAAACTGTAGAACATCTTCACTACCCATGCTCCATCTGCCTCCACAAGAATATCCCTCTCCGCCCTGATATGCGCCACCTACACAGGTTGAAACCATGTTTTGAAGGTGTTTTGAACTGGGGGTGGGCAATATGACGATATTGTATCACTATCATGACCACTTCTGTTATCATGATACACATTATTCATTTCTGAGCATATTCTGGATATAATCTGTACTTAAAGAACACTGATCGACCGCACATCTCAACAAAATGTAATGTTTACATTGTTAATTCATCACCTTTCCCATGTGTAATATAATCAATGCTTCATGTGCGATTCAGGTAAAATATCCTTACAGCATAAATATTTTTTGCTTTTTTATTTTTTTTATTTATAATTGTTTATATTGTTATTTTTTGTGAATATAGTTTACGTGAAGGAAAGAGTTTATATTTTTTATCTTTAGCATATGTATCGCTGTTGTCGGAAAAAAACCTTGTATGTCCTAAATGGTAACTTTACAGGAGAAGGAAAAAACTTACTGCACTTTTAATGTAAGTCAATGGAACCAGAATTTTTTCAAAGTCATTTTGGGCCGTTTCTTTTAGTCCATTCATCTTGAAATTTACACACAATGTAAAGAGCAACAGGTATTCTCAAATTATGTCAAAAACTGAAAAACAAAAATGGAGATACAAGGTTTTCTTCCAACAGCAGCGATATATTGTCCATATCCCATGTGTCAAACACAAGGCCTGCAGGCCAGATCAGGCCCAGAACACAATCCTGTCCGGTCCGCAAAAGTATTTTAATTTTCTATTAATATTGGCCTGTTTCACAATGCGCTGCACTACAGTCCCCAGCATGCACTGCAACGTGCTCTAACTCTCCCACCCCAACAACAGTCTATGGGACAGCGGTTACACCTCAATTCTACACAATTCTACACCAGTCATGTCACCAAAATGCATTTCAGCCACAGTTCAGCCAATATAAACACTTAACGTCAGCTCAGCAGCTCAGAAACTGAGCCCAAGCCTTAATGAACCTGCAGTAAAGAAAGGATGTCAGGTGTGTAGTTCCAGCGAATAGGTAGGTTTAAAAGGCCGAGCTCCTGGGGACTTTTAATGCTGAATATTTCAAATGTCCATGTAATTTTTCAAGATCTACTTCAAGCGTTTATATTTTACTGTTGAAGTTTTTGCATATTTTGAATAAACAATGGCCAGTTTGGGTTACAGCACAACATTAACTAACAATTAAATGAAAACTTTTTTTTCTGGCCACAGATTTGATGAGATTTTTTAATACGGCCCCGTTAGTGGTTGAGTTTGACACCCCTGATCTATATAATAACAAGTACCAAACTGTAACCTTGTTAAGTCATTAATAAGGTTAATTACCTTCTTATTTCTCTTCTTGTTACTCTTTTCTTGAGTGCCTTGATCTCCCTTTGCTGCTGTGGCACTGTGAATTTTCCCTGCTGTGGGACTAATAAAGGATTATCTTATCTTATCTTCAAAGCATAATTAGTCCTGTTTATTGTGTGAACTGCGGAATAAAAATCAACGTATCCAGTTTTGATCGCAGTTTTTAACTGCGACACTACTAGCAGATTTGGTCTGTGTCAAAATACAGAGTGATTCAAAAAGATTAATCCAATTTCAAAATGATTTATTTCACTTGTAAATCATTACAGATCAGTGCAGTGAACTGTAAATGGTTTAAATGAGCATAAAGTTTATTATGTAACTGTACAAGGTCTCAGTATGAACCTCCTCCAGCTGTACAGACAACATCAACACCATAGTCAAACTCATCCCATACTGGATTGAGCGCGTCGGGTGTCGCTGCACTCGCGGCTCTTTCAGTGCGATTTCAGAGATCATCCAGTGTTGTGGAACCAACGCCGAACGCTCTGAGCTGTTGGAGCTTCACTGCCCACGAAAATCACACTGCACAGTTATGACGGATTCACTCTTATTGAAGTGGAGAACGCAGAACGCTTTCTGCTCAGGGGTCTCAACTCCTCTCAGACTGAAGGGAGCCATCTTCCACTGACGGTCAGAAACTCTATGACCCCCTCTTTCAATTGGATTGTGATTGGTTTCACGGTTGTAAAAATATGGCGCTTTGAAAACGGATAAATCTTTTTGGATCACCCTGTACTGAGATGCGTACTGTGTATCGTGATATACATTTTTTCCATATCACCCACCCCAGTTCCATTATAAACTGTCTTGCATTACTATTTGGGTAAACGGGGTACCTGTTCCTTCTCTAGCATGTCTGCTTTCCTCAGGATCTTCATGGCATAGATGTGACCAGTGTCCTTTTTCTGCACCAGACGCACCTGATGACAAAGCAGGAAACCAAGCAAGAAAAGACAAAATCACAGCTGTCATCACGCTGTTCACTCAAACAGGTTTAATTAAGGTTAAAAGATGGTTGATGTGAGGTAAAGGTAGGACGGTTTTATTGTATTTCTGGACATATATGTTATACTGTACTTTAATAACAGCACTTTCAGCCAGTAACCCCAGGCTATAACACTGACCTCTCCGAAGGCGCCCCTTCCGATGACTTTGAGCGACTCGAAGTCGTCAAGCCCCAGTCGAGTTCGCTTCAGCCTCAGGAACTCCGTCTCCTTGCGAGCATGCTGGGAGCGCCGCATGATCTTCTACAGTATCAGCACACACACACACACACACATACACACACACACACACAGCCATTTACAACAAGAATTAATCAAAATAAGTCATCAATCTAAACATAAACCCGCAACTTACACCGATCAGGCATAACATTCTGACCACCTCCTTGTTTCTACGCTCATTGTCCATTTTATCAGCTCCACTTACTATATAGGTGCACTTTGTAGTTCTACAGTTACAGACTGTAGTCCATCTGTTTCTCTGATACTTTGTTAGCCCCCTTTTACCCTGTACTTCAGTGGTCAGGACCCCCATGGACCCTCACAGAGCAGGTACTATTTGGGTGGTGGATCATTCTCAGCACTGCAGTAACACTGACGTGGTGGTGGTGTGTTAGTGTGTGTTGTGCTGGTGCGAGTGGATCAGACACAGCAGTGCTCTCAGCATATCACAATGCTTTTAACATCACAGTAATATCGTATCGTGATAATATTGTATCGTGAGGCCTTTGGTGATTCCCACCCCTAAAGAAGTGTAACATTTAGCTGCCACACAATGTACAGAACCCCTGGACTGAGCCCAGAACAAATGATAATCAGGCTTCCTTGTAAGTGTGAAAACATAAACCTGCAGCTCACCTCTTCATCAGGTAAGCCCTCCTCATCCATCACCTTCTCCAGCTTCTTTTGTCTGCAAAACAAGTCGCATTTATGTTACAACTTAGCTGAACAGTATTATGCGACTAATGTGAGGCCTATTTGACTAAAAGGCTTGTGGAAGTAACTAATATTAAAAACTAGAGCTGCATCGATAATTTCCTGCTACTGAGAGAAGCCAGTAGATGGAGCTTAACGGAAACAGCAACACTCTGGCGGTGTGGGATTATTACGGTAAGTAATATGCCAGTATTTCAGGGTAAAGCATTTAAATACATCACAATATTAATTAAGCATTTAAAGCTTTAACACTACATGGTCTTAAATTCTGGAGTTAATGTAGAACTGCTAATTCACCCTTTAACCCTGAAGATCAGCGCAGACTGCTGGTCACCATAGCAACACAGACAACAGCCTCGCCCAGCTAGTAGCCAACGAAACGGCAAAGAGAGAGATTTAAGACGAACATTGATAATTTAGAGATGAATGGACTTATGTGTGTTTATAATCACTCCAGCTGGTTTCCTGATATGTTTAATCTGCAACCAGAAACTGAAACACTAAAAAGTCGTGAAGCTGAAGTCGCTTCTCATTCGCCAGCTTCCTGTTAGAATTTTCCTGTTCCACCTTAAATGGTGCAGCAGTTACATTATGGCACCTCAGGCACCATTTAAGGTGGAACAGGAAAATTCTAACAGGAAGCTGGCGAATGAGAAGCGACTTCTGCCTCGTAAGAAGTTGAACATTTTACAAGAAACTGTTCCACTTTTGTGGGAAAGTTTCCTGCCAGAGATGCGAGAAAAGCAGGTATAGCTGAGCTGCGTTTTTACTTATATTTTTATCCTATACTAGTACATCAGCACATACTGAGACACATTTACAGCCAAGATGGTACAATGGACATTAAATGTTGTGGCTTTTAAGGTGGTTTGATTTTTGCCAAAAGGACAAAATGGCTCATCTTAACATTCGGGTTGCGACCTCTGGTCTAACTCTACAGGCAGCTCACAAGCTCTGTGTTATTAGGTTCAATTTCCCCTCTTAAAACTTGAGACAACGTCTTTGATAATGCAGCCTATTGTTTAAAAAAATTGTAGATCTTGCCATTTGAAATTTGCAATTTCAATATAAAAATGATGAATCGTTCAGCTCTAGGCTGACATCAATCAGGTAATATGCCGGTCAGCTCTGGCTGAACATCCTGACTGGGTCATTAAACGTAAACGGGGCTGAGTATGGAGTGGTGGAACCATTACCTCATCTCCCTCTCCTCGTGCTGCGTGAGGAGGGTGCTGTAGAAGTTCTCCAGGGTCAGTTTGGCCACGGTCACTCTCTCTCTCGTGTGGTTACTCATCGGGAGCGGCGCTGCCATGCCTCCCGTCATGGCCATACTATTCTACAGAGGAAAGAGACGACACTTTCACTGAACACTGTGGATCATAACGGGAACTAGAAAGCAGAGCTGGAGGTGCTGATTTGATTAAGTAATGGTGGTAAAGGATGGCTATAAGTCAGGGGTGCACAAACTTTTTGTTTTGGGGGGCCAAAGTGCAACGACAAAACAATATATATACATATATATATATATATATATATAAAACTTTTAGAATACAATAAGTAACGTAAGTTATATTATATAGAATAAAAGCATGACCAATTGACTGAACCTGATTTTCAATAATCAATTATAATTTACTGTGTTGATGAATCAACAGCGCGATCGTTTGTCATTTTGCATGATGATAAAGCACATTTTAAGTTATTAGTTATAATTAGGTTATTCTACTGGTTTCTGTCACAGTACAACTGAGCCTGCTTTATTACTGCCAAAGGAAAATTCCACCAAATTTTTAATACATTTGTAATTTTTATAAAAAACATACAGGCTGACTATCATCAATGTTCCATATAAACATTCAGAAGACTCGTGTAGGTTCACTGGTGGTTCTGGATAGTAAATAAAATGTCTATATTTGTGTTGTAGTCATGGCGACCCCTGGTTCCTATCACCACCACTGTAAAGACATCTGAACCATTTCACACCAAACCACTCTGAATCTCTCTGATTACAGCTCACACACTGAGCTGTGCATAAATTTTGGAAAATCGTTGGAGTTCCCCTTTAAAAGACAGTGCATGGTACAGAAAGAGGACATGACGGGTTGAGAAAACAGTGAACAGATGTTTACGTGTCGACATCTGCGCCTCACATTCTGCAATTCCAATTTCTAGAGCTGGGCGATATGGCAAAAATGTTATATCGCGATACTTGAAGAAGTTCTTACAATGCATGACGTTACGATATTAATTTTTTCAGACATCTGATCAGCTGGAACTGAGAAAAAAGATCCAGTATTCCTACATTTTAAAAATACTATCAAAAACTGTGAACACCATGATTTTTATTCAGTATTTGGCACTAAATTCAGTTAAACGGGACAAATTTTGCTCTCTTTATAATGAAACATGCGGTTGGTCAGTGTCTACAAGTACTGACTATACACACGATATGATCAGTGTATATCATATGTACTGTACTGTGATACGATTAATCACATTAATGACATACATATATATATATATATATATATATATATATATATATAAATTCATGTTAGAGTCCCTCAAGAGCTTCAGTGGAAAAAAACTGCAACAAAATTGTGTTCCCTCACAGAAGTTTTGTATTCCCCCTGCAAATGCAATGGATTTTGCAAGGGAAAGCAAAATTATTGCGAGCAAAGACAAAACATTTAAAAAGGAACGCAAAATGATTGCAACAGAACACAAAACATTTGAGAATGAACACAAATTTATTGCGAGTGAATGAAAATTACTGTAAAGAAATGGAAAAATATTGCGAGGGAATGCAAAACACTTGCAAGCGAACGTAAAATTATTGTGAGGGAACCCAAAACATTTGTGAGGGAAAGCAAAACATTTGCTAGATAGTGTAAAATTATTGTGAGGGAACACAAAATTATTGCACGGGAACATTTGCGAAGGAAAGGCAAAATTACTACGTGCGAAGACAAAACATTTAAAAAGGAACGTAAAATGATTACAACAGAACACAAATCATTTGTGAGTGAACACAAATTTATGGCGAGTGAACGAAAATTTTTGCAAAGGAATGCAAAAATATTGCGAGGGAAGGCAAAACATTTGCAAGACGGTGTAAAATTATTGCGAGGGGATGCAAAATATTTGTAAGAGCACGCAAACTTATTGCGAGGAAAGGCAAAACACATGCAGATGAACGTAAAACTGTTGCGAGTGACACCATAACATTTTCAAAGGAACGCAAAATTATTGCGATGGAAAGTAAAATTATTGCGAGGGAACGCAATGCCATCACTCTGTTTTTAAACGCAGATCCACACTGCGCAGCTCAAACAGAAGCGCGTTTATATTCAGCATCTGGCCGCGTTAATGGAGGCTGATATGTAGAAACCTCCAGCCGGCCAAACCGCGATTCCTCGTCTGGCCACAGCGGGGCGCCACAGAAAAACAAACAGCGCCACCGACCTTTCCAATGCAAACCCGCTCAGCTCAGCCTGACAGACTCGAACAGGGGAGAGAATCAAAAACGGGCCGGTTTTCAGAGCGAAAAGGCGGTTTTAGCACCGCAGCCAGGCTCGTCCGTCAGAGTTACATGTGCGCTATGAGCCTCGTCGCCAACGGGCGCTGCAGACCCGCAGAGCGGAGGTGATATAGCGGTGTTTCGGAGCGGCTCACCTCCCCGTCCTCCTCCAGAGTGGACAGTTTGGCGACCAGCAGCTTCTTCACTCAGAAAATAAAGGACAGCCAATTCAATGGCTGCTAACGCGCGTTTAGCTCGGCTGGATAAAAACAGACAGCGCGGTTAATGTTCGTCTCCTGCCGTTCACAGCGCGGCGGCGCCGTCAGTCCGTCAGTCCGCACTGATAAACAGCTCTGAACAGCGGCCGCCGGATCAGCAGAGCGGCGAGCACAGCAGCGACCTCACCAAGATGGCCGCCCGTGAACGCGGTCAGCACCGCAGGCGCTGTTTTCAAAATAAAAGTTCTCTGATGATCACGCTGAAGCAGTACGACGGCGTTTTAGGCCCACTGCTAATAAAAAAATAGTCTCGGTTGCTGTACTGTAGGGGGGCTGCCATAACGCGTTGGGGTCTCGGTTGCTGTACTGTAGGGGGACTGCCATAACGCGCTGGGGTCTCGGTTGCTGTACTGGCGCCGGAGCTCCACTCATTCCTGTCTCTCTGTAGATCATTTTGATCATCATTCTCACTGTCTGTGAAACTTCATGCCCTCTTTGAATGGGGGGAGATGGAGCCCCCGATAGCCGTGTAGACGACCCTGCCTGAGATTCTCCTTCAACAACGCAGACAGACAGTTTCCTCCGAGTCCGTCTGGCTCTTTATTCTAGATAAAGACAGTTTCCTGCTCAGCCGGTTCTTATACTAATAACAGGCTGGTGCTGATGTGCAGGAGAGACAGGGAGACTGAGTGTTTCTTTATGGGTGAATCGATATGAAAGTAGAACTCCACCAACTCACCACCCCTCATTTAACACCAGGAGGTGCTGCTTTTCCTTTGCAAAGCCTTTGGCCACAATATTACGACTTTATTCTTGAAATAGTACGACTTCTTTCTCGAAGTCTACTTTTTTATTTTTAATACCAGTGGCCCTAAAACACCGTCGGAGAAGCAGAGAATGTGTAATGTCTTCAGGGTTTTTCCAAATGCTAGAGGGCGCTCTGGAGCGAGTACAAAACGAATAGGTTAATATGTAACATGTACGCAAAAATCATCGTTTGTAAATTCTTAAACATTTTTATATAGAAGAATGTATTCATTTCCTAAACACAGAACAGAATAAAACATTTTACCACTGCTGTTATATTTTCAAGAGCTTTTTATAGAACTTTATTACGCTGCCACATGAATGTTCATGACGTCAGTGAACGCCAAACTTAACTCAGGCAATGAGCTGATCAGCTGGCCAACCAATCAGTGCTCAGTAGGAGTAATGCCAACCAATCAGCGCTCAGTAGGAGTAATGCCAACCAATCAGCGCTCAGTAGGAGTAATGCCAACCAATCAGCGCTCAGTAGCAGTAATGCTAACCAATCAGCACTCAGTAGCAGTAATGCCAACCAATCAGCACTCAGTAGCAGTAATGCCAACCAATCAGCACTCAGTAGCAGTAATGCCAACCAATCAGCACTCAGTAGTTGTAATGCCAACCAATCAGCACTCAGTAGTAGTAATGCCAACCAATCAGCACTCAGTAGCTGTAATGCCAACCAATCAGCACTCAGTAATGCCAACCAATCAGCACTCAGTAGCTGTAATGCCAACCAATCAGCACTCACTAGTAGTAATGCCAATCAATCAGCACTCAGTAGCTGTAATGCCAACCAATCAGCACTCAGTAGTAGTAATGCCAACCAATCAGCACTCAGTACCAGTAATGTTAGCGTCCTGCTGCCCAAAACTCATTAACTGTAGAAAAATTGAAAGATACACCTAAATTTTCTTTGACTTTTTAGTGAAATACATTCGTACTTTCCATAATTAAGTACACTAATGGTTAGAAACTAGTTTAATCATGTATTTTTAGCTGTTTAGCTCCATTCACCTCATTCTTTGAGGACTCTCTGGCCGTTGCCCTCAAGCATTCTGCAGTTAACCTCTTATTTTTTGGGGGAGTTTTTAAACACTGTGTCCACTCACTGTCCACTCTATTAGACACTCCTACCTTGTCAGTCCACCTTGTAGATGTAAAGTCAGAGACGATAGCTCATCTGCTGCTGCACAGTTTGTGTTGGTCATCCTCTACTCCTTCATCAGTGGTCACAGGACGCTGCCCACAGGACGCTGTTGGCTGGATATTTTTGGTTGGTGGACTATTCTCAGTCCAGCAGTGACACTGAGGTGTTTAAAACTCCAGCAGCACTGCTGTGTCTGATCCACTCAGACCAGCGCAACACACACTAACACACCACCACCACGTCAGTGTTACTGCAGTGCTGAGAATGATCCACCACCCAAATAGCACCTGCTATCCACAGTTCTTCAATCTGTGCTAAACAGTCTTATTCAGTTGAAGTTGGTTCATCAAGTGTACTGGACGAAGGTTAAACTCGCTAAACTTAACCCAGATCTTGATACACTTTGTGATCGATGTTCCAAGTTCCAGCTACCTTGTCTCAATGTGGGTCGTTCTACAGAAGCGTCCAACAGAACATGTGTTTTATGATCATACACATATTGCTATATGCTTACAATTTACTGCTGAAAGCCAAAAATCTTAGACGCTCTTTGTATTATTTTATAAAAATAATGTTTACAGAGCAGATCACTGAAGAGACGCCATCTGTTTATAGTTTATAGCCCAGATTTGTGAAAAATGGGTTGACTTTCAGTAGAAAAAAAAATTGTGAGTTCAGCTTCTTTTATTATAAGGGTTTAAAATGACATCACCCATCTATTTGACTGGAAAGAAGACAGTTACAGCTCTCATACGACCCCCACCTTTAGAATGTAGCTTATGAAATATGAAAGTTATGAAGTAAAGAATATGACGAAGTGCGTTTTGGAACCACCGGGGGTTCCACGGAGTTAAAAAGGTTAAATAATAGAACTAAACTCTTTTAAAGCCAGTATACTAAAACTTCTGAGCAGGAGTGTAGAGGATGGTTCTTCAAGCAAAGACAGTGGTTCTCCATAGAACCATGAACACTCAAAGAACCATTTGCATGCCTAAATGGTTCTCTGCATGGTGAAATTGTTCTTCAGATTGGTGGAGAATGTGTTGTATATGGTTCTCTATAAAACCTTTCTGAAAAGGGTTCTATGTAGCATCAAAAAGGGTTCTTCTATTGTTACGATGTCAAGCTCGTAACAGTACTCTCTTAAAATAGATCTTTCTTCAAGGTTCTTTAATAAAGACAATGGTTCTATATAGAACACTCAGAGATCCATTTGCATGCTTAAAGGGTTCTGTAGATGATAAATGGCTCATGGAGAACGTGTTGTATATGGTATGATGTCAAGCTTGTAACAGAACAAATTACGCTGCTGTATAGAGCCATAAACAACACATTCTCAGTCAATATGAAGAACCATTTCACCATGAGAACTTTTTAAGCATGCAAACGGTTTTTGAGTGTTCATGGTTCTCTAAAGAAGCACTGTCCTTACTAAAGAACCCTTGAAGAACCTTGAAAAGTGTTCTGTGGATAAGTTGTAGTCGTAAAACATCAAGAATGTTCAACAGTCGACCATCTCTGACAATAATTCAGTTCGAGGCTTAATCAGTAGAAAAACGGCTACATTTTTACTGAAATCAATACCAGACAAACCAGTCTTTTATTTTTTCAGTCGTATTTCATACACTGTGTTTCCCGTTCTGTCCGGTGCCAAAGCAGTTCTGAAGGCCGGTGTTTCTTCAACAAGCACTTTGAGGTCCAGGGAGCTTCTGACTTCATGCCAAGTTTGGTCTCTTTCATTATGCACTATTTTTAAAGAAAACTTGGTCCCACTTTATATTAATTGTCTTTAATAACTGTGTAGTTACACATGAATAGCATATGCAACAACACTGTAACTACTGATGATTTAGACAATGTTACAGATGGATTACAGAAGTACAGCCTATGTAATTACACATGTATCAACTTCAGTTTTGCCTCATATAATTACACAAGTGTATCTTCTACACAGGAACTTTCCTGTAGTGTTAAAGTTACACTTTAAAGTAAGTGGGCAGTTCCTGTGTAGTTGTTATGTAAGTACTGTGTAATAATGGAGTGGTGATATAGACACTGCTTTAGGGGAAATGCAATACATTTAATTAGTGTCATAATAGCTACAATTTAAGATAAGGGGTCGTCTGCTGTTCTGCCACATTACAGAACGGTTTAAAGCTGAAACTGGTCACAGTGTCTCAGCACTAACAACATAAATGCTGGCTACCTGTTAGGAAAGCTGGCAGATACGGTATAAATAATGTCTTAATGTAAGTTATTACATACTTAATTCTACTGCTGGAAAAAAAACTGCTGTTCCAGTCTGATTATGAATGTAATTACATTTATGTTATTACCATTGTGTAATTACATGAGGGAGAATAGGCTTTCATAACTACTAAGATACACTTGTGTAATTACACAGGCTGTACATCTGTAATCCATCTGTAACAGTGACTAAATCATTAATTGTTACATTGTTGTTGCATATGTTGTTCACATGTAACTACAGAGTTATAATATAAAGTGGGACCGAAGACTTCATACATTATTCACCGCAGGTCCACAGTTTCAGACACAGAACATGTTTTTTGTTAAGACACTCAGTATAAAAGCCGGTTCTGAGCTGTTGAGTCCAGGAATCCGTGTTCAAAAGTTCATATTTGTGTATTTGTGTAATGAACTATTCACTCCAGTCAAATGAAAATAACCAAGAAGTGCGTCAGTGATGTCAAAGTGTCGACACCCTGTCAGCTGTTTCTTCTTCTCAGGCATGATTACGGCTTCAGAGTGGAGAAAAATAATAAAGTATGACGTTCATACCGTGCAGTTCGTAGCCCAAAGCCACTCAGTTCATTTCTTAAAGAACAAATAAAGTGACATCCAAGAAAATGCGAATCATGCCTATGTGCAGCTCTTCCACTGTGTGACCCCGGCCTGGTGGGTCATCATGATCTAGATGACCACGTCAACGGTGTATAAGAGTTGAGACGAACAGTGAGGTCAGGAAGAGGAGGGTCGATATCCGGATCTCCGCTGCTCCTCCACAATCTTTGGCGTTTTCCTGGAATCAGGTAGAACAGGCAGATTTAGACTGAGTGACTAAAGAAAGCTCCCTTTCTCTGTCAGAGAAACCCCTCTGTTGGTCAGGGCTTGTCCTGCTGAACAGGATGATAAGAAGTCGAGAAGCTGACTCATGTTTATTTTGGACTGTGCTGACCTTTGTAATGTACTGACTTGCTGCATAAGCCCTCTGACTGCCTCAGCTTCTGGAAAACGCTGCAGCCAAACAAGGAGCTGAAGCTTCAGAAAACATTAGATTCGTGACTACATTTATCATTTTTAATCACTTCTTTAAACTCAAAAGCTGTTATCTCTTTTGGTTTGACTCCAGCTGGAGCCGAGATGGAGAGAAAATGTACGTTTATGGAAACATAATGTCCAATCAACCTCTGAAGTTGTGAGTCATTCTGTAGTTGGGGTTTTTCCCATATAGACCACTGTAGTCGTGCGTCATTCTGTAGTTCGCATTATGCCCATATTAGGAAATCCAGGTCTGAGCTCCATTTCTTTATGGCCAGAATGAATAGGGTTTTCAAAAAATCGCTTCTATCGCCCCCTGTGTTAAATAAAACGGTGCAGTACCCGATACGGTTTGTTCTGTGAACATTTTTCTCCCGAATATCACTGGATCCTCCGAATTATGAGGTCATTAAAAAGCTATAATGCTAATATCGCTATATACAAGCTACAGCTACTGCGCATCAATTTGATGTCACTAAGCTACACAAAACTAAGGCAGGCTGTGGCGGTGCTCTGACGAGCTGTGCTACCTTATCGAAATCTTCTACTGTAGTGCATAATGACAGGTATACCCGTAAATAAAACCTCTGGGTGGGATATTCTGCTAGGCTAAAACTCCTTATCAAAAATACTACCAGCATTAAAACTAAGAGGCTGTGGCTCCCGAGTGGCGCAACCGTCTAAGCGTTGGCCCTATCATCAGGAGATCGCGAATTCGATCCCTGGTGATGGTACAGCCGTCTGTAGCCAGGAGTCCGAGAGAGCACAATTGGCCTCGCTCTCTCTGGGTGGGTAGGATGGCCCCTCCTTCTCCCCCCATCACTCAGCGCGATGCTAGTCAGCGCAGGCGTCTGTTAGCTGACGTAACAGATCTGGCGGTTGGCGCTTTCCTCCGAGTGCGTTCGGCTGTCCAGTGACGTTGCGTGAGCGGCAGTTCGAAAAGAAGTGGTGGCGCTTCACAGGTCTCGGAGGAAGCCTGTGTTAGCCTTCACCCTCCTAGCGTTGATAGCATCGTGTGATTGGGGGAGTCCTAACTAGCGGGGTGGAATTGGAGACGACTAAATTGGGAAGAAAATCGGGTAAAAAAAAAATAAAATGAAAAAAAAACAAAAACTACGAGGCTGAATTTAGCCTCTTTCTCCGCAGCTTCTTGTCTAAATGTTCCCGTTCCACCTTAAATGGTGCAGCAGCTGTGACTAGCTGTCACAAACATTAGCAAACGAGACAAAATACTGACCTGTCGGTTCTGTGAAACAGCAAAAATAAGTTACTCAGCTGTTAAGCGGGAATAGAGAAACCTCCTTATATCAGGCCTTTCAACCCTCCAAGAAGCTGAAGTCAGCTTCTTTTTCTCCGGCTGCTTGTTCGAGTTTTCCCATTCCACCTTAAATGGCGCCGCAGTTCAGAACGTGAAAAAGGGAAAAGTCGAACAAAAAGCTGGCGAATGTCCTGAGAAATTGATCTCAGAAAAATGTTACCAGCATTAAAATAATAATTAGGATATTCTGAGAGCCTAAATTAGTTTATCAGGGGGTCAGCAGTGATATTAAGCTGAGTCTGTACTGGATCAGCCTGTGTGCAGGTCTGTTTGTAGATCTTTTCTAATCAACTGACAGGAAAGATGTAATATATCTAATATTTCACATTATGAGATGGTTGTAAGAATATTGCAAGACTGTTTCTAGACATATTTACTTGTTTTAAATAATTGTATCCAGTGAAAGCGGCAGATCATTTTACTTTTTTTGAGAAAAAAGAAGATAATTTTGTTTATTTCAAGAAATAATGCGTAAAACAAGTAAAATGATCTGCTAATGGAATAAGACACTTTCATAAGATACAATTACTTTAAACAAGTAAAAAACCTAGAAATAGCTGTAATATCTTACAGTATTCTTACAACAGTCTCATAATGAGAAAAACTAGATATATTAACTACATTTAAGACGTTTTCACTTGCTGAGATATTTTTTGCAGTGCAGAGACGAAGAGTAAAGAATAACAATAATGGAATTCACTGTCTTGGATGACCAACAGTTCTCAGTTGTCAGGGACGCTGGGTTTCATGGTACATACAGTAGCTACACACTGTAATAACTTTATCAAGTCATTTTATACAAACTGTTTTTTCAGTTTTTAGCCCTTAATCTGGGTTTCAGCCAAGGATTTTCATTTCGGTGCATCACTAAAGGCCTCAGCACTTCCTGCGAAACTAAAACACCTTCGCGAGCTTACAACCTCGCATACTTTCAGGGGTTTCGTGTTGCCTGTCGCGGATGCTCCTCAGGATGCTGTCATTTTGTGATAAGTTTCATGACTGCTGAAAAAAAACGATTCTTTCACAGTTCTAACTATGGCGACGTTTGAGTTCTGAATGTTGCCACCATTTAAGGTGGAACGGGAAAATTTGAACAAGAAGCTGGTGAATAGAAAGCCAACTTCAGCCTCATCCTCTTGTGAACCTAAATATAAGATACGCTGTATGTTTTGGGGCTTAGTACTAATTAGTACCACTGAATAGTAGACTTAGTATCTTATTCATTGTTTATTTAACAAATACGTGTTTCACAGTGAAATATTAGTGTATCTCCTAAAGCCGAAGCTCCTCGAAGTTGTCCACCTTTGTTTTATGGCACGCCTCTTTTTTTACCAACCAATCAGAGGCTTTGTCGCGTAGTGTCTTCGTCCGTGGAGTTCGCCCAGCTGCCATGTGCACAACACGGCACACAAAGCCTCCGTGACGAGCGTCGTCTCTGCAAGAAGTCTGCTGAGGCCTTTAGTCTGACATACAAATCGCTGTTGTCGGAAGAAAACCTTGCATCTCCATTTTGGACGTTTTTCAGTTTTTAACGTAATTTGAAAATGCCTGGTACCCTTTACATTGTGTGTAAATTTCATGATGAATAGACTAAAAGAAAAGTCCCAAAATTACTCAGAAAAAGGTCTGGTTCCATTGACTTACATTAAAAATAAAGTATGTTTTTCATTCTCCTGTAAAGTTACCATTTTGGAGATACGAGGTTTTGTTCCGACAACAGCGAAATACTTTCTTCCTCTTCTTTCTTGGTAGTTGTGATATTCATGCGTTTACCTGAGGGTGGTAGGCGTGACAGGATTCGGGTCGCCTGCGGATCTTCTGAGACTTCATCCGGTCGCACTTTACTGAGGCATTATGTGATGTGGAGTTAAGAATAAATCCAGAACCCATTACGACTTGCCCTTCTAAATTATGACCTTATTATATTATTACAGTAATTAGCTTAATTACCTCTGCTCTGTACCCCTGGAATGCCTCCCCCGCCTCGTACTCTTTAACTCTAAGCAGCGTTTACACGACTGCGGCAAATGTGCATCGCATGCTGCGACAAGACTGGACGACTCCAGCTCTCAACACAGCAAAGCATCATCAGAGGAGCTCAAACACCCCAAATATGTTCTTAACTGATCACTTTATGATTGAAGAAAATCTGAAATACAGACTATTCAATTTTTCACCTGCTACAGCGACAGAGTGGCCTCGCGCAGCTCTGCACAGGACAGCACACTGCAGCTCCATTAAAACTGAAAGGCAGAGACACAGACCCACTACAAAAACTGATATCCATCTCTAAATTACCTCAAATAACAGATGGTTCTTCAAGGGTTCTGTAGTAAAGGCAATGGTTTGCTTGCTGAAATGGTTCTTTATAGCACCAAAAAGTATTCTTCTATTGTTACAAGCTTGACATCGTAACCATAGCAAAACCATTTTTGGTGCTATACAGAATAATTTTAAAAAAGGTTCTATATAGAAAAATATAAAACACATTCTCCATCAATCTGAAGAACGATTTCACCATAAATGGAACCATTCCCTTTAGTAAAGAACCCTTAGAGAACCAAGTGTATTCTATATATATTTAATATAGTCTATATATCTCATTTTGAGATGGTCGTAGGAAAATTATAGGATAATTTAACTTAGTTCTGGACACTTTTATGTGTTTTAAGCAATTTTACTGAGCGAAATTATCTCACTATAATGGCAGATAATTTTGCTTATTTTAAAAAATGTGCTTGGAACAAACAAAATTACCTTCCAACGTGGTCTGACGATTTCACTTAATAAAAGTACATCTACAACCTGTGTGCCCAGACGAGAAAATAAAAATAATAAATATGTATTTTAATATATATATTATATATTTAATACATTTTACAGGTATTTATTTTCCATATGGATTCATAAGGAGAAGAGGAGATATTTCTTTATTATTTGAATTTGATTAAATTTTACTGTTATGTATGACCCTGTTTTGCAGATTTTGTCATTTTTTATAACGTGTTAAAATTGAAATAAACAGAAAAGGTGCAGACTTGGACCTGTTGATGTTCGATCAAATGTAAATGTGATTTACTGTGTAACTAACCCTATGACTTACATGTAGTGATATGCAAACATCTGGGGACTTCTGGTCAAATTCCATGTTGTTGTTGATTGTCTACGTGTAAATAACTGAACAGAGAACACACTTCTGCACATTTTAATGCATAATTACTGTTTATTTACTGAGTTTTATATTTTTTCCCCAGTATGCACGGATAACTGCAGAAAAAATACAGTCACCATATCAATTGTGTTCTCTGTAGAGGAAGTGTTAACTGACCTCCACTCAGAAAATCAACAAAACATGTAATTTGACCAGGGGTGCCCAAACTTTTTGCCCTAACTACCTTGACTCATACAAGTTAATTATTTGCATTTATTCCCAAACCTTCCAAGCAAAAACATCTTAAACATAGTTAATATATCTAATATTTCTCATTATGACATTGTCTTAAGAATATTACAAGATTATTCCACTTATTTCCACACATTTTTACTAGTTTTAAGTAATTTTATCTTATGAAAGTGTCTTGTTCCATTGGCAGATCATTTTACTTGTTTTAAGCATCATTTCATGAAATAACCAAATGATCTTCAATATTACAACAGTCTCATAATGAGAAATATTAGATGTATTAACTACGTTTAAGATGTTTTACTTGCTAAGATATTTTTTGCAGTGTGGTAAGGATATATTTGACCTCTCTGGGCTCCATGGTGATGGACGAGTACT
Organism: Colossoma macropomum; assembly: GCF_904425465.1. Classification (NCBI taxonomy): domain Eukaryota; kingdom Metazoa; phylum Chordata; class Actinopteri; order Characiformes; family Serrasalmidae; genus Colossoma; species Colossoma macropomum. The sequence continues at coordinate 61,923,911 of NW_023494792.1, read as the reverse complement.
GGCGAGAGCAGTCGCAGTCCGCCTGGACCACCATCAACAACAGGTTACTGTCAGGGATCTGCTGAATCACAAACACCCTGCAAGATAAAGAGAAGAAGAGAGAAAGAGACAAATACGATGAGTCATTCTGTGTCAATATCAAATCCACTGTCAGTTATATTTTATTGGAGCTATGCACTGCAAAAAATTATATCTCCGCAAGTGAAAACATCTTAAATGTGGGTAATATATATATCTAACATTTTTCATTATGAGGCTGTTATTTGAATATTATGAGATTATTTAACTTATTTCTTATTATTTTTAACTTGTTTTAAGTAATTTTATCTTATGAAAGTGAACATTTTACTTGCTTTAAGTATTATTTCTTGAAATAAACAAAATTATTGTCATTATTTCTTCAAACAAGAAATGATCCGCCAATGAAATAAGACATTTCACTACATTAAATTACTTCATACAGTAAGTAAAAATGTATAGAAATAGGTGGAATAATCCTAAAGTATTCTTATAATGAGAAATGTTAGATATATTAACTACATTTTAGATGTTTTCTCTGGCTAAGATATCATTTTTTGTAGCGTGAAAACAGAATAATATATTCTGATACCGGTTCTCATCAAAGCAGATACTCATGAGTCCTTTGTTCCACTAGGGGGCATTAGAACATTGCAGTGATAAGCTTTTTAAAGCACATCAGCTTCTGGTGTCGGTCCGTTGCACATTAATGGCTGGGAGGAAGAACAGTTCAACGTGTTCTTAGTAAATGTCTTACTTTTCAAAGATTATTCTGTGTGCATCATTATAGCCGCACTTAATTACTGCGTAAGGAAAGAGCTGCATATATGAGCGGCAGTTTAAAGCATGGGCTTACCTGAGAGAGTCATAAAGGGCCTCTGGGTGCCATTTTTTAAATTGCTTTTTACCCACCCACTCTCACACGCATCAATGAGTTTTACCCTCTGCACAGAGTACTGTGCAAAAGTACGACGGCATTTTAGGGCCACTGTTAATAAAAATAAAAATAGTAGACTTTGAGAATAAAGTCGTAATATTTAGAGAAATCGTTGTAGAATTACGACATTAAAGTGGCATTAATAACAGGAAAGGTCGCAATATTGTGTCCAAAGGCTTTGCAGAGTGAAGCAGCACCTCCTGGTGTTAAATGAGGGGCGGTGAGTTGGTGGAGTTCTACTTTCATATCGATTCACCCATAAAGAAACACTCAGTCTCCCTGTCTCTCCTGCACATCAGCACCAGCCTGTTATTAGGATAAGAACCGGCTGAAACGGCTGAGCAGGAAACTGTGTTTATCTGGAATAAAGAGCCAGACGGACTCGGAGGAAACTGTCTGTCTGTGTTGTTGAAGGAGAATCTCAGGCAGGGTCGTCTACACGGCTATCAGGGGCTCCATCTCCACACCATTCAAAGAGGGCATGAAGTTTCACAGACAGTGAGAATGATGATCAAAATGATCCACAGAGAGACAGGAGTGAGTGGAGCTCCAGCGCCAGTACAGCAACCGAGACCCCAATGCATTATGGCAGCCCCCCTACAGTACAGCAACCGAGACCCCAACGTGTTATGGCAGCCCCCCTACAGTTAACTTTTTTTTCTCTAAATATTACGACTTTATGCTCGAAGTCTACTATTTTTATTTGTATTAACAGTGACCCTAAAACGCCGTCGTACAGAGGTCAGAGACCAATGTCATTTAATTTCCAGTCAAAACGTCCATTAAGCACAAATCAACTCATTTTTCAGTGTCAGAAAGAAACAGAAAACTTACACAGAAGCCTCAACAGCTAAATCTACTCTCAGCTGTCTGAGTCAGTGAGTCACTCTTTCCCTTTATTCCAGCTTCCATTCTTTTCAGGAGACTCACTTTCAGCTCCTCAAAGAATCTGCAGACACACCTCCAAAGTTCAGTCTTAGAAGCTGGTTGATCATTTTCTGAAGTAATCAAACACATTCAGTGGTGTTGAGGTCTGGACTCTGGGGTGGTCAGTCCATTGTTCAGCTTCTTTGTTTGATGTGTCCGTCTCCTTTTCTCAGTGAGGCTCTTCTTGATCAGCTACACATCCTTTCAGACCCACAGCGCTGAGTCGTCTTCTCACAGTGGAAGGATGGACAGAAACACCTGTGGATGTTTTCAGATCTGAAGCAGCTTGATTTTCTCCTCTCTCTCAAAGATGAAAGCTTTAAGTGCTGTTTATCTGATGGGGGCAGTTTTGGGGTTGACCAGCTCTTCCAGGTGGTTGTTAGGAGGCACATTTTCTCATTTTAGTCATTTCGTGAACTCCATTGTTGGAAATTCCCGTTTTTTCACTCACTTTCCTTTGACTTTCTCCTTCCTTATTCAGGTGGATTATTTTATATCTAATCTCCCCAGATATCTAATATCCCCATAATAATGAATAATGTGTACTTAATGGCTGTTATGACAGGAAATTAAATAAATGATGGCTTTTGCACAGTACTGTACGTCATTCACAGACTATTGACTGGACAGACTTATTCAAAAGAGCTGCCCTGAGGCTGAGTTCAAAATTTATGAGACTGATATGAAAATGAAATCCATAAAGAGAAAAAGTGGTATGAGCGCTGATACTGAAGAAAACCCAAATAATGGAATTTCTTTTCTCAGCACCATTTGAGTCGCCAACGTCGGCTAGCCAGCAAGTTACCATTGATGCTTGTAGCGCTTGTGGCTCAGACATGACCTAATATTAAAGGGGAACTCCACCGATTTTGCAAAATTACTTAATCATTCAGTGGTATAGATGTGAACAAAGTCATTCAGAGTGGTTCGGTGTGAAATGCACCTCTAGAGAAATTTATCGAGTCAAAATTGTTCACCATTACAGTACTAGGAACCAAACATTCGAAGCATTTAATGGGTCTAAAAGCTACATCTCGTTAAATTATTACACAAAACGGTTATAAATACATTGTGTGACAAAATACAGTGTAGTTAGTTAACATTAGGCTGTGGTTCTCAAGTAACATAATGATCAAAGATTAATCCATTAATTAATGGCTATTAATACAGAATACCACTGATGTGTGCAATCATACAGTCATGCACAAAAGTTTGGGCACCCCCTTTAAATTCCATTTTAATGCATTATTACTGTTTACATGTATATAATGTTATCTGTGGAACAATTATGGCACATTTTAGATTTTCCGTTTTATTTTTTCCGACAAATATACAAATTATACACTACAGGTTGCAGAAAGATACCATATTTAAGTTTGTTCCCTGTAGAGGATGTGTTAATTAAGCAATAGAACACAAGAGGGAGTGTGTTATCGTGAAACTGGGCCGTGAAAGCGGCATTTAATATCCTTCTGCCAAATTATAGTTCCTTAACGAGCAGCTTGTTGCTATGTCAGAGTAACGAGCTCCGCCCACTCGCTGCACAGCCAGCAGTTCGTTCTCCAGCTCCTCACACTAAATTCCCAAACTGTCATCACCACTGAGCAGCTTTTCAGTCGGCAGCTGTAACAGAAGAACAGCTGAACAACCTGGAATCAGCCAGAAATGAACCCAACACCATTCGCCAAACGTGTAGTCTGATCTTCAGAGTCTGACCAAATCAGACTGAGCCATAAAACTGTTGCAATATCAAGTTCAGCTCAGTTTTGTCAGTTTTTTGCCAGATCAGTATTAATGTTGTTTTGTTCCAGCCAGTCTGTAAAGCATCTTACAGAGTATATTTCACAGCAGCCATGAACATGGCCGAGTCACTCCAATTTTAGAACCAGAAATCTCAGCGTTATCATTACCATTTTGTCCAATCTGTTGTAAATTAACAGTCTATAGCAGATCTGCCCAAACGTTTTGTCTGGGCACCCCTGGCAAAGGTGCAATGTTTGTGGTGGGCTAAAGACCAAAAAGACAAACCATCCTCAAATAACACTATTTACAATTACCATTACAAATTACTCTGTATTTTGTTACTAGAATATTTCCAAAATATATTTTTTAAAAGGAAATAAGAACAAAAGAAATTACTTATAGTGTAAAAATAAATTTGTTCTCTTATTGGGTAATTGCATGAGGTTAGGGCAGCTTTCTGGTGGGCCACACTTTGGGCAGCCATAGATGTCAAAGAGTGTTTACATGCACCTAATAATCTGATAACTGCAGAAAATCGGATTTTGTCTGTAATCTGATCGTGTTTACATGCTCTTGAGTAATCAGATAAAGGGGAAACCCCGGGTCTACACGAGTCAGACAGTAATCAGATTTCTGCTTTGCAACCAGCCAATAAACTCACAGAAGACGACGTGACGTAAACGTAACGTAAAACTCAAACTTTATGCCGCGTTTTTTTTTAAACATCGCGCCGCTTTACCTGAAAATATGAACACACATCATCTAGAAGATGAAGAATATTTAAATCCTTTGTTTCATGTTTGGTTTCAGCGCCGCTCCAACAGTATTTTGCTGCGTCTCACGACATCCACCGTCTGATCTCGCGCATGCGCAGACTGAGAAATCCAATAGAAATCAGAGTTTACATGCACTGAGAAATCTGATTACTGAGCTAAAATCCAGCCTCTATCGGATTTCTTAATCGGATTTCTAGATTAGAGTATGGTGTTTACATGACCATTTAAATAATCAGATAACTGCAGAAGTCTAATTATGATCGGATTATTGAGTGCATGTATACACACTCACTTTCGTTGTCATTGGTTCTGCTGATTGTTAACTCAGTGCTAAGCTCTTCTCTCAAGTTTTCACTAGGAGTAAAAGAAGGAACCCCCCCATTCTTAAATCCTCACACTCAGTCTGTTCCAGAATAGGCTTTAAGGAGCTGTTCCTGCTCTATAAATGGTCAGGAGCTGCGTATTTATCTGATCTGCTGCAGCGATATGAGCCGAGCAGAACTCTCAGATCATTAGGAACTGGTCAGTCAGTCCTGCCGAAGGTGAAGACTAAACATGGAGAAGCAGCGTTTCGATACTATGCTGCTCTTAAATGGACCCAGTGGACAGAGAGCATTAGAAGAGCCCCGACACTGGACACTTTAAATCAGCCTGAAAACGATCCTATTTTAAGCAGCTTTCAGCTCAGTTTAAATACTGTTAGCTCTACTGCACTCCTCTCCTGTAATGGCGCTCTATTATCTAACTTTAATTCTCAATCTGATTTTTAATGTTTATTTCTTCTCTTTTAAATATACTGGGCCTCATTCTCCAACATCTTCTTAAATGTGTTCTTGAGAAAGGTCCTAAGAAAAAGTCTACGTCAGATTCATGACGTGTTCTTGGAGCGCAGAACTGTTCTCACCTTTGTGCTCTTGAGTTTGTGTAGATTCTGTTCTTACCTAAGTGGGTTTTAGGAAGAAATTTCTTCTTAAGAGCGGTTGGTGAATGAGGGCCATAGTTTTTAATCATGTTTTAATCATGTTTTCTATTCTCCTACATCTTTTTAAATTTTATTTTGGATTATCTTGGCATTTCTTATTCGTAAAGCACTTTGAATGACCGCAGTGTATGAAAAGTGCTGTATAACTAAATGTGCCCTGACTTCTGTTTCCATGCTTACTAAGCAGTGGTGGACAGTAATGAAGTAAATGTAATTCATTGCTGTACTTAAGTAGTTTTTTGTGTATCTGTACTTTACTGAAGTTTGTCCATTTTGGGTGAACTTTTTCCTTTCACTCCGCTACATTTCAAAGTCAGATATCTCACTTTTTACTCCACTACATTATGAGAAATCTGGCGTTCCTTTTGGTTTATGTGTGAATAAAAACGTAACATGTCAAAACAAAAGAAGCGCAAAGCAAGAACACCAATCAGGGCACAGCGGTCACTTTGTTTTGAGCTTGTTTTGACCTGTTGGTCATACCGACCCAGTGCAGCACACGGTTCAACATCAGTGCAGCAGTGTAAAATTTTGGGAGAGTCTATTCAACATAAATGATGAACTAACCTAACTTTGTGTAAATAGACCACAATATAGAAATATGTACTCATATGCAGTTGAGACTGACGTGTCTTTTTTCTGAATTTATACAAACACATTTCATTTTATAGTAAATTAGTTTTGGCTAGTTTATGTTTATGAACAGAGACCTACAGATGCAGTTTAGTAAAGGAAACTCATTTGTGAATCTGAGTTTAAAGTTTTTATTAAACTTAAACTTGGAACTAAGTTCAAATAAATCTTAAACTGAAACTTTGCTTGTTTGTAAAAAGTGATTTCAGAGCCACTCAGTTCTACCTGATGGAAACTGTTTGCCTTCAGTGTTTTGTACTTTTGATAATTTTAATAGACATCAGCGTCACTAATTAATGACTCTATTAAAAGACTGATATTACAATACTGGACACTGGAATATTTTCACCTAAAATGAGTTGATTAATTAGAGCCATAATTAATCTTTTAGTACTTTTACTTCGGCTACTTAAGTACATTTGAAGGCAAATACTTTAGTACTTCTACTCAAGCGGAGGTCTAAAGGGAGGAACTTCTGCTTTTACTGGAGTAATATTTTACATTGGGTGTCTCTACTTAGTCTCCTTATCCCTACTTAATTAGTCCATATGAATCAGCAGGGAGTTAAGTTGTGTCATCTTGTGTTTTTTAATTAATTTTATTAGACGTATTAGAGCTCAAGACCACACACAGCCCACAGTACACACAGCCCAAAGCGTCTGTTTGTGCACTTACTTTTGACACCTCCCACACTTGATGACACTATTGGTCTCCTTGATTGAAGGCTCGTAGACGAAGCTGGGATACTCTGTGTCGCAAGGCTGCAGAATGTCCCCCTTTGACTTCTTACTGGCTGCACAAACAGCACATCAAATCTCTGATTAAGATTCTCCAAAGATGGATATGAAGAACTTATTCAGCAACAAGGAGATACTTACCATTCATGAGCTACACAAGTCTAATACTAACAGCATGAACATGCAAAACAGCACTGAACACATGATGCATGAAAATGATCAAAAATAGTACATTTGGTTGAAAAATAAAGATTAACATTTATTTAGATTTAGGATGAACCCCAACAGGGTCCTCACTTCTGTTTAAGGTCCGTTTCTATGGTTTTTAGGCAGCTGTGTCAGCAGCATAGTTCACTACCAGCATAATGAGCTCCATTTATTTCTACTGTAAAACGCTGCTTTCACTGTGAGATGATTTTCTTTTCTAACTCTGCGTTTTAAAGATCTCAGACGCTGCAGACTCGATCTCCACCGCCCCTCTGATCACCTTCGTGTGTTAATGTTGATGATGAAATATTACAGTGATGGTGGTGAATAATGAGGAGACGGAGCTGAACGTGTGTCTGTTTATTAGGAGGAGTAACGTTAGCGCGCTCGGCTAAAGCGTTTGGGAAATGGAGACTGAAACTGGGGAGCGGCGACGCTCTGATAAACAGCAGGGGGCGCTCTCACAGTATTCACAACTTACAGTTTATCACACTTTAGCTCTGTTTGACCTTTTTATATTAGTAACAGCAGCTGTCTGTCTAACTTGATTATTTTGATGATGTGTTTATGTTTCAGCTGTGTGTGTATGGTCTGTTGTTAGGCAACATACATGACAGTTGATTGTTGACTTCAATCAAGTAAGCTAAGATTTATTAACTTGAGATAAGATGCTGTAAGATAAGACTCTTAAATTAATATCAGATTTGCTTCTGTAATACAAATTTGTGAAAAATCTCATCTTGACTTGTCAGATCTTAAGACAAAAGGCCCCAGATTTATAAGCTCTGCTCATGCGGAGCCTCAAGACTCCAAAGAACTTCTCCACTACATGTTGAACAGAGTCTGAAAACACGACTCGAAACACAAAACACAGCAAAACAACAGAAGCAGGAAGTCCCTGCAGCGCCGACGCCATCTGTACAGTTTATCAAAAGATGAAAACATTCAAAACTACAGACAAAGAGTAAAGAACGACTAACAACAATGGAGTTCATTGCCTCAGATGATCAGTCGTTCTCTGCTGCCGAGCACGCCGGATTTTGTGGGACTGCAGCCTACATACATGGGTATTTATCTGATCTGCTGCAGCGATATGAGCCGAGCAGAACTCTCAAATCATTAGGAACTGGTCAGTCAGTCCTGCCGAAGGTGAAGACTAAACATGGAGAAGCAGCGTTTAGATACTTTGCTGCTCTTAAATGGACCCAGTTGACATTGAGTTGAGAGCATTAGAAGAGCCTCGACACTGGACACTTTAAATCAGCCTGAAAACGATCCTATTTTAAGCAGCTTTCAGCTCAGTTTAAACACTGTCAGCTCTACTGCACTCCTCTCCTGTAATGGTGCTCTATTATCTAACTTTAATTCTTAATCTGATTTTTAATGTTTATTTCTTCTCTTTTAAATATACTGGGCCTCATTGTCCAACATCTTCCTACGTTTCATCTTAAATGTGCTCTGGATTTTGTTGGATTTTGCTGGATTTTGTGGGACTGCAGCCTACATATGGTAATAACTTCAGTAAGTTAAGTTTAAGGAAACTGTTTTTGATCTTTTTTTTTTATTTTCTGTTTCAGCCAAGTGAGCTCCGAACGTCAGTTTCGGCTGAGGATTTTCATTTACGTGCAACACTCACTTCTACAGTGATCCTTGGTGATATATTAATGAATAATTCAGGCAAATAAAACCTGATAGGTTTGATCTCTGGCTTTCGTGCACCCTCTGCCCCTACCTTGGCATGTACATGCATATATTAGGACTGTGTTGGGGAATGAGGTGTTGGGATATCACTTACATGCATGAAAGGAGGCCTTAGCTGAGTGGGAGGGAGGGGTGAAAAGCATGTGTTCAAAAATGTGGTCGATGGAACACGATAATGATGATGATGATGATGATGATGATGATGGTGGTGGTGACGATGATGTGGAGGATCATAGGTACAAACAGAGGTAAATGAGTTGTAAAAGACGTATGAAATGGACTTGGAAAATATTGTTGCAGTCCAAATAAAACCTCAAACACTTTCTGGTAAGCATCTACATTACTGTGCAAAAGTCTCAAGGTCCCCACACACTGGACGCAACTCCCAAAACTTCGAAACCACTGTTTTTAATGAAAGTTTGGACATCAGCACTGACATATAGCATTTTGTCATTACTACATTAAACTAAAGCCAAACCAAAGAGAGCCAAAGTAGATAAAATGGGGTTGAAATGTACACAGAGGAGGGTTGTCAGTCTTTTAGATAAACAGACAAATGCTAAAATAGGGTAGTGAACTAATGCCAAATTAAAAGTTTTATTCTATTAAATTTCTTCTTTGTCTATTAAACTTCATGGTATCGATTTCTGCGCCGCTTTCTAGTAGAGCAGCTCTCGTCAGGCTGTGCGATGCTTAAGCATCTGAGCACATTATTCACGGCAAAAAGTGACGTCTTAGCAAGTGAAAACATCTTAAATGTAGGCAATATATAAAATATTTTTCATTTTGAGATTGTTATAAGAACAGTGTAAAATTAATGAACTTATTTCCAGATATTTTTTGCTTGTTTTACGTCATTTTATTTAGTGAAAGTTTCATTCCAGGGGGAGTTAATTTTACTTGTTTTGAGAAATAATGAAGATAGTTTTGCTTATTTCAATAAATGATGCTTAAAACAAGTAAAATGATCTGCGAATGGAATAAGACACTTTCATGAGATACAATTACACAAAACAAGTAAACATGTCTATAAATAAGTGAAATAATCTCACAATATTCTTACAATAATCGCATAATGAGAAATATAAGATATATCGACTAAATTTAAAATGTTTTCATTTGCTAAGATATCATGTTTTGCAGTGTTTAAAATGATTTATCTTGGCGTGCATGCACTTTTAATCACATATCATCATACAAATAAACATAAATGCAGCAGAAAGTAACAAGTTCTCAAAAAGATAACTGATATCTTGTGAGCTAGTTCGCTCAAAGTTTGACCCCACATTTTTCCTGGACGCCTCCAGCTGTTACATTTATTTGTTAAATTCCAATAGCAGCACCTGATTTACCATAAGAAAGTACTGAAAGTGGGTATTTGATGATAACTACAAACAATACTGGGCTTCCTCAATGAGAGAGCAGGAAATTGTCAAACAAACAGATTCACATACATAAAATAACTACTTACTGTAGTAATATTATTCACATACACACACGGTTGGTTGGTATGGTGTAGTGGGTAACACTTCTGCCTTCTATGCTGTAGACTGGGGTTCAAGTCCCACAAGTCCACACTATACCAATAAGAGTCCTAACACTACCTTCACCTACCTGTGTAAAATGATCAAATTGTAAGTCGCTCTGGATGAGAGTGTCTGCCAAATGCCGTAAATGCACATAAAATAACTACTTACTGTAGTAATATTGTTTGTTTTCTTTCTAATTTCAGTGTTTTTCAGAGCAAATAAACACTTACTGCCCAAAAATGGCTTTTAAAATCAAATGTTTTCTTTTGCACAGTACTGTACATAAAGTGAGGCAAGCATTGTGAATTCTGGTTGTTTTATAATTAGATCTTGTAGTCAAAAAAAATCTACATGCTTCTATTTATTGTGCTGAACAATTGTGGTTCCAATGATAGAGGGTTTTCTTTGGACAGCGACAGCAGGATAATACAGCAATACTCTTAATATCCAGCTTTCGGTTTCTCTGCACTCACCGTCAACAAAATGATCCGACTGCCACAGTCCATAGATGTTAAAGTCCAGTAGAAATCTGTCTCAGGAAGAAACAAGAAAATAGTTTCCATGTGTAAACTGATCGTCATTTATCTTTCATAATTACTGAAGTGAAAGCAGCATCCACTCACAACAGGACGTTGGATATGAACCACTTCAGGGCTGCCATCACATTGTAAAACGGCTGAGAGAAAAAAGAACATGGGATAAAAGAATGTGAATAAGATGGAAACCATTCCTGCCGCACTGATATTTAATTTGGACCTGGATAAATTTGGGTGGATAAAAGGTGTCCAACTTTTTCACTCATTCATTTTCAAAACTAAAGATTTCTGCTATTGATGTCCTTAATTGATCAATTGAAAAATTACAGATGAAATGCCCATTAGCCAATCACAACCGTCTGTAACGTTCCTTCCTGACGAGCGAATGAAAAACTTTGACAGAACTCGTCTGAACAAACCTGCAGTGAGAATGTTGGTGGCAGCAAATTAGTCAGAATTATTATATACACTGATCAGGCATAACATTATGACCACCTCCTTGTTTCTACGCTCATCGTCCATTTTATCAGCTCCACTTACTATATAGGTGCACTTTGTAGTTCTACAGTTACAGACTGTAGTCCATCTGCTTCTCTGATACTTTGTTAGCCCCCTTTTACCCTGTTCTTCAGTGGTCAGGACCCCCATGGACCCTCACAGAGCAGGTACTATTTGGGTGGTGGATCATTCTCAGCACTGCAGTAACACTGACGTGGTGGTGGTGTATTAGTGTGTGTTGTGCTGGTGTGAGTGGATCAGACACAGCAGTGCTGCTGAAGTTTGCCTGATTCACACTTTCCTGGTCTTGTTCAGTTTGTATTTCAGTCCTTAAGCTGAAAAAGTTATGGATTAAACTCTGAATCTACTATGATGTCTAATGATACACATTGTTCAGACTGGTTAGCTTATTACTTATCTTTTCTTAGCTGAGCTGCTGATAGTTATGTTGCTACATCCGTCAGATTAAACAGGACCGTACAGTGTTTCATTAAAGTTTGCTGAAAGATCTTGTGTAAAAGACGAGTTCTCTGCATCTAACGTTGCTCTGACTAGCTCCAGTGTTAGCTTTAGCATTAGCTCAACTTCCATCGCTTATTAGGCATGAAAACAAGGCTCAACCATTTCTCTGCATTAATTAATGTCAATAAAATCTGTTTTCTGTTCACTTTAAAATGATCAACAGCCACATTCTGTCAGTTCTCAAACGTAAGCCTGCACTGAACATCTTATAAAGTTATCAGTCAGTTTATTTTTGAATAATAAAATATTTTAAATACTCTCCTGTGTGTGCTTCTCAATTTTACTTTGTACTACTGAACCTACTTGCAAAATGCAAGTAACTGTAGAGGTTAGGGCTGCATGATATGAACATAAAATGCGATAACTGATAAAATTGTTGGAAAACTGTGAAAAATAAAAGTGATGAAATACTAAAAGCTGCTTACATCAGAACTCCAAGCATTTGAGCTCGTTTGAAAGACATTAATTCAGACTTTGGAGCATTTTCCGCAAAAAAATCTGCAAAGAATCCGCCTGTGACAAGTTTTGCAAAGCGGAGAAGGAGTGGAGAAGATCTTTATGGGTGGGAAGTTCAACACCATGTCATGCATCGCTCTAAACAGACTAATGAAACTAGCACTTCTGTCTGGAGGAGAAAGACAGGGAGAAAAATCCAGGAGGTTTCATTTTTTCTACTCGGCCCATGTGACCATCAGCAACATTTGCATTTGTCTTGAACACCAACAACTAGTGAGAAAAGGGGCACTAAAGTAAACAACTCACCAGGCTACAGTGGTGAGTGGAACTCATGGTCTGTTTCTCAAAGTCCTTTAGCAAACCTCAGTGATAGCAATGTAGAGGATGGTACATATACCAGAGAATTAATACTTATCTCCAAACTGAATATTCTTAAATCATGAATGTGAGCAAAACTGTCCTGCTGTACATCCCCGCGTTCACTCCCCTCGTGTTCAGCTGTACCCGCCCTCTTTTTTGATTGGTTACCTCATAAAAAGCGACACCAGGAGCAGAGCTTATTGGTTTAAGCTGAACATTTTTCAACTTGAAAATTACTGAAAATAAGCACAGTGAATCTGGCATTTTGGGCAGAATATGCTTCGCTGTCTGAACGCAGCCTAACAGTACATTCACATTAGGAGGCAACAAGCCGCTGATATTGCCTCAACTTTGTCTCTCGTGGGTGTGTTCGAGGCTGCTCTGGTTCTCATGGCTGGGTGTGTACACTGTTGAGCTGTTTGTTTAAAATGTGAACTGTTATAAGTTAGATGAACTGTTATGATTTTACAAGTTTATACATTTTCCTTCCATTTTTTGCATGATACTATTGAGAACGGGAACAAAATGCCAGTATACAGATTTGTTTGAGCTAACCACTTAAATAGTCACATCACTGCATGTTTAATCCTATCTTTAGGAGATCGCAAGCTCGATCCCTGATGATGCCACAGCCATTTGTGGCCGGCAGGGAGTTCAAGAGAGCACAGTTGTCCTTGCTGGGTGGGGAGGATGGCCCCCTCGTCTCCCCCATCACCCAGAGCGATGCTAGGGAATGCAGGCATCTGTGGTGGCTCCCACAGCGCATTCGGCTGTCCAATGACGTTGCATTAGCGGCAGTCTGAAAAGATGTGATGGTGCTTCACAGGACTCGGAGGAAGCCTGTGTTAGCCTTCACCCTCCTAGCTCTGGTGGTATCTTGTGATTGGGGGAGTCCTAACTAGTAGGTGGAATTGGAAATAAACTAAATTAAACCCCCCAAAAAAATATACGAAGAAAATTTCCACTCGTCGTTTGTCACTCTTCTGCCAGGTCGCTTGCCACTAAATTGCGGCTACAAATCGCGTACTCACACATGAAATGACCGGACGCTTGACGCTAGTGTGAACGTACAGTAAGGCTCAACAAGGGCATGCAGTGTCACTGATGTGAAGTGCTGCAATTATAAAACTTCAAAAGCGAATTTACTTCTAACAGCGCCCCCTTATGGAGAATTTGTAGCTTGTGAGATGTGAGTGAGCTCCATGAAGTGCTTCAGTCTGAAAACAGTCAGAATTCCCTGAACAGCTTCTTATTTTTTGTGTATGCTGTGAGGCTACAAATGCAAATTAATATGTATATTTTTCAATAAAGAAAATGTTTATATCAAATTCTTTCAAAAGCTCCTTATGATGATGCAGATTTGTTGTGAGAGTGGCCATGTATGTCAGGTACGCCACTGATGTCTATGCATTTTACACACTGAGAGTGAGAACAGTCGTCACGTTTTAAGCATTTTTACAGGCCAGGAGTTCAGAATAAAGCAGTTTATGTAGCTGTGAATGTGTCTTGTAATCGGATATTTAGCCAAACGGTTAGGGGCTTAAGCTCAGTGCAGGGAATCAACTACAAAGCTCGCTCCAATCTGCTCTGTCAATGCAGCCTGTGATGTTTATCGCAATAATGTCACAAAAATACAATTTATCATGCAGCTCTAATAGAAAAAAGTGCTTTAAATCAGAAGGTGAAGTGCATAAAAAGCTGAACTTTGGTGAGTCTAATGTATTTGCTGAGTCTCAGTGCTGTGAGTGGATTAGATACATACGCTGAGAAGTGGACGAGCGCTGCTGGCCGAATGTGGATTCACTTTACACATGGCCTGATAATCATACAGAGAAATCCTGTGGAAACAAACACATACGGATCATTCACCAGTTCAGCTGAAGGTCTGTGACCGGACACAGTACCTTATAGGTTTACTATACAGGTGTACAGTTACAGACTGTAACCCACCTGTTGACAACCCCTCTATTCCACTCATCCTTGGTTAGTTTCTGAACACAGGGCTGCTGTTGTCCAGGTATTACATGGGTGGTGCTCCATTCTCAGCATACCAAAGACACTAACATGGTAGTTTGTGTGGTGATCAGCAGTGTTGATGGAGTTTTTACACACGTCCGTGTTACTGCTAGGTTGAGAGTGGACCACCACCAAAAATGTCCAGTCTAGAGTGGCTCTGTGGCCAGAAAGTGATAATTGATGAAGGACTAGAGGATGTCTGGCACAACGTCTGCACAGCAGCAGCCTCTAATGCCGCTTTTACACGCTGACAGTAAAGGGTTGACAGCAAGCCAGACATTCCATTGTTTTCAATGGAGATGCATTGTAAAATTGTGCCGCCACTGTCACCATGGCAACAATTTCATGTTTGCATGCCATTGTCGGTCATGTACTGCTGTGAGGCATTTAATTTTTTTTTTCCCAATGCCTACATGCAAACACAGCAAAACTGGACACCAGAAAGTTGGGTGTTTCTAATAAAAAGGACAGATGTACAACACGGACATACAAGCTTGCTGTTTCTAATAAAGCAGCCAGACATATAAGGTTGGGGTTTCTAATAAAGTGGCCAGACATACAACATGGGCATACAAGGCTGGGGTTTCTATTAAAGTGGCCAGACATACAACACAGACACACAAGGTGAATGTTTCTAATAAAGCAGCCAGACAGATAATACAGACATACAAGGTTGCTGTTTCTAATAAAGTGGCCAGACATACAACACAAGCATAGAAGGCTGGGGTTTTTATTAAAGTGGCCAGAGATACAACACAGACACCCAAGGTGGATGTTTCTAATAAACTGGCCAGACATACAAGGTTGAAGTTTCTAATAAAGTGGCCAGACATACAAGGTTGAAGTTTCTAATAAAGTGGCCAGACATACAACACAAACATACAAGGCTGGGGTTTCTCTTAAAGCGGCCAGACATACAACACAAATTTAAAAGGCTGGTGTTTCTAATACACAGGCCAGACATACAAGGTTGGTGATTCTGATAAAGTGGCCAGTCAAATATCAGACATCTGATATAAGGGTTTCAATTAAACTGGCCAGACATACAACACAGACAAGGCTGGGGTTTCTCTTAAAGTGGCCAGACTTACAAGTGGCCAAACATACGACACAGACATAATAGGTTAGTGTTTCTAATAAAGTGGCCAGAGATACAAGGTTGGGGTTTCTAATAAAGTAGCCAGACATATATCAGACATCTGATGTAGGGGTTTCTATTAAACTGGCCAGACATATTACACTTACATACAAGGTTGCCGTTTCTAATAAAGTGGCCGGACATACAAGATTGGGGTTTCTGTTAACCCCTGAAAATCCCAGGCTGTTTACATACTAAAGCTTATTATTCAGTAACTACAGGCACTTCAGGGCTACCTGGTTGTGCTATTCTTATGTTATAGAAGTGTGTAATAAGGGGTTACAGTAGCTGGTGAGGATATACTGCCATACCTTTTAAACATGCCCATTCGCAGCAGCTGAGACATCACCGACCCATCAATTTCGCCAAAAAATCTGCCAACCTGCAAAAAAAGAGCACACAAATCCTTTAGTAATCTAACATGGAGATTAATTTAGCTTTATTAGTTTGACGCTACAACGTTTCCCCCTGCTGGGCTGACCTGAGGGAACCGCGGCCCAGTTAGCTTACAGCTGTATGACTACTGCAGTTTGAATGCTTTAGCAGCGGCAAAGTTGCCTGCACTTTTTTGACGAAATGGAAAAGTTGAAATGGCTGGTTTCAGTCGAGCTGTCGCTGCTCACAGAAGCTGCACAGCAGCACACACAAGTGAGTAAATTATTCAGCTCACCCAGCATTCCCTCCCTTCATACTGCACCGCGCCATGACACACTACTCTAACTCACTCTCTCTCCGTTATCCTGCGCTTCCTCTCTCGCCCCTCCTTTCTCTCATCAGTCTTCTTTCCCCTGCTCTTCTACTTCTTCTCCTTTCTACTTTCTGTCTTGCTCTTTCTTTGCCCTCTCTTCTGTCTTATCACCCACAAACACTGCGGCAGTCACGCAGAGCAGCACAAATGCATTAATGCATTTCTAAAGCATGCTTTAAGCAAAAAACCCTCAGCAAGGACTGTTTTACTGATGCTTTTCAGAGTTTGCAACCTATTTCCTGTTAAAGTACAACCACTGCTGCTCCAGTTGGGATGAAATATTTACTAGACATTGTGATGCAGCTAGACCACCATCCGACCAGTATGGCAAAAGTACGTGGACACCTGACCATCACACCTATATGCTTGTTGGAAATCCCATTTCAAAACCGTGGGCATTGATATAGAGTTGTCCCCCCGTCTGCAATTATAACAGCCTCCACTCTGCTGGGAAGGCTTTCCACAAGATGCTGGAGTGTGTCTGAGGGAATCTGTGCCCATTCCACTGCCAGTGTTTGTCTATGGAGACCGCACGGCTGATGCTTGATTTTATACGCCTGTTAGCAGTGTGAGAAATACCCCCTGGTATTTGTGGGGTCCCATGTTGTCTGGCTACTCCAGTGCTGACTGGCTGCTAACTCACTCACCATAGTGGCGCTGACGCTGTAGAGTCTCTGTTCTAGTGTGGTTCTGCGCTCTTCCTCACATTAACCGAGATACTTATCTCCTCTCTGATACTCATCTCCTCTTCTGTCTTCAGTTTGAGGAAGGAGTAACAGTCACTCTTTACAGCAAATCCGTGAGTGAGTTTTCAGATTTGCAAATACTCCATGGCATTTTGTACAGTTTTCAGAGGTCTCTCGGGCATAGTTATGCTATAAAAGACCAACTGGGAGAACCAGTTTGCAACAGCCCCAGCGCCAATACCAAAGACAGACATCATTTTGTGAATGAAGCAGGTTAACGATAACCGTTTGCATTTGACCAACTGTTTTTTCCCTAATACTTCCCAATATTCTTCTTTACCTTCATATTTCATAAGCTACATTCTAAAGGTGGGGGTCGTATGGGAGCTGTAACTGTCTTCTTTCCAGTCAAACAGATGGGTGATGTCATTTTAAACCCTTATAATAAAAGAAGCTGAACTCACAATTTTTTTTCTACTGAAAGTCGACCCATTTTTCACAAATCTGGGCTATAAACTATAAACAGATGGCGTCTCTTCAGTGATCTGCTCTGTAAACGTTATTTTTATAAAATAATACAAAGAGCGTCTAAGATTTTTGGCTTTCAGCAGTAAATTAAGTAAGCATATAGAAATGTATGTATGATCATAAAACATATGTTCTGTTAATTTGAGGGGAGTTTTTACAAAAAACTAAATAAAATAAAAAAATACATCTATTTCATGCAGTTACTGAATAATTTGCCTTACGATTTGGTCATGTAAATTCAGATGGAACAACCAAAACATACCCTGGTCAACAAAAAAAATAAATAAATAAAAATCAAATGGAAAAAAAGCAAATCATTTTACATGATGTCATTGGTCATGTCACTTATACACGGCTTATAATTTCAGCACCTTTAACATAAAACAGCCTCCCTGTATGGTGACTTCGACTGACGAGTGCAGATGATTTTGCATTACTGTACATTTGCAGTGAGCAGGCTGCAACTTCTCTACAGCCCGCAGTCTCAACACCTCCACTCACACATGCTCCTGTATTACCTTACAGCACTCACACATGCACACATTTCTGAGATGGTGCAAGGCCACACACCTCATTCCTTTCTTTGGAGATGACGATGAAGCCGTTGCTGTCAATGACGTAACAGTTGAGGTCCTAATAAGGGAGAGAGAGCAAGAGAGAGACAGAGAGAGAGAGAGAATCCTGTTATCTCCTGTTTATCTTCATTGTGTCTTTATGAACAACTTGGTAGAACATTTTTCACAGAGGTTTACAGTTATGGTTGTGCTGTATAAGGATAAGTTATACTGCTGTATCTAACAATGATGGTGGTATTTAAAAATATATATAAAACAATATTTCAAAGATATGAAATGTCAAATTTCTAATCCACATCTGAATCACTAAATAAACTCATTTAACCGTTATAGATTTTAAAGCAGGAGTGTCCAATCTTATCTACAAATGGCCAGTGTGGTTGCAGGTTATCATTCCAACACAGCAGGAGCTCAAATGATCAGTTGCTGAAGACGGAGAACAACTGATTAAACAAGCACATCTGCAGTCACACGGCCCTTTGCGGATGAGACTGGACACCACTGTTTTAGAGGGTCACTGACTGGGGGTGTGGGAGCTCACCAATAGATGGCGCTGATAGAAAGAGGGGAAAAATCAGAGGCAGGAAAAACCTCAGAAAAACTAAGCATGATAGCGGCTCAGGGACAGCTTAGACTTCCACTAACCGCAGAACGTATTTGATTTCACTCTAAACGCCGTAACACTGAACATGTCATGAATAAACAACATTAAAATGTGAAATATTTAGACGTTTTTGGGACGTGATGCAATTTTTTAGAATTGTGCTGTGTTGCTCTCCTTGCAAATAAGAAAAAACAAACATCCAGACACCTGTCAAAAAGATATCCTTTGTTTGTCATGAAACAGGTGAACTATTATACTATTATACTGCTTTTGGAAAAGTGAAAGGAGAAGGGAGAGTTTCTCCGCCTCATTCAGGAGCTGAAACGTTGCTGCTTTTAAGAGATGCAGTTCCACACGAGACGAAGCACAAAACAGGCCGAATGTCTTCAAGTGCAAGTAAGATCTCCTTCACTCCTCATAGTACGACAAAACAACGACACTGGGCCATTTTTGGAAAAGTGAAAGGAGCACAGAGAGATTTATCACGTCATTCAGCGACTGAAACTTTGAGCTCATCCACACATAACTTGGATGTTCATTGCCCCGTTTGAGCTGCTTTTGGAGAGACTCTGATGTAATGTTTGCAAAAAAAGTTCCAGCTGGAATAGAATATGTTCTGTGGTGAGCAGAGCTGTTATCATCCTAGCTGAGTTTACATTTACATTTTGGCAGACGCTCCTATTCAGATTGGCTTACAATTTGATCATTTTTACAAAGGAAGGCCAAAGCAGTATGTTTACATGCACTCAATAATCCGATCAGAATAGGATTTTTGTATTTAATTACTGATTATTCAAATGGTCACATAAACAGCACACTCCATTTTCTTAGACTGGAGTAAGGTCTAGAAATCCGATTAGGAAATCCGATAAGGAGAGCTGGATTTTAGCCCAGTAATCAGATTACTCAGTGCATGTAAACTCTTACCAAGCAGCGTCACAGTGAAATGCAGCAGAACACTTTTGGAGCAACGCTGAAACCAAATACATGCTTGATGAAATTAAGAATTAAAATATTTTATTTACGTCTCATCTTCTTTTGTGAGATTATTGGCTGGTTGCAAAGCAAAAATCCGATTACTGTCTGACTCACATAGGCCCGGAGTTTTCCCATTATCTGATTACCCAAGTGCATGTAAACGCATTGATTGGATTACTGACAAAATCTGGTTTTCTGCAGTTATCAGATTATTAAGTGCTTGTAAACGCACTAACTGTTAGGAGTCTTGCCCAAGGACTCTCAATGGTATAGCAAAGGGTGCTTGCCCAGGTGGGCGATCAAACCCTGGTCTACAGTGCGCCAGGCAGAGGTGTTACTCACTGCACTATACCAAACACACTGTCCCCAAATAAGTTAATGCTAACCAGCTCCTCTCTCCTTAGCATTTGTTAGATGGTTTGACATTTATTGAATGAAGGTTTGATAACTGTGCACTTTGTTCACTCATTTGGAGACTACAGCAAACTACACTTACTGATTTTTTTCTTATCTTGTAGTAACACAGGCTGAGTCTTTATAGATGCTTTTACACAACTTACCTTGGTATTAAAACTATATACAGTAGAGTTAAAGGAGCAGCTCTTACCATATTGTTAGTACAGCTCAGTGGACACAGGCCATCTACTCCTGCACACTGAATGAGGTGTGTGAGAGAGAAAGAGAGAGAGAAGGTTTAGAACATATAACAACCTGTGCATTTCTAAGAAACATGGACAAGAATAAACCGATTAGTCATAACATTCTGACCACCTCCTTGTTTCTACGCTCATTGTCCATTTTATCAGCTCCACTTACTATATAGGTGCACTTTGTAGTTCTACAGTTACAGACTGTAGTCCATCTGTTTCTCTGATACTTTGTTAGCCCCCTTTTACCCTGTTCTTCAGTGGTCAGGACCCCCATGGACCCTCACAGAGCAGGTACTATCTGGGTGGTGGATCATTCTCAGCACTGCAGTAACACTGACATGGTGGTGGTGGTGCGTTAGTGTGTTGTGCTGGTGCGAGTGGATCAGACACAGCAGTGCTGCTGGAGTTTTTAAACACTGTGTCCACTCACTGTCCACTCTATTAGACACTCCTACCTTGTTGGTCCACCTTGTAGATGTAAAGTCAGAGACGATAGCTCATCTGCTGCTGCACAGTTTGTGTTGGTCATCCTCTAGTCCTTCATCAGTGGTCACAGGACGCTGCCCACAGGACGCTGTTGGCTGGATATTTTTGGTTGGTGGACTATTCTCAGTCCAGCAGCGACACTGAGGTGTTTAAAACTCCAGCAGCACTGCTGTGTCTGATCCACTCGCACTAGCACAACACACACTAACACACCACCACTACATCAGTGCTGAGAATGATGCACTACCCAAATAGTACCTGCTCTGTGAGGGTCCATGGGGGTCCTGAGTGGAGCTGATAAAATGGACAATGAGTGTAGAAACAAGGAGGTGGTCAGAACGTTATGCCTGATCGGTTTACATCAAAATCTATTTTGATACAAAATTTCTCCAAAACAACAACAACAAGTGTACTGAACTAAAATGCAGCATAGGTCAATATGGCTAAAACATACAACCGATACTGCTGTATGACATCAGTACCAGAATACTATATTACATGATGAATCACCCAGCACTAATTCCACATTCTCACACAGACTCAGTCCAGGAATTCACTGATGGCTTATACCTCAGAGTTTACAGCTATATACTTTACACGCTTTACATTTGTTTGATATGCTGCGAGTGTATGTGTCAGTAATCTAATGAGATTACCCGTCTCATGGATTCTATCAACACATACTTGTTGAGCAGCTATGAGTCAGGCTGGCTTCTGAGTCAACAAGCAACGCTGAATGCTATTGTGATGACATTATTTTCCAGATGGGAAATAATAGCGTTCACTTACATCTGTATCGTTGGGCTGTGTCCAATGCGGCAGGAATGAATGGAGGAGAGAGTGGGAGAAAGATGAATGGGTTAGCAAACAAATTTACTTTGATTTATGTGCTAATATGACCAACCAAAACCATCAAAATCCCCCGTTACTCAATTAAACTGCTGCATTTGTCAGACTGTGTGAGGCTGTGTGGGCACTAGTCCCTTTGTGTTCTGATAATGAGTATTTCTGGCCGTTTGTGATGAATTATGTTATTAGTTCGCCTCCAGCTGTGTCCTACCGATGCAGTGCCACTTATGCACTCGTTCCTTCCTTGGCCAGCTGGAGATATGATGCCACGCTGCCGTTATCACCATCAAATCCATCACTGCTCTACTAATGTCCTTCACTACTCAGACAGACATGCAGCGCTCACCACTGTAAACTAACCATCTAAATCCAGGCCTATTCTACATGACTAGGGGATGTGCACGGGTGCTCGAGTACTCGGTTAACTATTTGAAAGGCCAGTTTCTGAATAATGAAATCGCTATTCAGGTGCTTCTTTTCATTTCATTCTGTGTTTCATCATCCAAAGATGGAGAAAATATACACACAACAACTCAATGCAACACCAACTTTATGCTCAGAACTGTAAAAGGTGAAGGTTTTGCTCATATCTGCAAGTAAGTATGTATATTATTCTGTGCTACAATAAAACATGAGTGCTTTAACATGGGTGCATTGCCAAGGATGCATTGTTAAGAATGTGCACTGCAAAAAATGTTATTGTCAAGTAAAATTATCTCAAATACAATCAAGAAATCCAATATTTCTCCTGCTGAGATTGTTGTAAGCTTAATTTAAAATAATTTTCCGTATTTCTGGACATTTTCTAGTCATTTTAGGTCATTTTATCATGTAAAAGTATCTCACTATACTGGCAGATCATTTGGCTTGTTTTAGGAAATGTGCTTGAAACCAGAAAAACGATCTGCCAGAATAGTGAGATAATTTTATTTGATAAAAATACCTAAAACAGGTAAGTAATTTCTGGAAATAAGCTAGATAATCTTATAAACCATCTCAAAATGGTTGTGCACTTATTATTATTTTATTAAAGCTAATAAAATATTAGATATATTAACTAGACTTAAGATCATTTCACCTGATAAGATACTATTTTTTGCAGTGTGACAAAGAAGGCAGTGGCTTTCGCAGCCAAGTAAGCTAAGCTCATGTTCCAGTAACAGTTAAAATACATATTAGCTGTAGTTTTAGCTCATTCGCTCCTCCGAGGCTCTATTATGTTACGCATGTGCCTTGAATTTCTTTAAAAATCTACAAAGTATTAATCAACGTAAATGCTTAACCTTCAGAAAATGTTATTCTTCCACCTCAGGCTGTCAATTCAGACTATATGAGCTGTTTTCACCATAAATGACTGAATAACAGGGCTGAACATAGAGATCATATTTCCCATTAAGCTGATATTAATGCAGTAAAAACATAAAGTATGCAACATGGAGCACAAGGGAAAGTCGAAAAATTGTTTTAATCAAAATGTTTTCATCGAAATCTGTGTTTCAAGCCATTTGCATTTCATTTTCTTTTACAATTGTTAAAACAGGGCTGCTAATTTACATAAAACAAGCAGCATTCAGCAGCAGTTAGTTTGACAGGGTGCACATGTTGCATGCTAGCTACTAATAATTATATAGTTTATACAAATTAAAAAATAAATATATATGCTATAACTTTGGCAACAGGCTTGAATTATTAAGTTTTGCTCATGCAGCCAAATCAGTGTTCTGTGTGTAAACTGAGAAAATAGAAAACATTCTGGAGAAAACAACAAGATGCTGTAAATTCCTATATACAACATAATAAACGGAACGTTCCGTTTTTATGAGGGGGAACAGGTTTGGGTAACAGGGTTGCTCATAAAATGTGGGACACATTAAATGACTTAAGCTGTGTCCCAAAATTATTCTTTTAACATTAAACTGCTCTTTTTGCTCATGGACCCTCACAGAGCAGGTACTATTTGGGTGGTGGGTCATTCTCAGCACTGCAGTAACACTGATGTGGTGGTGGTGTGTTAGTGTGTGTTGTGCTGGTCTGAGTGGATCAGACACAGCAGTGCTGCTGGAGTTTTTAAACACCTCAGTGTCACTGCTGGACTGAGAATAGTCCATCAACCAAAAATATCCAGCCAACAGCGTCCTGTGGGCAGCGTCCTGTGACCACTGATGAAGGACTAGAGGATGACCAACACAAACTATGCTGACACACATGAGCTGCTGTCTCTGACTTTACATCTACAAGGTGGACCAACAAGGTAATAGAGTGGACAATAAGTGGAGCAGCTGTGTCAGTGTTACTGCAGTGCTGAGAATGATCCACCACCCAAATAGTACCTGCTCTGTGAGGGTCCATGGGGGTCCTGACCACTGAAGAACAGGGTAAAAGGGGGCTAACAAAGTATGCAGAGAAACAGATGGACTACAGTCTGTAATTGTAGAACTACAATGTGCTGATAAAATGGACAATGAGCACAAAAACAAGGAGGTGATCATAATGTTACACACACACACATATATTTATATATATATATATATATATATATATATATATATATATATATATATATATATGTATACGACCCCCATGTCCTGACACCACAGCTGGATAAAAACAACCTAACTGGATGTTGAGCTGTGAGGATAATAAATGATCCAGTGTGTGTTTGTGTGTGTGTGAGAGAGTAAGAGAGAGAGAGAGAGAGAGAGAGAGAGAGTAGAGGGCTGGAGTGGTTAATTTGGGCCTCAGGGTTTAAAGCAGGTTTAAATAAAGCTGGCAGCTGTCAGAGATGTGGCGGCTTATGTAAGGCAGCCTGAGACTGAATGGAGTGGAGCTGCATATTCACTCTCTAACAGACTGCTCCTCACTACTCCTCTGCTGTGCTGTGGCTTTGCACGTGTCAGAGACGCTATTCTCAAATCAGTAAATGACCATCAAAGAGCAAATAAAGGCCAACTCAAAGAAAGAGTATTAGGCACTATATATATGAGAGAGAGAGAGAGTGAGAGGGGTGGGGGCGGTAGTAATGGTCTTTAGTGTTGTGATCTTGCACCGACAACTGGTGCCACTATTTTCTTCCATGCTTAACATTTTTACTCTCCTGCTAGTGTAGCTACTCGGTGAGCAAAGGCATTCTTCACCAAAGGCCTGCGAAAAGGGGGAAAGAGTGAGTGTGTACATGTACACAAATATACACAGATGAAGCAAAAGATTATGATTATGATTATCACAGAAGCAAATATCGTCGATTATCTCAAAACAGCAGTGCATGTGAAGGTCTGGGACATATTAGAAGGTAAGCAAACAGTCGATTCTCACAGATGATTTGTTGGATGTGGGAGAAATGGGCAGGTGTGAAGACCTGAAAGACACTGGAGGCAAAGGGCCGAATCGTTATGGCCACATGACTGGATCGGAGTATCTCAGAAACAGAAAGGCTCATGG
Source organism: Colossoma macropomum (assembly GCF_904425465.1). NCBI lineage: Eukaryota > Metazoa > Chordata > Actinopteri > Characiformes > Serrasalmidae > Colossoma > Colossoma macropomum. The sequence continues at coordinate 61,898,653 of NW_023494792.1, read as the reverse complement.
GATGCTCCTGGTCAGCAGTGGTGAGCACCTACCAACTGGAGGTCCAAAAAGGGATAAACCACAAACTGGAGACAGGGTTTTGGGCGCCTAAGGCTCACTGATGCATGAGGGCTATGAAAGCTCTCCCTTCTGGTCCGAACCGACAGGAGAGCTACTCTGACACAGGTCACAGAAATGCTTATTGATGGTTGCAGAAGGAAAGTGTCACAACACACAGTGCAGCACACCCTGCTGCGTATGGGGCTGGGTAGCTGTAGACCAGCCAGAGTGCCCATGTTGACCCATGTCCACCGTCAAAAGCTTCCAAAATGAGCAAGCAAGCATTGGAACTGGAGCTTGGAGCGATGGAAGAAGGTCGCCTGAACATCTGTGGGATGTGTTGAAACGCAATTCACAAGACTTAAAGGATCTGCTGCAGACGTCTCGGTCTTGTAGAGTCCATGCCTTGGTGGGCTGAAACTGTTTTGGTGCCACACAATGATTGGTCATAATGCTTTGGGTCACTGTGTATAAGTGTGGGCAATATGATAAAATGTTATCATTATCATTATTAGCCTTTCTAGAACACTGAACAACTTCATGGATCATAAAACAGAAATTCAGACCAATTATAGTGAGCCTGTAAACAACAATGACCAAAGTAGGTCTATCTGTTCAGAAATACACTAATGTTAAAATAAACAGAAGCAGCATTAATACAAGTAGAGATTTTACACCTGTCAGTGTCTTCATTTAAGCACCTCTTCTCACAGCAGCCCAATATTACTTATCACCCAACACCTGCTTTGGCTAATCAATACTCCATTAAATTAAAGTCAGTGTGCTGCTGATGGAATTTAAGAAATCTGTGTGGCTGGAGTGCAGAGAGACGTCAGAAGCCAAAGCGCAGAGTAGCACTTGGATAGTCCTCTTTAGATGCTTTGTAGATACTTAATTTACTTTCAAGTAACATTCAACTAAATATCTACTAAATTGACCATAAGGCCCAAAACATACTTCACAAAAGGACGCAAATGCAAATAACAGCGCTCGTTCAACGCACTGCAAACTCTCAGTCCTGCAGTACAAACTCACTGTGCGTTATTACGTTGCTGTGGCGGTTAAAACACTCAGTACTGAAGGGGGCGATAGAGTACAGATCAGAGAGGGATCTACTGTTATTCCAGTAGCCTCAACGGCTAAATGTGGGCAGTAGAGGAGAGTGAGCTGCTTTACCTCTTCTCTTGAAATGTAAATACGATAATGTATGATATTTTTATGTTTATGTAAGCCGTCTTTGCGTGAGACTCAACTGCTCGTCTGCTATGGCAGTTGAGAAAGCACGCTGGCGGTGCGAGACCGCTTGGTCATGCTTGGCTGTCGTTATAGTGCCCCCTGCTGTAACGCTCAGATTGCAGCTTCCGTTTGCGTCGTGTTATAAAATGCGTCGTGAAACATTTTTCAATGCAACTACGCGCAAAACGCCGTCTGCGTAGCTCGAAGCGTCTGCGTTTGTGTCCTTGCGTGAAATATGTTTCGGTCCTAATTTTCTTTAACTCTAAACCTGGCTTTAATCCTAGCCCTAACTTTAACCTCAACCTAAGACCTAAACCCAACCCTCACCCTGGTCCTAGCCCAAACCTTGGTCCAAATCCTAACCCTAACCCCTCACTGTTTAGAATCAACAGAGTTTCAACAGATAGTTTGTTAACAATGTGAACATCTGTAGAGAATCTATAGGGGACTACAGTGGACTATCCAAATAAAGTGAGACCAAGTTCTGTTCTTATAACCAGCTCAAAAGATATCAACTACTTTTCTGGAAACTAGACTTGTGTTAATTATAACTGTATTTATGTTTATTTGTATTTATTCTAATGATAGATGGTGTTCCTCCTGGAAGAAGCACACGTATGGTTGAGATAAAAGCTTAGGTGCCTAAAACTTTTGCACAGTACTGCAAATGACAAACACTTTATTAAAGATCTCTATAATCTGCCCTGAGGACAAGCATCCAGGAGTAGATACTGACTACTGATTGGTGCTCCTGGCTACATCATTTCACATTTTGGCCAATAAAAATGCAGAGCCTCTTGCCTGAGTGGGCACCTGCTTTGGAGATTTGGCGACCAGGACCCTTTCTGTGTGGAGTTTGCCTGTTCTCCCCGTGTCTGCATGGGTTTCCTCCAGGTACTCCAGTTTCCTCCCACAGTCCAAAGATTGGACTTGCTAAATTGCCCCTAGGTGTGAATGTGTATGTATGTCTGTCTGCCTTGCGATGGACTGGCGACCTGTCCAGGGTGTATCCTGCCTTCCGCCCAACGACAGCTGGGATAGGCTCCAGCACCCCACCGCAACCCAGAAGGATAAGCTATTAGTTAAATGTGTACTCAATTACTAAGTACTTAATTGGTAACTAATGCTTATTGATTACTTTATTAATAAATAAATAATGAGTATCTAATGACATATTAGCAGATAATTCTTAAATATTTGCGACCCTCAATGTAAAGTGTTACCAATGAACCTAATAACACAGCGTAGATCAGATGATATCAGAACGGCCCAGTTCAGCAGGGGGACGGTCACCACAACAGCAATTTTCCTAATAATATACAATTTCAAGACATACTACTTTATCAATACCTGACTGCCGTTTGGTACTAAAGCATGCCTGTTGATTGTAAATGCAACATATACATGGTAAATAAGTTGCTATTATTCTGGCTACAAATTTCTAAATTTTGGCCGAGTTAGATTCAGTGGGTTGGTACCCTGTGAACATTTTTACATCTCTCGACCTCTGCTTCTGCTTCCCCTTCTCTTTGTTCACAGAGGTCTTCTAGCAGTCTTCAGAGGTTTGTCTGTTAACCAGCAGTTAATTCCTCAAGCATAAACAAAGTGAACCTGAGGCCAACAATTACAAACGTTCTTATACTCTGAATACAGTGCTGTGGTGTACAGTGTTCTGTTCATTAAAAAACCCCATTGGACCAAATGGTGACCATGACATCAGTGCATTGAGACTGATGACATATGGCACCCGCCAGAGCAAGCCATCAGTCAGAGTCAGGATCCAATGACACAAAAGTGGTGACACTTGCTGACACTTAGCTGTGGTGCGAAACATGCCAGAAACAATGCCAAATTCATTCATAATAGATAATAAATAATAAATGCAACATAAATACATATAATATTAAACAGTGCTTATGTTAGGATTAGTAGGAGTTATGGTATGGCCTGAATTTTAGAAGGTTCAGTGACACTTTGCAGGACTGTATGTCAATTTTTGGAGCATGTAGCACTGTTGTTATAAAACATGCAATTGTAGCACTAAGGCCCAGTCCCATTTCTTCTTTTTACCCCTACCCCTTGTTTTCGAGTGTCACCCTAACCCCTTGGAACTGAGTTACAGGGTAGTGGTTGAAGTCTTCCCTCTGAAATGGACTCTCAAATAAAAAGAGCATCACTTCATTAACAGCTACCAGCGCTGCTCTGTAGGAGACCCTGCCAGTCTGCAGTGACAGCAGAGGAGGGTAAAGTTCAGCTCCTCACTGCTGGGCTTTAGTTACATTTAGGGCATCATATGATCTTCAAAGAGGGGGGCAATTATTTATTATCGCCCACCCCTAATTCTTCAGTGATATGAAGCTGAAGTCAGATATTCACCAGCTTCTTGTTCGAATTTTCCCGTTCCACCTTAAATGGAGCAGCAGTTACATTCTGGAGTTCAGGCGTCAGAACTGCTGGACTATTTAAGGTGGATTGGGAAAGTTAGCTAGCTAGCTACTGAGACATAGCATGCTATTAGCGGTTTTTTATGCTTGTGAAGAAAATAACCATAATACTTTGAAATGACATTAAACTAAGATAAAACAATGATTACTGTAATTTTTCAACAGAGAAAATTCTCACATTTGTGTGTTTCTTTGGTCTCTTGTTCTCCATCTTGCTGGTTTTTCTTTTTTTCTCATAACTCTCTGTTTGGAGTGTCTGAAAAACCTCCGTTTGGAGGGTCATGTAGCCCCAACACTTCACCCTCCCCCTCTATCTCAACAAGAATCGGGACACCCTACCCCTAGACGTGAACACGCAAAACAGAGGGCTAAGGGCTCAGTGGTAGGGGCGAGGGGTGAAATGTGATTGGGCCTGCGACTCAAGTCAATAAGTGAAATAAATTATCAGATAGGTTTGTATTTTAATGCTCATTTAGGTAAATAAACAGTTCATAATTCATTTTCTCCACAATAACTCAGTTTACTATTAGCAGTCAAGAAGTGTTTTTCTGCATCTCTGAGTGCGAGAAAACCCACACCAGCAGTTATGCATGTATGGCTGAAGTCATAAATGTGAAAATAGGAAACTGAACAGTTTAGATTCACTGTAATTTAATATGTGATTTTTAATTTAACCAGTTTATTCTAAAAAAACAGCATAAATATAATACATAGGCTAGCAAAGGCAGCAGGAGGCGCCTTAGCTTTCGAATCCTGAGACACGTTTAGAGGATTTATACTTTTCAACAGGCAAACTGTAAAATCCCAAATCATGGTTGCCTTTAAAATTGACATTGACTGCAAAAGTTAACTAAGCATGCTGCATCATTCCTGTAACATCGTCCCCAAAAACAGGAGTCTCCTTTTCCAAGTGGTCCTTTGGAAATTGTAATGAGCCTAAATCAGTTTTAAATGTGGATACAACAGCGACTAACACAAGAACATGTGCTATTGCAGGTGCTACCTGAGCTGTGACGGCCCAAAACCTCTTCTCCAACATCTCCAGAGACATCTGCACTCCAACAGCTATGTTTAAAGAAAGAAAGAAAGAAAGATAGCAACTGAGTCTCATGGGTTACTCTTATTTAATTAAGTTTCAATAAGTAAAACATTACCTTGATCATCAAACGATTAAAATAATTAATGACGATCGTAATTGTCTTATTAATTCAAATTTGACTCTAAGAAAAATTTTCTCCATTTTAAAAGCAGTGCAGTTTGTTATACCTGTATAAGTTGACAAAATAAGCTTCATCAGAATGTATTTATTATTTTCAGCAAATCAATAACATTATTTTCACTGTGTAAATGCAGAGCATGAACATTAAAAACACATGAACACTGGGTGGACATGAAAATGAGGTGAACGCGATTTCCAAAACTAGGAGATGGAAAATGGAGCCACTGTTCCTCTCACTGGACAGTGAGGAACAGTGGCTTCTTATTCCATCTCCTAGTAAGTATTCATTTATCTAGCATGTCTACAAACAACTGACGTTACGCCAAAGTGCTTCACACAGTTGAAAGATTAAAAGGAAAATAGTTAAAGTTAAAATAGTTAAAACAGAAGAAAAACAACAGACAACGTTAAAACCAAGGAAGAGGTTAGAGAAATGAAGACTAAAAGCAAGGAGGAAGGGAAACACTAACCATACAACTCTCACATCACCTGTTTTCCAAAACCATAAGACATAAAAACGTTTTGAGCTCCGACTTGAAGGCCTGGAAGGAAGGCACATGTCTGATCTTGATGTGGAGGTTGAATCAGGGCAACTGAAAGAGCTCAGTCACCCATTAGCTTCTGTGAATGGGGAACCCTGATGAGAAGCTGACCTGAAGATCTCAGGGCTCTCGACAGCAAATAAGATGAAACAAGTCTGATATGTAAATTGGGTCCAGCTGTTTGAGTGTTTTTAAAACACATAAAACCCTAAACTGGATTCCAAATTGAACTGGAAGCCAATAAAGGGATGATAGACTATAAACTGGTGTAAAATGTTCAAGCTTCTTTGAGCTGCAGCATTTTAGACCCGTTGTAGTCGTGCTAATAAGTGACTGACTCCAAGAAGTGATGAGCTCAAGCAGCCGTAACAAGACGAGATGAAAACATGAATCACCCTCTTTAGATCATTGAGATTCAAACATGGTTTGTCTTGTGAGGGGCTTCTGACCACTGTGGAGATGTGTTTATCATACTCAAGGTCTGGGCCAAGGTCACTCCAAGGTTTTACATTAGACTCCATAATAATAACAGTTCCTAACTACATAATCTCATCATGAACTCCAGATAAGAAAACAGCATCACACAAACATCCTAACTAGACTAAACCTCCTAAATCCTGTCCTAACTTTAGGATGAACCCCAACAGGGTCCTCACTTCTGTTTAAGGTCCGTTTCTATGGTTTTTAGGCAGCTGTGTCAGCAGCATAGTTCACTACCAGCATAATGAGCTCCATTTATCTCTACTGTAAAACGCTGCTTTCACTGTGAGATGATTTTCTTTTCTAACTCTGCGTTTTAAAGATCTCAGACGCTGCAGACTCGATCTCCACCGCCCCTCTGATCACCTTCGTGTGTTCATGTTGATGATGAAATATTACAGTGATGGTGGTGAATAATGAGGAGACGGAGCTGAACGTGTGTCTGTTTATTAGGAGGAGTAACGTTAGCGCGCTCGGCTAAAGCGTTTGGGAAATGGAGACTGAAACTGGAGAGCGGCGACGCTTTGATAAACAGCAGGGGGCGCTCTCACAGTATTCACAACTTACAGTTTATCACACTTCAGTTCTGTGTGGGCTTCTTTACATCAGCAACAGCAGCTGTGACTCACATTTTTAACGTTATGGAAATATATGGTGCATGTGGTGTTGGGGAAGGAAGTGATTCAGTTCACTGCAGTGAAAATACAGCACAAACTTATAGACCTCGCAGCTACTGCAGACTTTGAAAATGTCAAAATAAAACATAAAATAAACATACAACCCTAAAACAAGCCTGCATAAGTCTTTACTATGTTTATATTGTTCGTTAAAAGCATTTTAATCTGTTTCAGGTAAGCAATCCTGAATCTGCAGCCCATTCAGATCCCCTAAGTGTAACAAAGTCTTTATACTGAACTATTAAACTCTCTCTCTTCTTCCCATTAAGACAGAATCCTATTTCTCCATGTATGAAGACGTCTCTGTAGACAGCTGTCAGAGAGCAGCTGAAATAAGAGATGTTTAAGGCCTAAGAAGAGAACATGGTTTAAAGCTGCACTTCCACGAGGGCCACAAGTCACATCCAATCAGCTTCACCGAGCCGTTCTCCCAGCATGCATCAGCGCTGAGAGATCCGCCCACTCCGAAGTGAGCTAAACATAGCTCCAAACACACAACGGGAGTCCCAGAGTCACAGCTAGACATGGCAAGAAAAAAACTGCAAGCTTAAGAGAGCAGGCAGGCCACATCTGGCAAACAATGTGCACCTCCACCCTCTGCCAAGCAGAACAGAGCGCTCAGATAGGGACAGGTTCACTTGGCAGGTAAAATACACTGTAATAAAAGACCACTGAAAGAAAACGTCAGCTATAGTCCTGATTTCAGCTGACAGCATTAGCATTACTGCTGCAGTGAAGCTCTCTCATTTGGGCCAAAAGGGTTATGAGTCGGCAATTTTCTGCTAGATAATCAAACACCTCTGATGAGGCAGGTGGGAAGCACTTGTATTAATAACCACTTAATTTTATAAGGCTAGTTTCTGCAGCCTGTCAGACTTGCTCCAGTTAGGTTCCCAGCGAAACTGCACCCAATCCGGACATCACAGTGGAAATTATAGGTCTGCAACTGTCCATTCAATTCAGTTTTCTTTGTGTAGCGCTGTCATGAATTGAGATATTGAGTAGATATTTCCACTATTCAAATATCCACCTTAACCCTCTGAGGTCTAAAGGTATTTTGCTAACACTTTGCTGTAGGGTACTGTTCATAAGACTACATGACACCTACATAAGCTTGTCATGACTTTTGGTATGTTTTAGCTATGTCGTAGCTATTGTTTTTACTTTTTACTTCTACTTTTTTACTTTTATACTTTTATCTCTTTACTCTATATCATTTTTTTATTCTTTCTATTTCTTTTATTAGTATTCTTTTTATTTATTTTATCATTGTCAATTTATTGTCAGATCTATTTCTATTATTTATTATTATATTTATTTATATTATTTTATTTATTTATTGTTATATTGTAATTTTAATGATTTATTGATTTAACAGTTTATCGGTACCTTCTTATTATTAAATTTTACTTTTATGATTTTTATGATTTAATTATAGCATTTGATTTTTTTTTTTTACTGTACAACTTCTAAGTCCCTGATTCCTGTATTACTCGGCTACATTGTAAATGAGGGTCTCCCTCAATGTATTCCGAGTTTAAATAAAGGTTGATTGATTGATTGATTGAAGACAACTGACATAACCCTACATAAATGTTTATTAATGCTTATTCCAACAGGCGTCATCTGTCATAAAGGCTACTTTGATTAAAATTGGCAAGTGTAACATTTATAGCGAATAATGTCTATTGGAATAAGCATTAATAAACACTTATGAAGGGTCATGTCAGTTACCATGACAAGCTTGGTGTAGGTGTCATGTAGCCTTATGAACTGCACCCTACAGTAAAGTGTTACCGGTGTTTTCTCGATTTTTTGCATCTCTTCTTAAATTCTCCTTTAAAGGAATCCAACGGTTCCACGCGGTGAGAGGCAGATGACGTGTATCTCAGCCCCTCTTCATAGGCTCATAACTCCGGATGTGAGTCTCGTATGATCTCGTGATAAGATGGAATGGAAAGGGCGACTCTACAGATTCAGGAAGTGTTTGAACTGGATTTCTGAGCTGGATCATCACAAAGATACACAAACAGATATAGAAATATCAAATCCTTTATTGTTTGATGCACTGTTGATGCACAAACTGAATAAAAATCTTCGAATGTTTCTTTACATGTCAAATAAACACAACAGCATTCAGAAATCTTGGTGTGCATTTGCTTTCTCACACATACGACTTGTGACAACTTAAACACTGAGAGTGTGAATCCTGCAGTACTTCAACTTAAAGCCTTATCTATCGCCAGATCTAGCTGTTTTAAAGGACACAGACATCTAGTCACTGTCAGAACAAAATAGTCATTTTTAGAAAAGATTGCTAAAATCTGTTTAGTTTGGGTTTTTGTGATATTGTGTCTCTTTCATCTGAATCGGTTGGTTTCACACTGTAGTGGCTAAAGTGCACCAAATTACATTTGTGAGTTTGTTTATAGGTCTGTACATTTGCAGGGATACAAGTGCTCACTATCTTGTCACCATCTGAGCCACAAAACTCTCACTTTGCATGAAAATAAAACGTTTAATGTCTGGGTGTGGGGCGGCACGGTGGCGCAGTGGGTAGCGCTATTGCCTCACAGCAAGAAGGACCTGGGTTAGATTCCTGGCCAGGTGACCAGGGTCATTTCTGTGTGGAGTTTGCATGTTCTCCCCAAGTCTGTGTGGGTTTCTGCCGGGTACTCCGGTTCCCTCCCGCGGTCCAAAAACATGCAGGCAGGCCGATTGGACATGCTGAATTGCCCCAAGTGTGAATGTGTGAGTGAATGTGTTTCTGTCTGTCTCCCCTGTGATGGACTGGCGACCCGTCCAGGGTGTATCCTGCCTTCCGCCCAATGACAGCTGGGATAGGCTCCAGCACCCCACCGCGACCCAGAAGGATAAGCGGTTTAGATGATGTACGTATGTATGTATGTGTCTGGGTGTGTCAAAGAAATAATAAATAAATAGAGATGCACCGATACTACTTTTTCCCTTCCAATACTGAAACATGATCCTTGAGTACTGATTCCTATCTAATCTAATTCATAAGTCCTGATATTTATACTTTCATTTATTTAACTTATTTATTTTTTTAATATTTTTAAACTTTAAAATAATAATTAAACATCATATATAGAGATATATCTGAAGTTATTTACCTCATACATGCGTGAGAAATTGCTTTGCGGTATCGCCCCCCCACCAAGTGCCAGTATTGGTATCGTACAACTCTAATCGATATCTGCTTCTTTATGATTGGTTTGTCACTTTTTTTTTATAATTAACATTTTATTTGCAAACACAATCAGGTTCGCAGATACATTTACCTTAGGACATATATAATCATGGTTAACAGCGGACATGATAGAGTAAAGGAGGAAGGGAAGAAAAAAAGGGAAGAAATTGACTATTTAGGACGGTGCCTCAAGGTAAGGTATTAACAACTGCCAAATTTGCCAGAACTTATACATTTGCTGATTTAAGTTGTAGGTCAGTTGCTCTAATGAAGGACTGTGGAACTTGGGACAACCAGAGATCATCAGATGGAACCTGAGGAGTTGAAGTAAAATACATTTCTTGGCCAAAGATACTAAAACAAAAAACAGGTGTTTTGTTTTAAAGTCAAGTACAGATTGCATATCAAAGTTTAACAGGAACAAAGCAGGAGAGGAGACTAGAAGATCCTTCAATATTTTTTCAGGTTCACGGTGGCTCCCCTTCCAGTAAAACTGTATCTTGTCACATGACCAAAAACAGTGCATATATGTACCTCTTTCCTGTTTACATTTGAAGATTTGAGTAATCTGAGGAGATCTTATGGAGGTGAACTGGCGTAAGATAAGTCTAAATCAATTTCCAATCATCGTCACTTATGTTCATGCCCAGATCTCGCTCCCATATCCCCCTCAGATAACCCTAACCCTAACCCTAACCCTAGAGAAGATGTGCATACACCTGACAATGTTATATATTTTGATACAAGTCCTTTCAGGCTACGGTGCCCATACAGAAGCTCCTCTATCTCAGTCAGCTCTATTCTCAGTTTTCCTGCATCTTGCAAGGATTTGAGAAAATGGGGTTGTCATTTTTAATGTAATCAATCACGTCGCTGATGCAATATAATCCATGTGTCAAAATTATTTGCTTGGCAAACAGTCAGTAAAACGTCTGCAAAGAGTTAAAACAGGCAGATTATGAATGCAGCACAGTGCTAATGCGCTCGCTAGAAGAAGAAAGAATGCTCTGATGTTGAATTGCCTTGTTTGGTGCGGACCATCAAAAAGGAGCCCTTTGGTTCATAGTTGACCATGGTCCACTTGTTTAGTGCGGACCTGAGTACAGGCGGTGTGTTCACACCTGTCAAAATGGGTGAAATAGGTCCCCACGTAACAAGGTAGGCTTGAAAGTGCCTTTAATGTTAGACTATTATTTTTGAGTAATTTTGGACCATTTCTATTGGTCCGTTCATCATGAAATTTTCACACAGTCCAAAAGGTCAGCTGGTGTTTGCAAATTATGTGAAAAGAATGGAGATGGAAGATTTTGTGTAATACAGGATTAACATAAAAGGCAGGTTAGAAGATTAAAGATTATTCTTAGCATCACAGGCAGAAAGTACTGAGTATTTTAGTACTGGTATTGTTCGATTAACAGCTCATTACTTGCATCTGAATGGAGAGTCAGACGTCCGGAAAAAAAACAGGACCAGATATCCACAAAGAGAAGCAAGACAAAGACGGATGTCCGCGGTTAAAAATACCAGAGCCAGTCCATTCACTAAGACCAGTTAGAAGCAGCGTGCACTGACCCAAAGCCGGCCGGCCGGCTGGAGGACGTTGTGACATTGCAGAGCATTACTGCTGCTTCTCTCTCTTTCCCTGTCTCTGTGTTTTCCTCTCTCTCTCGCCCAGCTCACCTCCCACAGGAACCACTTCACCCCACCTTCCTTTAGGAGGCTGAAACGCTTCAGAAACCCACATACAGACTGATCTGGGCCAGCAGCCATTAAGCAGGAGGGAAGGGGGTGAAGGTCTTTGCAGAGCAGATGCTGCTATTGGTCACATTTGGGATGAAAATGGCAGGAACTTCTAAGCTGCTTCACAGCTGAATGATGGATGCGCTGGTGGAGGGGTGGAGGGGCGTGGTGCAGGAGGTGAGGGAGGGATCCTGGAGAGCGTTAGAGCAGTACAGCGTGGGACATCAGCACTACAGGATTCTTGTTTGTTTTACATGCATTATTCACAGAGCCCTGGCACAGCTGAATGGCTAAAACACACACAGACACACACACTCACGCACACACACCTGCTGGGGACATCACCACAGGCCGCAGCTACCACTCCACCCTACAATATGCTATTAACAGATGCTACCATCTTGCAGTGGACACCGAGGCCACGCTCTGCAGAGGATATGTTAATGCACAAGTTGTGAACTGCATAATGAATGAAGGAGAGTTTGAGGAGACTTATTTTTCCAACAGAAATAAGCCAATGTTTCACATTTTCTGCATAACTCAGTGTGTGAGGTGTAAACAGAGTGATTCAGGGTGGTTTGGTGTGAAATGGTTCAGATGTCTTTACAGTGGTGGTGATAGGAACCAGGGGTCGCCATGACTACAACACAAATATAGACATTTTATTTACTATCCAGAACCACCAGTGAACCTGAAAGATAGTGAAAACCAGTGAAAACGAAAGATATTTTTTATTATTATGTGAAACTGTCATGGATTCGAAGAAGAGAAAGAGAGTTGCTTCCCCTCTCTACTCTTGGAAAAAGTTTTGTTTAACATTCATGACAAAGACCAATCTACTATTGCATGACTGCCTGAATGCAATACAGTGGCCGCATTCATTTGCATAAGGTTGAAAAATCTGCTGAATTTTTTCAATGCGCAGTGCAGAGAAGAGAAGAAAGGAGAAGAGTGGAGAGGAGCAGAGATGAGACAGGAGAAGAGAAGAGAAGAGAAGAGAAGAGAAGAGAAGAGAAGAGAAGAGAAGAGAAGAGAAGAGAGGATATGAGAAAAGAGGAGAAGAGGGGAGAAGAGAGGAGAAGAGAGGAGGGTGAAGTGAGGAGAGGAGAGGAAAGAGGAAAGAGGACAGGAGAGGAGAAAAGAGGAGAGAAAAGAGGAAACAGGAGAGGAGAGGAGAGGAGAGGAAAGGAGAGAAAACACTGAAAGCAGAGTAAAAGCAGAACAGGGTGGAGGAGAAGAGAGGGGAGGAGAGGAGAGGAGAGGAGAGGAGAGGAAACGCTGAAAGCAGAGTAAAAGCAGAACAGGGTGGAGGAGAGGAGAGGAGAGGAAAGAGGAAAGAGGACAGGAGAGGAGAAAAGAGGAGAGAAAAGAGGAAACAGGAGAGGAGAGGAGAGGAGAGGAGAGGAGAGAAAATGCAGAAAGCAGAGTAAAGCAGAACAGTGTGGAGGAGAGGAGAGGAGAGGAGAGGAGAGAAAACGCTGAAAGCAGAGTAAAAGCAGGACAGGGTGGAGGAGAGGAGAGGAGAGGAGAAAGAGGAGGGAGAAGAGGAAACTGCTCTTTCCTGTGAGAGAGGGAGGCTGAGTGAGAGAGGGAGGCTGAGTGAGAGAGGGAGGCTGAGTGAGCTTCTGGCAGCTTTACCATGACTTTACATCCGCCAGGCTAAATATAAACACCAAACTCTTGCACCTTAATCTCTCTCTCAACACTCAAACCAAGAAGAACGCAGGAAGTGAGGTCAGAGCACTGCTCATTATGCATGTTTCTACCCCAGTGAGCGCAGCGACTGCGCCGCGTACTCCACTCTAAAAGGTGGTGAGTCACTGCTTTAAATAGACAACCAGCAATTGATACAGCAGGTTTCGGTCACAAGTTAAAGACACTGATAACGGTGGTCTGCACTTCTAAAAAACATGGTCTTTCAAGGGTTCTTTAGTAAAGCCAATGGTTCTATATAGCACCATTAACACTCAATGATTCTTTGCATCATGAAATGGTTCTTCAGAATGATGCTATATGGTTCTACATAGCACCAAAAAGCATCTGCTATCATTACGACACCATTACGCTTGTAACAATAAAAGAATCCTTTTTGGTGCTGTATAGAACCCTTTTCAAAAACACATTCTCCATCAATCTGAAGAATGATTTCACAATGCAAAGAACCATTAAAGCATGCAAATAGATATAACTATATAGAACCATGGTCTTTACTAAAGAACCTTTGAAGAACCAACTTCTTTAAGAGTGTAGAAGAGCAAAAGATACACCCTGTAGCTGTTTTTTTTTCTTCGTTTTAATTGAGACTTCTGTTCACACTGTTGTTCAAAAGTACAGAATCACTTGTTGTAATAACCTTTATTTTATATTCAACAACAATAAACTCTAAATTCATTCATTCATTCATTCATTCATCAACTTCCAGATCGTTCCGGGGGACCCCGAGCCGCTCCCAGGCCAACACGGAGATATGATCCCTCCAGCGGGTCCTAGGACGACCTCAGGGCCTCGTGCCAGTCAGCCGTGCCTGGTAAACCTCCACCGTGAGGCGTCCAGGGGGCATCCTGACCAGATGCCCAAAACACCTCAACTTGCTTCTCTTAATGCAGAGCGGTAGCGGCTACACTCTACTGACAGGGTGAGGAGCTCGGTCATCCAGGAGGAGCTCAGAGTAGAGCCGCTACTGCTCTGCATTGAGAGGAGCCAGTTGAGGTGTTTCGGGCATCTGATCAGGATGCCCCCTGGACGTCTCCCGGTGGACGTTTACCACTTACCGCCGCTTGTATCCGTGATCTCATTCTTTCGGTCATCACCCAAAGCCCATGCCCGTGAGGGTTAGGGTGTACCGGTAAACAGAGAGCTTTGCCTTATGGCTCAGCTCTTCACCACTACAGTCCGGTACAGTGACCACATCACTGCTGCCGCCTGTCTCAGCCCACTGTATTATCTGTAATAGGCTTAATTTAAAATTTATACAACAGTGAGTTCCGGCCACGCAAGCTGATTGGTTGAGAAGTGTTCTAATCGTGCTGTTATTTCACCACAACACGGTTTGTTCACAAACACTGTATCACTCCGCTGAGACGCCGTTACTAAGCAACGACTTTGACAGCTGTAGGAGACACTCAAGACATTTGAATGTTTTTACTTCTTACTTTGCCACAAACAGAAAATGGACACTTAAGATCACATTTGACCGACAGCCAATTTGGTCAGACTCTGAAGATGAGACGACACTAAATTCCCAAACTGTCATCACCACTGAGCAGCTTTTCACTCGGCAGCTGAGACAGAAGAACAGCTGAACAACCTGGAATCAGCCAGAAATGAACCCAACACCATTCGCCAAACTAAATGGGCTGTAAGATGCTTTACAGACTGGCTGGAACAAAACAACATTAATACTGATCTGGCAAAAACTGACAAAACTGAGCTGAACCTGATATTGCAGCAGTTTTATGGCTCAGTCTGATTTGGTCAGACTCTGAAGATCAGACTACACGTTTGGCGAATGGTATTGGGTTCATTTCTGGCTGATTCCAGGTTGTTTAGCTGTTCTTCTGTCACAGCTGCCGACTGAAAAGCTGCCCAGTGGTGATGACAGTTTGGGAGTTTAGTGTGAGGAGCTGGAGAACGAGCTGCCGGCTGTGCAGCGAGTGGGCGGAGCTCGTTACTCTGACGTAGCAACAAGCTGCTCGTTAAGGAACTATAATTTGGTGAAGGAACTGCGAACATTAAAACATATTAAACGCCGCGTTCACGGCCCAGTTTATTAATTTATTACTTTATTTATTTAACTGTTGTATAAAAGCAATAGAACACTCGAGGAGTGTGTTATCGCCAATAACATCACGGCTGTGATGATCTACGGCGACCAAATCACAGCCGTGATGTTATTTCGCGATAACACACAACCTCTCGGGTTCTACTGCTTAAATATTACACATCAAAAGATATTTTTGGTTGTTTCATTCAAAATGTTTCATTTCATTTTTGTTGAGTTATCCACCTTGTTCTGTTCATCATTCTGCAGACATCTACAGTTTATTTTGTTTTTTCCTACTAATTTTTTGAAACACTGTTAAGTTTGTAGGTCTATTATATAATTTTAATACCTGTGTCTCCAAATTAGCTTTTGCATTATTGAAAAAAACTATTATCCCAAACTTTTGAACAGTACAGTTCACTGTCCTTCTTGACAAATTATTGATCCAGTGCAAAAGTGATGGATGAAAAGCAAAGACAGACACAGCCTGTCAAAAGAAATGAAGATGGGATGGTTATGGATCGAGTGCTTCTTGATCAGTGCTGAAGGTCACTGCAGCACTTTAATCCACTTTCTTCAAAAAGCTCATGACACTGAGCAGAGACTCCAGCACACGACACAAAGTAGTCAAGATCAAAGGGGTAGAGTGAGAATACTAGTGCAATGTTTCATCTCAAATAAAGTCACAACTGCAATAAGAGAATAATAACCGCCCACTGAGGTAAATTAGAGAATATCTGATATTCTAAACTAACCTTGATCATATATTCTGGAATAATCCTGATCATGTATGACATTCTGGAATAGTCTTGATCATATTTGAGATTCTTAAATGTAATAGATTGTATTTAAGATTCTGGAAAAGTCTTGATCATACTTGAGATTCTGATAATAATCTTGATCATATTTGAGATTTTGCAATAATCTTGATCATATTTGAGATTCTGAAACAGAATTGATCATAACAGAGATTCTGGAACAGTCTTGTTCATTTTTGAGATTCTGGAATAGTATTGATCATAACTGAGATTCTGGAATAGTATTGATCATAACTGAGATTCTGGAATAGTCTTGATCATATTTGATATTTTGCAATAATATTGACAATATTTGAGATTCCAGAATAGTATTGATCTTATTTGAGATTCCAGAATAGTATTGATCTTATTTGAGGTACTGGAATAGTCTTGATCATATTTGGTATTTTGCAATAATATTGATCACATTTGAGATTCTGAAACAGTATTGAGATACATTTTAGATTATGTACTAAAGTGAACATGTGTGAGATTCTGGAATGTTCTTGAGCACATCTAGGATTCTGGAATAGTATTGATTACATCTGGGACTCTGGAATAGTATTGATCATATTTGATATTCATGAATTGTCTTGATCATATTTGAGATTCTAGAATGGTCTTGAACGTATTCAGGATTCTGGAATGGTCTTGAGCAATGAGCATAACTGAGCCTGCTTTGGGAGAGCAGTTTTAGCAAGCAACACAGGATCATATAACAATACAAAAAACAAAAACATAACATGCTGTATTCCAGATCCTCTTCCTAAATGATGAGTCAATGACAGCGCATTGTCTTATAGTCTGACCATTTTACAGTCTATTTATGACTCATGCAGCATCATCTGATACCACATCAATACAACTGCCACTCTCATCCATTAAGCAGAAACTGGAAGTGTTCAGGTTCGGAGTAGCCTGAGAATTTCCAGGTGAGGGCAACAGAGATCATCATCCAGCGGACAGACTGTTCAAAGACCACAGCGCTTCTACTGAGTGTCTGAATCAACAGTCAGACCGAGAGCTGGGGTGTGTCTGTCCTGATAAAGCTGTAATAAATTGGGCATTTGAGTAAAAAGCCCTGTGAATAATAGAGGAGACAGGCTGAGGGAGAGACCAGGAACAGTGCCATCTATCAGGCTGCAGTTCATTAACAGAATTTAATAAAAGCACGAGAGGAAGACAATGTTAATAATAACAGTGAGGCAGGAAAGACCCAGAGAGATGGAGAGATTTTACCTGCCATGTTCTATGACGAATGAACACCTTCACAACACTGACCTGAATATAGCCAGTATGCTGCAGTGTGACTTCAAGCCAACAGAGGTTCAACTGGTACACAATACCGTCTAACAGTGGGACTTTTGGTAAATTTGGTAAATTTTAGCAACATACCGAAGAATAAAATTGAAACACCTTTTATAACCAAACTAGCAGCTTGCTATTTGTCCAAAAGCAACAGCACCCAACTACTTATGTCAGGTTCCGTCAGGTTTGCAGAGTTTTTCAAATATGTCTCGGGTTCAAATTTACAGTGGTGCTTGAAAGTTTGTGAACCCTTTAGAATTTTCTATTTTTATTACATAGATTTGACCTAAAACGTCATCAGATTTTCTAATAGTAGATAAAGGGAACCAAATTAAACAAATGAGACAAAAACATTAGTGTGTCATTTATGTGTCATTTATTTATTGAGGACGATTATCTACTATTAGGACTTGTGTGAAAATCTTAAGTTTTAGGTCAAATTTATGCAGAAATACAGAAAATTCTAAAGGGTTCACAAACTTTCAAGCTCCGCTGCATGTTGGGGTCCTCACCGCAAGCCTCCCACTTTTAGCCTGTTTTACGCTGCATTTCTCCCTCCTTTAGTTTCTGGTTGCAGTATTTTTCCTCTCTACTTTCATTACCTTAAAAAGTTTTTATTCTGGTACGCTGGAGTCACCCACTCGGGTTGTTGGTTTAAATATTTTGATTTATACATTGATTTAGGCCCGTGAAGCCCACGCTGTGAGAAAAAAAACAGAATGAAGTATGGATAAGGCTGTAAACATCCTGCTATATCAGCATTGTTCAGTGTGAGAACAGTGCAGTATGTGAGGTTACATGGACTGAAAATGTTTGAGAAGCTGTTCAAAAGCACTGCTTGATAAATAACTTAATTAAACCCAATTTAATCTTAATTTCGGACAGATGTTTATTTGATCATACTATACTGTAGCATTCACCACTATTAAAAGAGACACAACCTCCCAATAAAGTCTGGCGGCAGACGTGCACTTTCAGCCAGATGCACTCTCAGCCTCAGTGACGTCACGTGCACATGCACTCTCTGCCACAGCGGCAGAAGCGGCTTAACGGCACGGTAACTTTTGGCTGCTGCTGCTTAGCGACATCATCACTTAATCCATTTTACCTCCACAACACAGTGAGTTACATTTAATGTACCTCCCTGTTGAAAAAAAATCATAGAACCCATTAAAAGTGTCTGTTGGTTCCTGGTGGTTTTCAGTAGTTGCTAATGGTATTCTGTGTTTTCCTGATGGTTTGATATCACAGTGTAAAGGATTCTGATTGTTTAATCAGGTGTTTTGACTGATTCCACACATTTGATCATCTCCTAATGGCCTCTAACGGCAACCATCAAGCCAATTCCCGTTAGGAAACAAAACCATCAGGTTTTATTCCTAACGGCCCTGCAAACAGTTACACTGTGACAACGAACTGTTTTGGTGCCCACAGCGTGCCTGCTTGGTGCTCTCTGCACTGTCACAAGAAAGTTATGACCACGTTGTCTGAAAACTTTCTAGGAGGTTGTGACGACGTTGAGGGGACAGCAAAAGTAATTGGTACTACGTTGACTGTACATCACAACCTTCTAGAATCCTTAATAAGTTATATTTTCAGTTCTAATCGTCTTCAGCCTGGCTTTCATGAGTTTCAGTAGCCTGTTTGTTTTTTCTGCGAATAAACCCGACATTTATGTGTTATCGTCGTGATTTTATTTTGAAAGTTTCCATATTTAATTACCTTATTATCAGTATGGCAACGTTAATATATGTTCAGTGTAACTCTTGTTGCCCAGCAGTACGTGGTTCCCTGTTTTTCCACATAAAACCAACAAAAACTCTGTCATGGCAGAGCAGCACTGACGTCTCTCTCTCTCAGTTCTTCCTGTTATCACACATATCTTCCTGGTGGACTAGCCCCACCTTCACAATAAGAGTCCCTATCTGAATAGCCCTGCAAATAAATGCTGAAGAAAGTTAATATGTAAACATTTCTTGAACAAGCTACATTATTATTTTAAATGATTTTCATTTGTCAGTAAACTAAATGCTTCTGTGTGGTAATTAAACCGGTGTTAAACTATCATCAGAAATGTCAGGTTTGTGTGGCATGTTGGGTACCGATGGCCTTTTGAAAAATAATAAAAACCGATTCGTTTTTTGCACAGTTCCATTTTTTTTTCAGATTTACCTTGGTTGTTAAATATAGTTATTACAGATTAATATGCTCATTAAAAAGTGAAGGGATAGCCACTGTTACTAAAGCATCTATACAAACCCACACACTAACCCACGCACTATTTCACTAAGCACAGGTTCAAGTGTTATTTCAAGAAGTCACTGAACCTGCTGTAAATCAGGTCAGCAACTCATACTAATCTTAAACATCAGCAGCATTCAGTACCGTACGTATTTATATTCCAATTACATTATTGATTAGGTTTTAGTTTTGTTTTTATCATTTGCACCGTAAAAAAAAATGATTTGGCTGAAGGGACATTGCTGAATAATACACCCACTGTTAACCTACAAAAGTAGGTTTGCTTAAGCATTATCTATTGTGAATATTGTTGATGGCATGTTTTGCACCATAAGGCCAGCATGTGTTTTGTTTGTAAATTGGTTTTGACTCTGATTTGATTTTGTTGGTTGTGATGGTTTGTTGTTTCTTTGTTGATTGTTTTGTGTGCTGCCTCCTTGGCCAGGGTTCACTCCTAAAAGAGATTTTTAATCTCAAATTAATTTCCGTGGTTAAATAAAGATAAAATAAATAAATGTGTTTTGTGTCAAGTGGCCAAAAAGGCTAAACACATTAACAAATAAAAACTATATTGGACCTATGCAGGACTGAGGAACTTTACTAACACTACCAACCTCTTTGCATACTTAACAGATATCACAACAAACAACGCTGAGAGGTTTGACCCAGCAGTCAATCAGAGAAGCCTTGAACCAACAGCAAACATTATCAAATGATTCAACACAGGCTGTCGCAAATTTCATAGAGAAATACAGCCACTAAGTGTGGCGGACATCTCATTCATCTTATTCTTATTATATATTACAAGTTTTAGACAAGCCAGTATTTTAACTGAATCTGATAATAAATACAGATAATCACTGGCAGAATTTCACAATGATCAACGTGTGGAAAAACATCTACATTATTAATTATATTTGTGGTTATATAACATAAGCTGCCAAAAACAAAGCCAACAATCCGTGGCTCAGTTAAAAATTTCACTACAACAAATCTTGCTATTTTAATGCGCCATCTGGTCATCCTGACACACAGAGAGAGAGAGAGAGAGAGAGAGAGCGCAGAAGAGCTCCAAAGTCTTGCTATACTTTTGAATTAAATTAGATAATTACAGTGCTAGATTCCTTAAACTGATAACTGGCAAGTGTGATAATACATCCGACTTAATAAAAACATAACAACACATTGAATTAAAGTGCAGTTTTTTTTTTTTTTAGTTGCATTCAAAATAG
Source organism: Colossoma macropomum (assembly GCF_904425465.1). Lineage (NCBI taxonomy): Eukaryota > Metazoa > Chordata > Actinopteri > Characiformes > Serrasalmidae > Colossoma > Colossoma macropomum. Next base: position 61,877,724 of record NW_023494792.1, on the reverse strand, counting down.
CTCTCCTTGACTGTGCGTCAGATACCATCCTCTCCTCATCATTCTAGCAAGAAATATAAGATATAAGGAAATATCTAAGACCTTATAGCTTCCCACTGATTGAAAGAGGCCATTCACACACTATTTTGTGTGTGTGTGCACATATACATATATATATATATATATATATATATATCCCATACTCGATTGAGCATGTTGGCTTTCACTGCACGGCTCTTTCAATGCAATTTCGGAGATCATCCAGTGTTGTTGGGAGTGGTGGCACATAAACAGAATCCTTAATGTACCCCCACAAAAAAAGTCACACGGTGTGAGATCTGGTGATGCTGGTGACCTTTTTCTTGGAACTGTTGGTACCAATCACGAATGCTCTGAGCTGTTGGAGGTTCACTGTCACACTGACAGTCAGAAACTCTATGACCCCCCCTTTCAATTGGTATGTGATTGGTTCCTAGGCGCCTCACTGTTGTAAAAATATGGTGCTTTGAAATCAGATGAATCTTTTTTAATCACCTTGTATGTATATATATATATATATATATATATATATATATATATATATATATATGTATATATATATATACACACACCAGGTACACCCCTTCATGGAGATCCTCTTTCAGCAGGATAATGCACCCTGACACACTGTACACAATGTTCAGAAATGGTCTGAGGAACATGATGAAAAGTTCATGGTGCTGCCCTGGCCTCCAAGTTCCCAAGATCTCAACTCAGTCAAACTTCTGTGAGTGCTGAAACAAGAAGTCCAATCTGGGTTGGCTTCATCTCGCAACTTACTGGATCTGCTGGTGACAGACACCACAGGGCACCTTCAGAGGTCTTGTAGAGTCCATGCATTGGCGGGTGGGAGCTGCTTTGACGGTACGAGGAAGACCAACAGCATATTAGGTCATAATGTTTAGGTATATATATATATATATATATATATGCACAGTACTGTGCAAAACCTTTAGACACTATGGATTTGGGGCAGACAGGTGTTTCAAGATGTGCTGTCCAAGTTCTTCTGCAAAAGCACCAAAACCAGGGAAAGCTGAGGACCAGAAAAGCAGTAGTCGGCCACGGAACTGGGAACCCTGAGACCCTGGTACATCCATCTAAAGTCCAGAGAAGTATTGTCAGTTGTGGTCTTCATGGAAGAGTTGTGATTAAAAAGCCATGTCTCAGCAGGAGAAACACAGCCAAGTGACTTACCCATGCACAAAAACAAAACGACTGGGGTGCAGAAAAATGACAGCAGGTGTTCTGGACTGATGAGTAAAAAATAGAATTTTTTTGTCCATAACAGAATGCAGTTTATCTTCCGAAGGGCTGGAGAGTGCTATGTGGATCAGTGTCTGCCTTCAACACTGAAGAATGGTGGAGATTCCCTGCTGGTTTGGGGCTGCAATTCTGCAAATGCAGCTGGCGATTTAATCAAAATTAATGGTCTCCTAGAGGCAGGCAGGTTCTTATCCATCATGCAATACCATTAGGGATGTGTCTGATTGGTCCCACATTCATTCTCCCTCATGACAATGACAATCCAAACACACAGCCAACGTCATAAGGAACTATGTCCAGGAAAAGGAAGACCAGAGAGTCATCCAACAGATATATGGCCCCCACAGAGCCCTGATCTCAGCATCGTTGAGTCACTCTGGGGTTACATAGAGAGACAGAAGCTATTAAGACAGCAATGTCTGTAGAGGAAATATGGCAGGTTCTTCAAGAGGATTAGAACAACCTACCAGCCAAGTACCCCGAAAAACTGCAAGCCAGCGTACCCTTGAACAAAGCAAGGGCTGGTCAAATATTGATTTGATTTAGGTTTTTTTTGTTTACTGCATCATGCATGTCATTATTTTTCCAAAGCATCCTCACTTTACAGCATTTTTTCACTAGTACCTAAAACTTTTGCACAGTACTATATATACACTCACTGAGCACTTGATTAGGAACATCTACACACCTACTCACTCATGTAATTATCTAATCAGCCAACTGTGTGGCAGCAGTGCAGTGCATAAAATCATGCAGATATGGGTCAGTAGCTTTAGGAAATGTTTACATGAACCATCTGAACAGGGAAAAATGTGATCTCAGTGATTTTGAACGTGGCATAATTGTTGGTGCCAGACGGGCTGGTTTAAGTATTTCTATAACTGCTGATCTCCTGGGATTTTCACAATGGAGAAATAAAGTAAAAACATCCAGTGGGCGGCAGTTCTGCAGATGAAAGTACCTTGTTGATGAGAGAGGTCAGTGGAGAGCGGCCAGACTGGTTCACGTTGGACAGAAAGGCTACGGTAACTCAGATAACCTCTCTGTACAATTGTGGTGAGCAGAAAAACATCTCAGCATGCGCAACACGTCGAACCTTGAGGTGGATGGGCTACAACAGCAGAAGACCACGTTGGGTTCCAATTCTGTCAGCTAAGAACAGAAACTGAGGCTGCAGTGGGCACAGGCTCACCAACACCGGACAGTTGAAGACTAGGAAAATGTATGCAGCTCTGATGAATCTTGATTTCTGCTGAGGCACACACAATGATGCACTAATAGTATGAATCCATGGACCCAACCTGCCTTGTGTGAATGTCCAGGCTGATTGAGGTGGTGTAATGGGGTGGACTGGGAGGCCCAGTCTATATACATATGTGTATAAATATAAACACACTGTAAAAAATTTGAAGTCTGCTCAACCTAAAATTGTATAGTAACTGATTACATGGCTTTTCTTGAGTTGACTCAACTTGAAAACACCAGAGCCCACCTAACTCAAACTTCTTAGTTGAATCAAATATTTTCCTAGCTACTGTTTCTAGGTCTGCATCTCAGTTAGACAAACAAAATCGAATTTGTCTTTTTTACTCAATTTTCCCACTAGCTGGCGCTCCTTCCATTAACAGTCCCATGTGACACTTTTTTCCTCTTGGGCTTCCGGATATGGTTACTTGTGGCTTTGCTGGGATTCAACTATTGAACTATTAGACAGCTGCACCAAATGAGATGATACAAAGCTTTAAAGTTAAAACAACAAATATTTTCTACAGTGTATTAAACATTTATGGACAGACAATCTGAGCTGCTTTATGTGTTTCTGAGTGGTGCAGTGGACTAAGCCCCCCCTCCAACAGGAGATGATGAGTTTGAACCCCATCAATGTCACAGCTATCCATAAGTGTTCTCCCAAGAGGAAAAATGTTTAGCAGGATTGTGTGATAGAAAGAGTCCTGATTGATGGCGAATATAATATATTGTAAAAAGTAAGTAGATTCATACATCATCCAAACCGCTTATCCCATCCCAGCTGCCACCGGGCGGAAGGCAGGACACACCCCGGACAGGTCGCCAGTCCATCGCAGGGCAGACAGACAGACATACACATTCACACACACACACACGCAATTTTAGCATGTCCAATCAGCCTGACTGCATGTCTTTGGACCGTGGGAGGAAACCGGAGTACGCGGAGGAAACCCACGCAGAAATGACCCTGGTCACGCGGCCGGGAATCAAACCCAGGCCATTCTTGCTGTGAGGCGACAGCGCTACCCACTGCGCCACCGTGCCGCCCTAAAAAGTAAGTAAACCTACGTTATTTACCTCACTGAGATACAGAACTAAAATTACGAGAACTTTTGACTGAGTTGGGTGAACTCTGGTGTTTTCAAGTTGAGTCAAGAAAAGCCATGTAATCAGTTACTATATCATTTTGAGTTGAGCTGACCTCAATATAGTGTATAGACAAATAGATAGACAGTATATATATATATATATATATATATCATCTATCTCCAAATTTGTTGATTTTTATTTTTCTACACCATACACCATTCGAACCCTGCAGCTGCCTTTTACACTGTGTGAAAATTTAATTTCATGATGATAGAACCAACAGAAATGCTCCAAAATCACTTGGAATAAAATGTCTTTACATTAACTTACATTAAAATTTAAGATTTGAAGATGCTTGTTTTTCTTTGGACAGTAACTATATATATAGACATCACTTTTTCACACAGGGCCCTGTAGGTTTGTATTTCTTTTTCCCTTAATAATAAAGATCTTCATTTATAAACTGCATTTTGTGTTTACTTGTGTTATCTTTGTCTAATATTTAAATTTGTTTGGTGATCTGAAACATTTAAGTGTGACAAACATGCAAAAGAATAAGAAATCAGGAAGGGGGAAAACACTTTTTCACACCACTGCATATACAAATATGAATATATATGGAAACTAGTCCTTGACCCCCTTTTACTACAGGGCCAGGGCCTGTTTGCGTACAACTGTGTATAGGGCCTGTAAGGCTAGGTATATCTGAGCATGCATATGTAATAACGTGCGTAGGTAAGGGGGTCAAGACTTGTAGGAGGATGACGTTTGTATTAGGCTCACCTCACTTCGACTTATCGAGACACACTCCCACATACATACGCAGGCACACACGCACACGGTGTTCCCACATTTAAGAATGGCACAGATTTGCTGTACCTCCCCTGGACACAAGCCCGCTCCCCTCCCAGAAGGGTGACCTTTCTTTTCACCCCTCTACTCTGGTACATGTGGTGCTTAACGCTGCTTTATGATGATGTCACTGTGCTTTCATATACGAGATGACTGAGCAACGCGGTGTCTCTGTACGGTACCGATGGTAAAGAATGCTATCGCTAGCAGTGAGTCAGACAAATCACCAAGCCAATCCCACCTCGCTCTCCTACTCTGTCTCTCGCCCTGTTGCTTAGGTAACGTGATGTCACTGCAGCCCCTGGCGACACCTTGGAGACATGCCAGCAAAACGTGATGCTCTTTTCACTGTCTGCCACTGCGCAACACACACTCACACACAGAAACACACACACATGCATGCAAGCATATTAAGCTAAACGGCTCTCAGTCACACCTTTATGTACACTGTATACAGTCGTATGTGAAAGTTTGAGCGCCCTGATCGAATTTCGGTTTAAAGTATTTGCAGATTTTAATGCACAATTACTATCTATGTGCTGAATATATGATTTTTATATTTTATTTTTCTAGCATGTTATTAATAAATTGTGCACTTAAATTTGCAGATAAAATGTCATATTTAAGTTCGAGTGTGATCCTTCTACAGGACGTGTAAACTTATTTTCACTTAAATGAACAAAACATATAATTTGACCAGAGGTGCTTACAACTGTATCTCTAATGGGCAACGCTTCATTTTAAAGAACACATACTGAAGCTTAATTAAGGTCTTGTTCTTTTTGTTCAATAAAGACCAATTTAACTCATTCTAAAGGGCTTATTAACTATACAGAAAGTAATCATATAAGTATTGCCTAATATGACTTGATTCCTATTCTATATTGAATATATTACCTAAGCGCTATTAAGATTTTGATGTCATTGATACTTCAAGAAATGTTCTATACCCTAGAGTGCAGTTGCATTCATCACTGATTAAAGGCTTGAAAGTGCTAAACAATTTTTCAGTAACTTGGTGCACATTTTGCCCCATATTCCAAAGTTAGGACTGTTTATTGTCAAAAATATCAATATTTTAAGTTTCAACTCATAATAACAAACCAGTGGAAGCGTTTTCAATGTTTTTTATGCAGTATAGATATCATTATTAGGTACTTTGTGATGCTCTCTGATGTACAAATATACACTAACAAAATGTAAATTCAAGAGATAATTCATGCTCAATAATTTGCATAACAAACTCTTAAAGGTGTGTTATTACAAATAATGCATTTATCAGTGATTTTTACATAATAGACCCCCGATTATGACGTAATTCAGGTAATATTGAATAAAATGTATACAAAGAATAAACCATTTAGAAGTGTCTGATAACGAGACCTTAAATAAGCCCCAGTACATATTCGTTAAAGCAGAGTATTACCCTCTAATTACTGAGGAAACAAATCTCAAAAATATATTTCTTTCAGAGTTTTATTTGATTCGATTTTGGTAGTTTTTGGAAAATGTGTGCTTATAAAGAACGACACAGTGTCAGTATGAGCTTCCACTGACTCCCACAGGGCAAAGAACTGCACATAGTGTCACTGGTAAAAATGTTCAGTGACATTATATTGTTTGGTTATTATGTAAATGAAAATTGAAAATGTTTAAAGACGAAAATCATTATTTTAGCTTGCTAGTTTGTTATCTGCACTCCTGGGTCTGAGCTGGAGGAAAGTGGAAGGCAATGACGCGTAGAAATGCATTCCCTATTCAAAACATTTAAATGAGTCTGGAGCAGTAAAATAGTCCCAGCAGAACAGACGGATTATCAGGTTGTCAGGTTTCAGCATAAGACAGAACTCTTTGGGAGAACTGCATGGCTACAAGTGGGAGGTCACAGTTTAAACTGCAATTCTGCTGTCGTTTTTTGGTCTAAAGCCTATTGGAGAATATTTTTGCACTGAAAAAATAAAAGGACAGAAAACAAATCCCTGTTGGAGCTGGATTAGTTTTATCTGGAAAGGTGCTGTAATTTGAGTGATTACTGACAAGATCCATTTTAAGTTTAATCCAGTATGAATCTGCCATGTCTGTTAAGTCTGCTAAGCAAATTACCATCTATAGCTCATCAAACTCAGAGCTCCTTCAGTAATATCAGTCCTGATCGAATCGACGCCACAGTAACGTACACTGATCAGACATGACATTCTGACCACCTCCTTGTTTCTGCGCTCATTGTCCATTTTATCAGCTCCACTTACTATATAGGTGCACTTTGTAGTTCTACAGTTACAGACTGTAGTCCATCTGTTTCTCTGATACTTTGTTAGCCCCCTTTTACCCTGTTCTTCAGTGGTCAGGACCCCCATGGACCCTCACAGAGCAGGTACTATTTGGGTGGTGGATCATTCTCAGCACTGCAGTAACACTGGCGCGGTGGTGGTGTGTTAGTGTGTGTTGCGCTGGTCTGAGTGGATCAGACACAGCAGTGCTGCTGGAGTTTTTAAACATCTCAGTGTCGCTGCTGGACTGAGAATAGTCCACCAACCAAAAATATCCAGCCAACAGCATCCTGTGGGCAGCGTCCTGTGACCACTGATGAAGGACTAGAGGATGACCAACACAAACTGTGCAGCAGCAGATGAGCTACTGTCTCTGTCTTTACATCTACAAGGTGGACTGACAAGGTAGGAGTGTCTAATAGAGTGGACAGTGAGTGGACACTGTTTAAAAACTCCAGCAGCACTGCTGTGTCTGATCCACTCACACCAGCACAACACACACTAACACACCACCACCACGTCAGTGTTACTGCAGTGCTGAGAATGATCCACCACCCAAATAGTACCTGCTCTGTGAGGGTCCATGGGGGTCCTGACCACTGAAGAACAGGGTAAAAGGGGGCTAACAAAGTATCAGAGAAACAGATGGACTACAGTCTGTAACTGTAGAACTACAAAGTGCACCTATATAGTAAATGGAGCTGATAAAATGGACAATGAGCGTAGAAACAAGGAGGTGGTCAGAATGTTCATTAAACATGAGGGTTATGGTGAAGTAAACATAAGACTGTGAAAGCTAACAACTAGGGAAAATAATTGTGGACAGCTTAAATACACATACACCCTGATGCCCAGTTCCAACAATCAGTACTGCGTTCCACGCTTTATATAAGGAACACTCTTTTAATTTCTTGTTGCATTAATACAGGATTCAGATGATGGTGTGGGCTCATTAGTACGCATATATCAAGCATTTTACAACGGCTTCAAATGTAGCTCAGCCAATCAGTTTTCAGAACAGGACCTTGATATTAGGTTTGTCGGTTAACAATTAACTGTTGACTAATGATGGTCAGTCATTGGTCAAAATACTCTGCATCCCTAGTACTGATTAGGAGTATTTGAGAACGTGGCAATAAAAAACATCCAGGGTGAATATCTAGCCCTTAAACACCACAGAATCTGGCACAGCACACACATACACTGCTCTGTGCACCTTAGTGAAGCCAGCAAGGAATTCATCAGTGCAATACATCAAGAAGGTAAGAGAGAATGAGTACCATCAATCAGTGACGTACAATAAAATAAACTGTTCAGCTCAGCACATCATCTATCCTGGATTGCACTGTACATAAAAAAGTGCAATGACATCATTAATCTCATCTCATACCTGCTTTGGCACTTTGGATTGGATTATTTTCATAATGTAAGAGCCAGCATCTCCTGTTAAGTTCTCTGGCTCTATATTACTAAATAAATGCTGAATCAAAAAAAAAAGCATTGCTTTACATCATCGGCTCATCATTGTGCCATAGAGATGATTGCTTTTTCCATGTTAAACATCCAGGATTTTAATGTGCATGTTTATTTGACTTGTGAACAAAAAACAGTTCCAAAAATGTTGGGACAGCAGTTAAAAAACAAATGGTAACACTTTCTATGAATGTCACGTTTGTAAGCATCTATAAACACATTTATAACATGTTGTAATGCCTTCATATGGCAATATAAACATGATTATGAACATTTATAAAAATGAATTACACTTTATAGCCATGTTTATTATACATTATGAATTGTTAATATAATGCATTATAAATAGTGTTAATAACATGTTATACTGTCAGTGCCAAAGAAGTCAGTCCCAGCTTGGAGACTGCAAAGTAAAGACAAATACCAAGCTAACGGTGGTGTACATTACCTTTCCCACATTGGGTAAAACACTGATGCAGCTCTAGTTTAAACTCTGACATTTGAAGCCTGTAATGTGCTTTACTGTGAATGTTTTAGTGTTTCAGTAAATCCTTCAGTAAATACTTCAACTTGAAGCCTCACTCTTAACACTGGAGGAGGCTTTAGTACAGTACACTTCACTTTACTTAGAGCGGACAAATACGACTTATGAGCTCTTATAATTTGTTATGATCAGTACTTATAATGTATTATGTTAACAATTCATAATGCATAATAAACATGGCTATAATGTGCAATGCATTTTTATAAATATTTATAGCCATGTTTATAATGCCTTATGAATGCATTATAACATGTTATGAATGTGTTTATAGATGCTTACAAAGGTGACATTCATAGAAAGTGTTACCGTAATGTTTTACCTTATAAACTTCTTACTTTTTTGGTAAATATGCATTCATTCTGAAATTGATGCCTGCAACATATTCCAAAAAAAAAAAAGGAGGAATTTAAAACTAGGAACGCAAAACAGGGGACGCAATCATTCTTGGGTATAAAAGGAGCATCCAGGAAAGGATGATCCTTTATGAGTGAGGATGGGTCAAGGCTCGCCACATTACACACTATGTAAGTGAATAATCCATTAAAAATAACCGTCCTCAGTGAGCAATTGCAAGGATTTTAGGTATTTCACCCTCTACGGTGCATAATAACATTAAAGGATTCAGAATATCTGGAGAAATCTCTGTGCGTAAAGGAAATTGTCAAAAACCACTACTGAATGTCCGTCACCTTCGACCCCTCGGAAGGCACTGCATTAAAAACTGTCATGTATCTGTGATGGAGATCACCACATGGGCTTGGAGATACTTTGACAAACCATTATCAATAAACACTCTTCATTGCTGCATCCACAAACGCAGGTTAAGACTGTACTGTGCACAGTGGAAGTCATACAACATCCAGAAACACCGCAAACCTCTGTGGATTCAAGCTCATCTGAAAATGACTGATGCTCAGTGGAAACAGTCATACAGTCTCAACTTTTTTGGAAATAGGTTTATATATATATATATATATATATATATATATATATATCTGTTCCCAAAGGATGCGTGTGCATACGCATTAGTATATGTATGTAATGATTATCCACTGTGGGCAAACATGAGCACGTGCCTCTGAGTGAGCGTGTGAATCACTGCTTGGCTCTCTGCACACTGCCAAAACAAGGCTCCTCGAGGAAGCTAACATTAAAGCTAGTGGCAGTAAAACACTCACACTAACAGCTACAGCTGACGGCTAAAGCCAGTGCCAGATACTGTATCACTGCTGTAAAAACCTGCACTGCAGTGCCAGGGGCCGTATTACAGAAACTTCCTATCTTTTCAAGGGTATTTTTTATCAATTTTTGCACAACTTCTTAAATCCTCCTTTAAAGGCTCTTCATATATCATGATCCTTCATATCAAAATGCTCCGTTATCTTCATCACTACTTTCCAAAACCGCTGCAGCAGCTTCAGCAGCTGTAAACTCTCTGCACGCCGTTTCACATGAGTCTCCGATGTGGACTGAATGAAGAATGAAGGGTTTCCGGCGTGATGGTCAGTCCTTAGCGATTTCCTGAGTGTCCTTTGGTCAGTTTCACACAGAATGTAGACGACACACGAATCCACCAGTTCCACACGGTGAGAGGCAGATGACGTGTATCTCAGCCCCTCTTCATAGGCTCATAACTCCGGATGTGAGTCACGTATGATCTCGAGATAAGATGGAATGGAAAGGGCGACTCTACAGATTCAGGAAGATTTATATTTATATTTATTTATATATGTTGTAAAAATAGAGAAACGTGGCTAACGTTACTCCTCCTAATAAACAGACACACGTTCAGCTCCGTCTCCTCATTATTCACCACCATCACTGTAATATTTCATCATCAACATTAACACACGAAGGTGATCAGAGGGGCGGTGGAGATCGAGTCTGCAGCGTCTGAGATCTTTAAAACGCAGAGTTAGAAAAGAAAATCATCTCACAGTGAAAGCAGCGTTTTACAGTAGAAATAAATGGAGCTCATTATGCTGGTAGTGAACTATGCTGCTGACACAGCTGCCTAAAAACCAGAGAAACGGACCTTAAACAGAAGTGAGGACCCTGTTGGGGTTCATCCTAAGGTTAGGACAGGATTTAGGAGGTTTAGTCTCGTTAGGATGTTTGTGTGATGCTGTTTTCTTATCTGGAGTTCATGATGAGATTATGAAGTTAGGAACTGATATTCTGTAATAGATACTGTTCGAAATTCAGTCCGTAATGAAGTCATCATGGAGACTAAAGAGATAAGATGGTGGATCATTCTCAGCACTGCAGTAACACTGACGTGGTGGTGGTGTGTTAGTGTGTGTTGCGCTGGTCTGAGTAGATCAGACACAGCAGTGCTGCTGGAGCTTTAAACACTGTGTCCACTCACTGTCCACTCTATTAGACACTCCTACCTTGTCAGTCCACCTTGTAGATGTAAAGTCAGAGACGATAGCTCATCTGCTGCTGCACAGTTTGTGTTGGTCATCCTCTAGTCCTTCCTCAGTGGTCACAGGACGCTGCCCACAGGACGCTGCCCACAGGACGCTGTTGGCTGGATATTTTTGGTTGGTGGACTATTCTCAGTCCAGCAGTGACGCTGAGGTGTTTAAAAACTCCAGCAGCACTGCTGTGTCTGATCCACTCGCACCAGCGCAACACACACTAACACACCACCACATCAGTGTTACTGCAGTGCTGAGAATGACCCACCACCCAAATAGTACCTGAAGATAAGAACTTCTTTCAACTGTTTAGAAAATGTGTGTGTGTGTGTGTGTCTTTGTTTTACATGATTAATTTTGATATTTTATTTAATTTTGTTGTGAAGCACTTTCAGCTTCATTTTTATGTATGAAAGATACTATATAAATAAAGTTATTATTATTATAATATTCGAGCTGAACATTTTTACCTTCCTAATGCAAGCAAAACTGTCCTGCTGCTCAGCCCCACCCTCAGTCCCCAGTTCCCTTTTCTGACTGGTTACTTCTTAAAAAGTAGAAAATTCGCTGCGTAAAAATGCGCTCTGCGTCGGAACAAGCGGAGCCTGCGGAACCCACGTCCTGGCGGAGGATATGAGAGCGTTTTTAATGGCGTCTGAATGCATGAATGAATCTTATATCTGATCTCCTCAGAAATCTCCTGAATGACTCTGTTCAGTGTAAATTAAATTAATGAAGGTCTCTGAGTTTTGCACAGTACTGTATGTAAATCCCTCAGTCCTCGTCCTCCTACACGCTCGCTCGCCTCCTCCCTTTCTTCTGTTCTCTTCAAACACACTCACACACTCTTTATTTCACTCTTCAAACGGATTTTCACTCTCACACACTTCAAACGGATTCCCTCACACACACACACACACTCACACACACACACACACACACACACACACACACACACACACACTCACACACACACACACACACACACTCACACACACACACACACACACACACACACACACACACACACACACTCACACACACACACACACACACACACACACACACACACACACACACACACACACTCACACACACACACACACACACACACACACACACACATACTGCTCAAATAGCCCCCTACTGTCCCCTTATATGAGCAGAGAAAAATAAGAGATAGACAGTAAGAGAAAAAGAGTGAGGCAGAGAGAGAGAATGAGAGAGAGAGAGTAGAAAGGAGAGAGACATAGCAAGAAAGAAAGAGAGACAGAGAGACAGAGAGAGAGAGAAAGAAAGAGAGAGAGAGAGAGAGAGACAGAGAGACAGAGAGAGAGAGAAAGAAAGAGAGAGAGAGAGAGAGAGAGACAGAGAAGCATCTGATTCTGTCATAACACTGAGGTTTCCACACAGCTGATCGCCCACCCTCTCTTCTTATCTCTCTCTCTCCCTTGCCTCTCTCTATCTCGCTCACTGTCCATCGTCCTCTGTCTCTCTCCCTCCTTCGCTCTCTCTCTCCTTTCTCATTTGCTCTCTCTCTCAGACACAGCAGTCGGAGTGAGAGAGACAGGAAGAGAGAGACAGAGAAGGAAACATGCAGAGAGAGAAACAGACAGAGAAGAGATGGAGAGAGAGAGAGCGAGAGACAGACAGAGAGAAAGCATCTGATTCGGTCATAACACTGAGGTTTTCACACAGCTGATCGCCCACCCTCCCTCCTTCTGCCTCTCTCTCTCTCTCTCTCTCTACCTCTCTCTACCTCTCTCCCTCAGACACCATGCTCTAATGTTAGAAAGAGGGAGAGAGACAGCAAGAGAGAGAGAGACATAGAGAGAGAGAGCGAGAGACAGAGAGAGAGAGAAAGCATCTGATCCGGCCACAGCACTAGGAGGTTTTCACACAGCTGATCGCCCACCCTCCCTCTCTCTCTCTCTCTCTCTCTCTCTCTCTCTCTCTCAGACACAGCACACTCTAACGCTACTATCTTTGCCGAGCCTGGCGCATACAGTCCTGCCACACGCCTCACTGCGCTCACATACGGAGGAGGCAGCACACGCACGCACACGCGCACGCATGCACAGCCAAGGCTACCCTGAGGACAGCACGCGCTTCGAGAGGCACGCACGGGCGACCACACGCCTACGGACGCTCAGTGTCAGAAAGGCACATGCCGCGGTCTCGGCGGCATAGCGGCGCAGGACGGGCTGCAGGCTGGGAATGTGAAGCCGCTGTTTGACGGCGACGGCTGCACTGGATTATTTGGCTTTCCCTCTTTCATCTTCCACTTCTTATTTCCTAATAATCTGCCTTCTTTTCCCCCCTCTCACCTTCCGACAACCCCTTTTTTCGTCTGTGGGGGGCTGCTGTTGCTACTGTGTCAGTGGGAGAATATTTTTTTATCGGATTACAGCATTCAGTGTTTCCCCTTTATCGCCCCCCCCCACACTACAAAAATAAACAGCCCACTGTGTTCACAGAGCGCTGAAAAGGACGGAGGACCAAAAGAGGCGGTGAGTGTGCCCGGATTTGCCTTTTTCTCACTTATCACACGCAGGTGAACGTGCGATCGTGACACATGCCAATTAGCATGCCAATACTGTGCACGGCGGAGTGAGTATTGATGTTAGGCTGGTCTCATATCTCAGGCTTCACAGGTTCAAGTTATATTTTATGCATTTTTATATCTGATGATGGCTTGTACATGGATGAGATCAGACCAGCTGTGAAAATCGGATGTTATCTATAACACACACAAACATCTACACATCTGCGAGCGCATGTGTGAGAGCATGAGATAGAGAGACAGAGAGATAGAGAGAGAGAAAGAGAGAGAGAGAGAGAGAGGGGTCAGAGAAGTGGGAATGCTGTTTAGTGAGGCTGAGCATGTGAGAGCGATGGCGTATGTCTTGCTGCTTCGACTGGAAGCTCCACATACTCTTCAAACGCGCTCCCTCCCTTCAGTCGGCGTTCGGTCTATGCACTGATAACTTCAACACTTACATAATTACTACAGTTTTTCATTGAAGACGTCTGTCTGAGCGAGCGTTTCGTTCTGAGTGTGTGCGTCTCCCCTCCTCTTGGAGGCTGCTCTCAATAATTGATGCCAGAGGCTTTAGTGCTTTTGTTACTAGCGTCTCTTTGTTCTGTTCCAGCCTCTATTAACTCTCAGCCTGGCCTGTGTATGTGCGTATTTGTATGTGCGGCGAATAAGCGTGCTCATATGTCTTTATAAGTGTGCGGGTATGTCTTTGTAAATAAAGCAGTGGTAGAAAAATAATGAGTTTCTGTTATCAGTCTTTGAACTAGATACACGTCTACAAACCAGGGTGTGATTATTATCAGTCGTGTAGTTAGTTAATTGCGATTAATAGCATTTGGCTCTAAAGAAAGATTTTATTCCAATTAAAAACAGTGCATTTTAGCTACATTCTAAAAAAGATGGTACAGTCAATGTGTCATATATTATATATACAGTCAACATGTGTATATATCATATATCATATATACAGTCAATGAGTGTAGTTATCATATATATCATATATACAATCAACAAGTGTACCTATATCATATATACAGTCAATGAGAGTATATATCATATATTTCATATATATAGTCAGTAAGTGTAGATATCATATATATTAGATAAATAAACAATGAGTGTATATATCATATACATTATATACACTTAATGAGTATATATAATGTATATCATATACACAGTCAATGACTATATATATCATACATATATATATATATATACAGTCAATGATGATATATATCACATATATCATATATACAGTCAATGAGAGTATATATCATATATTTCATATATATAGTCAGTAAGTGTAGATATCATATATATTAGATAAATAGACAATGAGTGTATATATCATATACATTATATATACAATCAATGAGTGTGTATATAATATATATCATATACACAGTCAATGACTATATATATCATACGTATATATACAGTCAATGACCATGTATATCATATATACAATCAACAAATTTACATATATCATATATACAGTCAATGAGTATATATCATATATTTCAAATATACAGTCAATAAGTGTAGATACATATATTTGATATATAGTCAATGAGTGTACATATCGTATACATTACATATACAACCAATGAGTGTATATATATTATATACACAGTCAATGACTATATATATCATACATATCATATATACAATCAATGAGGGTATATACCATATACATCATATATACAGTCAATGACTATGTATATCATATATACAATCAACAAGTGTATATATATCATATATAGAGTCAATGAGTGTATATATCATATACATCATATATATATATATACAATCAATGAGTGTATATATCATATATACAGTCAATGAGGGTATCTATCTATATGATATTTATATATATCATATATATCACATACAGTCAGTAGTTCAACTCCTCTGTGATTGTAGCCTCTCGCTCTCGTTCATACAGCTCTTGGATTCTTGTTACAGTGGAGGCTTGAACTGGAGGCCTGTGCTGATATACTCCTATTCAGGTAACTGTGTGGAGAAAACTGCGGTAAACAGTTTTACTGGGTTTGGAGGACTGGGATTCCTTTGCTTTAGAAACAGTGAGAAACAGTGAGTTTAGTCTTAATCTTTGTCAAATTAAGGAAAAACTGCAGGTCAATAAAAGTTGTGGCTGTAGTACACTGTCACCTTTACTTTGGCCACGAAACTGTAATTCATCTAGTAACTAACTTCACCGGTTGAGAGTTTGTGGCCATCTGGCTCAGTCTGCTTTCACCTCTGAAGCCATTTCAGCTGAGGCTGTTTGAAAAGGGCTTGTTTTGCCTGATGAACGAGAGCTGAGACGTCTTTTTACTCATTTTTCCCCAGAAAAGAAGCTGTTTTTCAGTCTGAAACCTGATGCCCTGGTGTGAGAATCCTAAAATGTACACCGTGACATACAGATGGCTTTTTGTACAGGCATTAAAGAGAGTTCTTCAAGGGTTCACTAGTAAAGGCAATGGTTCTTTCTAGAGCCATGATGCTTAATTTAATCCGTTTCTATGGTTTTTAGGCAGCTGAGTCAGCAGCATAGTTCACTACCAGCATAATGAGCTCCATTTATTTCTACTGTAAAACGCTGCTTTCACTGTGAGATGATTTTCTTTTCTAACTCTGCGTTTTAAAGATCTCAGACGCTGCAGACTCGATCTCCACCGCCCCTCTGATCACCTTCGTGTGTTAATGTTGATGATGAAATATTACAGTGATGGTGGTGAATAATGAGGAGACGGAGCTGAACGTGTGTCTGTTTATTAGGAGGAGTAACGTTAGCGCGCTCGGCTAAAGCGTTTGGGAAATGGAGACTGAAACTGGGGAGCGGCGACGCTCTGATAAACAGCAGGGGGCGCTCTCACAGTATTCACTACTTACAGTTTATCACACTTTAGTTTTGTTTTGACCTTTCTAACACCAGTAACTAACTGTAATAACATTTTTAACATTATTCTGATTATATGTTTTTACGTTTCAGCTGTGTGTGTCTGGTCGGTTGCTATGTAACAGACATGACAGTTGATTGTCTACTTCGATCAAGTAGATTAAGATATCCTAACTTGGATGGACTACGGATGGTTCAAAGGGTCAAACTAGGAAAATGCAAGTGGCGTTAATATTTTATTACATTAAGACATCACAAACTCAATACCTTTGATACCAATACTACAAAAACATACACACACTCTGTGATACTACAGCTCCTGAGACAGACCTTGACTGACCAACACTGTGTCAGTGTTTGTGTGTACTTGAAGACGTTTGTGTTTGTGTGTGAGTGACAGAGGAATGATGAGCAGGAGTGTAGAGTGTACAGTGTCATGTATATTGACAATATGTTACAGAAGATCTGTAGTTCATGCAAACACAAACAAACCTCTCATAAACATAAGCGTTAACAAAAATAAATATATTATAAGCAGATAAACATAAATACAGTAAAAGGTTCCAGTTTCTTATTTTGGATAAAGTGCACTTTTAAAAAAGAAGGTTCTTTAGTAAAGGGAATGGTTCTATTTATAACCTTAAGTTTCATAAGAACCATTTCATGCCTAATGGTTCTTTAAATGGTGAAATGGTTCGTCAGCTTGATGGAAATTATGTTGAATTGTGTTGTGCAAACCTTGAAGAACCATCTTTTTTACGAATGTAATGTTTAAAGAGCAGTTATTCAGAATTTGTGGCCAAAATAACAGAAACATGTCCTTTGTATATACATGCTTCAGTGCCAAAAACCAGCTGTTGCTTTGAAAAAGGAAATATTTTATTAAAAACTTCATATAATTGACAAAAAACTGCTGTAACTGCATTAGTTACCACAATGGATACAGTTGGCAAATTACGACAAAATCGATTTAATGCAGTGATCAGACAAGCCCTGAATCTCACACAGGAGAATGAAAAGTAGTAGTTTTGAGATTTATGGTGCATATTTGAGAATGTGTAAAAAATCACCTGGTCTGAAGGTTTGTTAAAACAGAAAAAAACAAAACGCAAAGAAAATTCTTGAATGCGAACGGCCATTTCTAGTGGACAAAATGTGAAATCTTGTGGCCAGGGGCATCGAGCACCGGGCAATATTGACCCCTGACCCCTTGCTTGCATATGGGGAAGAGACCTTCCCCTGGACAGCCAACACTTCCCAGTTCAGTTATCTGCATGAACTTTGTTGTTTGCATAAACTTTAATACACAATTTAGGAGAGGTAACATATGATTACACTGATCTGACGGTCAGTAAAGACATCTGACTGATAAATGCTCTCTGCCTTTGCAATACTTAGGAGCTGTTCGGGTCTGCTATGCATGCGGAATCGCGCTGGTTTATAACTGCCTTCAGTAGTGCTGGTGGAAAAGGTTAAAGCTCCCACGCTGCTGAGAAAGCAGCAGCCACGAAGACAGAGAAATCAAGACAGATAAATAATGCCATGTGAAAACAAGTTTCCAACATTTGTCCAGCATTTGTCTACACAGACTACTTCTGAGACACTGAGTGTGTTCACATGCACACCAATAACATGATTATCCGATTTTGGTAGTTAGTGGTCATGTAAACAGCACACACCGGTTTCTTAGACTGGATTAAGGTCATTATCGGATTTCTAGAAATTCAATAAAGAGGCTGGATCGAGTCAGTAATGGGGTTTTTCAGTGCATGTAAACTCTCACTCTGATTTCTTTCGTTTTTCTCAGTCTGTGCCTGTGTGGAAACAGCGCCGTCCTGGAAACAGCAAGCAGCGTTTAACACAGCACCCGCGAGACACAGCACAGCACTTTTAGAGCGATGCTGAAACCAACTACATGCTTAAATAAAGAGTTTAAATATTCTTCATGTTCTAGATGATGTTTATTCATATTCACTGCTAAAGTGACTCAATGTCACTTGCCACGGCTTAACGATGAGTTTGCATTATGTTATTATTATGTGAGTTTACTGGCCGGTTGCAAAGCAAATCCAACTGCAAAGCAAATTCTTCCTGACTCATGTAGACCTGGAGTTTCCCCATCATCTGATTACCCAAGTGCATGTAAACACACTGAACCGGTTACTGACAAAGTCTGATTTTCTGTAGTTATCAGATTATTAAGAGCATGTAAACACACTGAACCGGTTACTGACAAAGTCTGATTTTCTGTAGTTATCAGATTATTAAGTGCATGTAAACACACTGAACCGGTTACTGACAAAATCTGATTTTCTGTAGTTATCAGATTATTAAGAGCATGTAAACACACTGAACCGGTTACTGACAAAATCTAAATGTACTCACTGTGACTGACACCAAACATTCCTAGAAAAACTCAGATATTTATATGCTGTGAAATCAAATCATTTTTGGTTTGATTTTTGCAGCCTTTCTGTCACTTTTTTAAATGGCAGCTGTCTTTTATGTTGTGAAACTGTACATTAAAATCCTACCAGTCACAACTACATCAATGACTGAAATTTTGCTTTGAGTTTATAATGCTCTGAAATAGAGCTGGGCAATATGACAATATTTGTCATTATCATGATAAATTACAATATGTAATAATTTCACAATATGTAACATTATCCTTTCCTAGTATATTGAGAATATCGTCAGTACTTAAAAATCACCTCTAAACTGCATGTTTGATTTAAAGGGGAGCTTAATTAGTCCTTTTTAACCCCTTAAAATCCCAGGCTTATTATTCAGTAACTACAGGGACTTCAATGCAAACTGGCTGAGCTATTCTTAGATTATAGAAGTGTGTAATAAAACTTTGTGTCCTGGCCATTTAAGGGGTTAA